>NW_024412394.1:18697828-18722803 GCF_014898765.1 Herpailurus yagouaroundi | reverse complement strand
ACACACACACACACACACACACACACACACACACACACACACACACACAGTCTTCTTCCCACCCCTCTAAGAGGCAGGCAAAAATGTCCAGGTGTGCTCTTCTGTTCTGTAACAAGAAGTTATTTAGACACATCTTTGACAAGGGAAATGTTTTTCAGTAACAATCCTATCAGAATTTTAAACTCAGTCCTCCTTAAAGTAGATTATAAAACATGAACTTTTGAGTAGTGGTTTACAGGTCTTCGGTGCCATGATTTTTTCATCAAATACATATCCACGATGCTACACGTATTGAGAGAGAAAATAAGAACAACAAACAAAAGTCCAAGTGATTTACGGGCTCTTGGAAATCTTAGAAAATAATGTTTTGGGGCTCCTGGATGGCTCAGTTGGTTAAGCATCCAACTTCGGCTCAGGTCATGATCTCATGATTCGTGGGTTCAAGCCCCGCATCGGGCTGTGTGCTGACAGCTCAGAGCCTGGAGCCTGCTTTGGATTCTTTGTGTGTTGTCTCTCTCTCTAACCCCTCCCTCGTTCACACACACACACACACACACACACACACTCTCTCTCTCAAGAATAAATAAACATTAAAAAGAAAAGAAAATAATCTGTTTAAACCTGCCACCCCTGAGTCCCTACAGAGACCTGTGCTTCTAGCCTTGGACTTTTTAGCAATCTCTAAATAAGGAGTAACTCTAATAACTCTGTTAGACCTGGCTTTTTCACTCAAGTTGAAGTCCACCAATGTCACAAATATAACACTCTTTGAAATATAACTTCATTTTTAAAATTTCATGAAAATATAAGAAACAGAAATATGAGACACCATGACTAAAAATACTTCTACCTTAAAACAAAGCAAAATATGAAACTTGGCCTTTTATTTTTCTCCATGAAAACCCTTTGATTTATCAACTGGGTTTCTTCTTCTTTTGGATACAGATGAAGAGACAACTTCAGATATGATACCTAAGTATTTAACAAATTTTCCTCTGCAAAACATAATCTCAACATAAGTCAGTTTTTGATACTGTGAGTATGTAAACAAATGAAAATCTTCCTTTGATAATAAGCGCATAGCCCTGAGGTAGTTAAATCAATTAATTATGTAATTGGTAATGATGGGTGAAGAGAGACCCAGAAAGTCAGGCTAGAATGCTCTGTCACACCCAGCCCCACTTCCCTCTATGGCTCCCTTCCACGCACGACATGCTGGTCCTCAGCCACCTCTAGGACATCTTTAGCTTCTTGTCTTACTTACAAACCCTCAGATAATCTTAGCACAATCACCAACCCCCCACCAAGTCCCTTTGATGAAAAATATGGTTAGGGCTTACCTCTCCGCTTATATCCCAAAATGCTTCCAAAAGTCACAAGGGCCGCATAACCAAAACCAATCAGGTCCATTGGCAAGGTTGCAATTCTAAAGCTGGGGAAAGGGATAAGTTTTACAAAATAAAAAGAACTGGGAGCAGTATATGTATATAAAAATGATACGCATTCCACAGAATTACAGAGATTAATTTCTCTAATCTACTAAAAAAAGGAAAGCTCAGTCAAAGACATCCACACGTAATCAATAGTAAATCGTGGGCGCCTGGGTGGCTCAGTCGGTTGAGTGTCCAATTTTGGCTCAGGTCATGATCTCGCAGTCCATGAGTTCCAACCGCGCGCCAGGCACTCTGCTGACAGCTCAGAGCCTGAGATCTGCTTGGATTCTGTGTTTCCCTCTCTCTCTGCCCCTCCCCCATTCATGCTCTGTCTCTCTCTGTTTCAAAAATAAACAATTTAAAAAAATTTTTAAAAATCAGTAGTAAATCACTGAAGAATATTAATGAAACCTCGCACAAAATTAAGTGAGCTATGAGAATATCTTATTGTGCCTCATAGCAGCAGTTGAAACATGTATCCAGGGGTGAGAAGTTCCATTAAAATCCTGCCCAGGAGTCTATAAGATGTCAGAGTCTATAAGATGTAAGTGTGCTGGCTACAGGCTGGAGATACGGGTACTGGCACTAGCAGGTTGTTGGCCCTTGGACTATGCCCCATCCCTGATGTCAACTCACCCCAAAGCAAGGGGAGTAGACGAGATGTTCCTTGCAGCTTTTAAATTTCTGATTCCTAGTGGTGCTTTACGTATCTTAATGCTTTTACATCTGTATTTCTCCGTGGGGAAAATATCTTTGTACATACAAGGAATAGCGTATGAGATTTCTTTGTAGTTTTATAGTGTTTTCACTGCTCACCATTTAAGTTAAGCTGGTCTCTTATCCTCTGTACCAACTGGTAACAAACTGACCCAGAAGAACAGAAGAGAGGAAGCCAGAAGTTAGTGTGAGGAAGGGTCTGCGGGGAGGGAATTTGAGGTCCAGGAGATGATGGCACTGAGGAGGCACTAGTGAAAAATCCTCAACATCCATGGGAAGCAGAATTAAAAGAGAAGAACTCATCTGTGTCCAAGAAATGGTGCTACAGGATTGAACACATAGGAAGGACCTGTGTTCAAAAACCATTGTCAACTGAATGATATGAACACATAATAATAATGGGGATGAAGATGTTTTGGAGCAATTACCATTCGAGAGCCTTACATCAACACATTTAATTATTACTACAACCCTCTTAGGTAAGTGCTATCATTATTATCCCTGCTTTCCAGATAAGCAGACTGAGGCACAGAAAAGGCCAGCAATACTCCTGAGGCCACACAGCAGAACCAAGATTACAGACTCAGAGAAGTCGCATTCCTAACCACTAGCAATAATACCTCTGATAACTGAGTTAGCTGTTTGAAAAAAATGAATGTGCAAATAAAACTAATGTTCTTCAGAGTTTTTAAATTCTGGATCAGTCACTTCTGTTTGGTCTCGCTGCTTAAAGCTGTGGCCTTCCATTGGGTGACTTACCATCTTCAGCCCTGTGAGCTTCTCATGGTCAGTCCTACCTCCTGTCTTCCCTCAAGAGTTAATCATATTCCGCAATGTATGCTTGCCTTCAAACCTGATGCCACTACTTACTAGCTATGTAACACTAGGCATGTTCCCTAATTTCTCTGCAATTCAGTGTCTCCATCTGTAAAATAGGGATAATAAAATTACCTGCCTCACAGAGTTGTGTTAATTAAATGAGATACTAGTGTAAAGTGCTTAGAACAGTGCCTGGCACATACTGAGAACTCAACAAATATTAGCTGTTCTAATCATGATCATTCTTCTCTTTCACCTTTACACTCATTTTGGAGTTTGACATGTGTAAGGCCATAACTATAACAGCACACTGACAAATAACTGAGGTAGTGTGAATTTATGATTCAGGCATTCAATGAATCAAACCATAATATTACAACTTATACTGAATTCCACTTCACAACTATTGGGTGTCTTCTTTGTGCAAGGCAGTAGGAAGCAATGGAAAGCCCTTAGACTTGGCTCTGGTCTTCCAGGACTTGCAGTGCTGCACAGCAGAGGAGGCAGATGTGTTAATGAGCCCTAAGAGGAGAGGCATGGGCACCATAACAAGCAGTGGTGCCTAATGAGACATGGGAGCTTAAGGAAGGATTCCTAGAGCAAGTGTGGTCCCAGCTGGGACCTTAGGCAAAGGAGTGAGCCAAGTGAAAAGGGTGGCAAGGAAGGGTGTGTTCTAGGCAGCTGGGAGAACATGTGCAAAAGCCCAGGGGCACGAGAAAGCATGGCATGTTTTCAAAATGGACGGGCATGCAAGGGGGTTGTGAAGAGTGAGGGGCTGGTGAAAAAGACAGGGCCAGGACACATGTAAACCCTATAAATGGAGGCTGGGTTCCGTCTCAAGGGTGGTAAGGGATGAATGAAGGGAGCCTCACAACCAGACTTAATTCCAGCAAGTGCTTCCTGGCTGCAGTAGTGGGAGATGGATGGAGTAAGGCAGGAAAATAAGCTAAGCAAGAGATGATGGCAGCCTGGCCTAGAGACATGGCAACGAGGGTGGGTCAGATTTGAGAGAGGATCAGGAAATAGAATCAATAATTCTGGATGTGGGAGTGTCAGGGGTGGGGGTGGGAGGATAAGTCAGAGATGACTCATCTCTAGGTCTCTGGCTTGGACCGCTAGGAAGGAGAGGTGGGAGGCAGGTGAGCCTTGATGCTATTCTGAGACAGGGAGCACTAGAACAGCAGGAGGCATGTGGTGGCAGGAGGAGGCAGGTCACCAGGAATGATGGGACCTATTTGAGACATAATCTAAGATGCCTGACACACAGAGAGGAAAACACACTTATATAAAGATCTGAAGCTTATGAGAGATCACTCATCATGAGGTAGTAATTTGGGGACCTGATTTTCTCCTTAAGCCAACCACCTGGCATAAAAGGCTGATTCTTCTCCTTCCTCTGAGCCCCCAGCTCTTCTTCTGACTCTCTCCTGGGGCCCCACCCCTTTCTACCCGGTGTAGAGTTAGTTAGGTTGGGCTCCCTTCCGTATCTCCCTCCAAGCCAGTCAAACTCCTCCAGGGCTAAGCTCAAGTCCAGTTCATCTTCCTCCTCCCCACAGCACAAACTTCACTGCCATGCACAAGGCAGGTGCTTAGAAAATACTTGAATGAACGCATAAGTGACCCAAAGGAACAACTGCCTGAAGGAAGACATTCTGTAAGTGAGCCTCAGGATAGCTCTATTGCCAGGATACAGCCTGTTCCTTTAATCTCTTTAGTGAACTGAGTGTTCTGAGGAGGCAAAACAAATCTATTCCCAATCCTTGTAAGAAGTCTCTATACTCACAGGGAAAATGCAGACAAAAAGCAATCACCCCTCTTGCTCCATTTCCATGGCAAGACCATATGACCTGCCCAAAACTACACATGAAAGTGATGGAAGTGGGAGACGATGTGCATCACATGCTCCCATCGCAAACGCTATGCCAGCCGGGCACTTGGAAAGGCCAGAAAGCATCTTGGGTGCAATGCAGCAAAATGATTTACTGCACCGCGTACAAAACCAGATGACAGGGCCCTGCCTTGCCCCTAAACCTCCAAAATTTAGGGAACCCTCTAAGAGATTTTTCCGTAAGCTACCTATCTTTGTACTCGCTGGGGCTCGAAAGACACATTTTCGACTGAAGTCTGGGTGGTACTGGGAAGGTTAAAACTATTTGCAATGGTCCGAGAGCCCCATCCCTTCCCCACCTCTCCCTAGCTCCAGGAAAGTAGTAAGGAGGACAGGTGGGAGATTCGGGACCACGGAAGGAAGAAATCTGGGGAATTCCCCAAGAGATGGAGCGAAGCGATCCCTGGAAGAAGCAGCCTCCAACCCCTGCAAAATCCTCCCAAGGTCCTCAGTATCTTTGCTTAGAGCAGTGCCTTTACAAGAAAATTCAGGGGAGGACGTTCTCGACTGCGAGGTGTACAGCTCCCAGCAGCCCCGAGCCCTCCCCGCGGATCATAAGTGAAATCTCAGGGGCCAGCTGCAGGCTAACTTCGTACCTGGTATCCGGAAGCGGTCGCCGCTGCCAGCGCCTCCCGACTCTGCGCACTACCTTCCCGCACTCTGCCCGGGCCGCTTGTTCCGGGAGGCGCCTTCCCTGCAGCGCGCATGCGCCACGGCCTGCCCTCTCAGCTGGGTGTGCCCCGCGCAGGCTCGCGGGGCTGAACAGAGGAGGCCATTCAGCTTTCCCGTTACCTGCTTGGTCAGCCGGGCTGGGCTGGGCTTTCGACTCTGGCCCTGAGCCAGGGGTTGGGCGGGGCGGAGAGGCATCCGCAGAGAGTGGTTTGGGTGTAGCAGGGATCCTAGAAGGTGGAGTTTTAACTGTGAGGCTCATTCATCACTCAGGGGACACTTGGGGACCTCACAACAGCAACCTCGGCCTTTTACAAACTCGATTGTCCTCATTTTCAGTGTGGGGAGCTAAGGTTCAGTCAGGTGAAATGATTTAGTTATCCATGGTGTCAGCTCCTAAGTGGGGTACAAAGATTAGAGTCCCAAGTTTATCTGGTTTCAAGGCCAGAGCAACCTCTATTATACTACCCTATCTACAAGGTCATGTAGATGTGGGGAGATCAGGATCCTGATTTTATACCTCAAGCCCAGGATTTGCTGCGCTTCAGTACATGAAGAGAAAGGTATAGACTGGCAGACTTGGAAAGCACTTTAAGTCCTGTCCCAGGATAATCCCTGCCTAGGAATGAACCTTAAATGGATTTAGAATTCGGCTTCCTGGCAACAGCTTCTCATCTCACGCCAGTTTTGCTGGGTAAGCCGCATACAGTAGCTCCAACCCAACCCTCTTCCATATAGAACAGCCCTTCATACATTGTCAGAAGTCGGTCATCTAGGAGTCATCAAGCAGCTCTAGGGGTGTTGCTGGACTGGGAAAGACAGCAGAGTTTCTTAAAATTAAAAAAAAAAAAAAAACCAAACCCTAAGAATATACATTAAATCTTGTGAAATTTGTTTGCCGAACCTATTCCTTGTGCTTAAAAGTGCTTCAGGAAAGGAATGTAACTAACTTATGAGAAGTCTAAGTCCCAGGGAGTTAATATGATTGCTGAAGGTTCACAGGAGAGTTTATGACAGGCAATGGAATATGGAGGAGGGGGGAAGTGGTACCTAAAATTTGACTCTGAGTCCCAGCTGTCTTTTCCATCCCCTTCTATGTCCATCCTTACCCTAGCCCTCCATCCCCCCCCCCCCCACTCCCCTGCCTCCAGATTCCCAGGACAATTTTCCTATTCATAATAAAATGGAAAACCCTCTTGGAATGCCTCATTATCTTTACCTGATATGACCTTTAGTAAATAACTTGCCCCTGGATTTCAGTGCCTAGATTTATAAGATGCTGCTCAGACTAGGTGCTCTCAGAGATCCCTTCCACCCCTGTCACTGAGGTATTAGAAGCTGGAAACAGTCCCATGATATTCCTACTCAAGGCATTTTCACCTGAACCTAAAAGGAACTCTCTATTATGGGAATTCCATATTGTTGGGCATGTGGGATCAGGAAGGTTCTTAGGCAAAGGGGCCAGCGTCCTCTCAACTCATACGCCAGTTAAGGGTAAGGTTAGAACACAAGGCGAGGATGCCACAAAGCATTCATCTCCACCTATTTGTAAAGCTGTCTATTCATGATCTGCAGTAGAGACAGATGGCACTCCAATGTGCCATCAACCCCCTTTGGAAGTCTGGAAAAATATACACAACCAAATACATAGGACTGCCAAGGAAGCCAGTTTTATTGAAACACAGTTATCAAATTATTTAAAATATATCTGGGATATAATAGATGTGCTGCTGCTTTAAATTACAGGATTTCAGAATAGGTATAATAATTACCATAATTCCCAAGTAGTGCTATACATAAACAACACTTTGAAGTATCTGTAACATGTGAATGTCTGTGATTCCTAGTGATGACAGAGCCACAAGTACTAATCCCACAGGGATTTGTTGACTATGAAAGAAATACTAGACTTTAGTTAGAAGTTAGTGGATGTAGAAATTTCTCTTGTCATCCAAGTTCTCAGATCTCCCGAATTCTATCCTCAGGCCCCTTTGGATTTGCAGAACTCCCAATCCATAGTAACACAAGCTTTCATAAGTTGTATATAGAGAACTGGAGAAGGGGAGGGCACAGCTGAGTCTGACTGACTGACAGACTGGCAGCTCAGGCAGGACCTCATATTATGTTTACCCCTCAGTGAGTGCTCTGTGGATCTTGAGCCTAATCCTCATTTTCAAATGTTCTGAAACTCAGTCTGCATCAGTTCTTCCATGGGCACCCTAGCTTTGGAAGATTAATTCATAAAAACCAAAGTCCTAAGGGACTTACTGGCTTTTAAGCAAACAACTAAAAGCTGGCTTCAGGTCCGTGACTCTTCCCTTCCTCCAGATCCCACAGGGTTACTTATTATTTAGGGCTCTGCTCATGAGTAAAAGAAATTTTGAACAAGCATCCCTATATGTGTATATTTCTAAATTAGACATATACTGCTGTGCTAATATGCTGTGGATATTTTATTTTATTTTTAATTTAAATCTGAGTTAGTTAACATATAGCATAGTAATTGTTTCAGGAGTAGAATTTAGTGATTCATCACTTATACATACAATAAGTATGCTCATACGCTCATCCCAACAAGTGCCCTCCTTAATCCCCATCACCCATTTAGCCCATTCCCCTACCCACCCCCTCTTCAGCAACTCTCAGTTTGTTTTCTGTATTTAAGAGTCTCTTATGGTTTGCCTCCCTCTCTGTTTTTATCTTATTTTTCCTTCCCTTCCCCTATGTTCATCTGTTTTGTTTCTTAAACTCCATTTACGAGTAAAACCATATATTTGTCTTTCTCTGACTTATTTCGTTTAGCATAATACACTCTAGTTCCGTCCATGTTATTGCAAATGGCAAAATTTCATTCTTTTTGATTGCCAAGTAATATTCCAGTGTGTGTGCATGTGTGTGTGTGTGTGTATGTGTGTATGTATATATATATATATATACCACATCTTCTTTATCCATTCATCAGTAAATGGATATTTGGGCTCTTTCTATATAGCAGCTAGTGCTGCTATAAACGTTGGGGTGCATGTGCCCCTTCAAATCAGCACTCCAGTATCCTTTGGATAAATACCTAGTAGTGCAATTTCTGGGTCATAGGATAGTTCTATTTTTAATTTTTTGAGGAACCTCCATTCTGTTTTCTAGAGTGGCTGCACCAGTTTGCATTCCCACCATCCTGTGGATATTTTAAATACAAATAGATAATCAAAATAGGATACATGATGCAAGAATTTAAAAGGAGAACATGAATATAATATGATTAAACAGGTATTTCCTACCTTTAATTAAAAGTGACATATTTCTTTCTGTCCCATGGTGCAGTAGACTATTTTTATTCTTTCTGTCTTCTTTTCGAGTAATACTTTTGTAAACTGCTTGCAGCCTTTAGGACATCCTTCTTTTCTTTTATGTAGGGGTAAAAATTGAATACAGGCAAATGTAAAATTCACTCTGACTTGCAGCTTGGCTCTCTGCAAGCCCACATCATATGGATTCCCTGCATCAGTCCAGTGTGATGACATTAGGCTGAATATCTCCCAATATAAGTGTCTGGACATGGAATACTTAAGGTTTTACTAGCAACAGTGGGTTTTTTAATTTGTAGGAATTAGTTTCCATTTCTCCAAGAATGTCCACCTACTTTATGTCCATAGTCCACAGGCTTGTTTTGACAAGGCAGCTGTTTGTTAATCAGGTCCTTTGCATCTGTAAGTTCATCCTACAGACTACCCATGTCTAAACTGTCCGTCCTTTTTAGGGGCACCTGCGTGGCTCAGTTGGTTGGGTGTCTGGCTTTGGCCCAGTCATGATAGCATGGTTTGTGGGTTCAAGCCCCATGTCAGGCTCTGTGCTGACAGCTCAGAGCCTGGAGCCTGCTTCAGATTCTGTGTCTCCCTCTCTCTCTACCCACCCCTGCTCATGTTCTGTCTCTCTCTCAAAAATAAACAGTAAATAAAAATAAATAAATAAATAAATAAATAAATAAATAAATAAATAAATATAAATAAATAAAATGTCTGTCCTTTTTAAACACTCTGAAGCACACTGGATGTCACCATAAGTTAAACATCTCTTTCTCAGGGAAAATGGTTTTAAGGCACAGAGGCAATGTGAACTGGTAAAACTGAAGTTGGATTCCAAATAAGTTACTGCTTTAGTAAAGAAAATAAAGTCACGTTTAACTTGATTGCCCTTTTCTGGTGACTTTTTTGTTTTTTAATTTTAGTTATGAAGCAGTCTTATTTCTAAAAAATGAATCATTTTTCCACCATACGAGTTTTTGTCTCAACCTACACATATCAAACCGCTCAGATGCAGTCAGTTCATCCTTCTCTAAGCTTCTTATTCCCCCTTCAAAGATCATCAAACAGTTTTGGAGAAACAGCATATAAATGTCTGTTTCCTGTTTCTCCATTCTCATCCTCAATATATTTCCAAATCAAAGAGGGACATTCTTCTTGTCCTACATTTTGAAAGTATGATTTTATGGCAGGCAAACAGTTTAGTATCTTTTCTGTGGCTTGGAGCAAGGACATCCATCTTGTAGTCACGTGTCTAACGAGGCTATCTCCTTCCACTTCTACAAAGTAAAAAATATCATTAAGAGCTTTTGCACAATTTAAAAAAATGTTTATTTATTTTTGAGAGAGTGTGTATGGGAGGGGCAGAGAGAGAGAGGGAGACAGAGGATCTAAAGCAGGCTCTGAGCTGACAGCAGCAAGCCTGCTGTGGGGCCTGAACTCATGAACTGTGAGATAATGATCTCAGCCAAGTCGGATGCTTAACTGACTGAGCCACCCAGGTGCCCTGAGAGCTTCTGTACATTTTGAGGAAAGTGAAAAGTGACCCAGACTTTCATTATGAAAGTCTCAATATCACATTTAAGCAAATCACAACCCTTTTTAGCAATGCTGTATACAAGATGTGCAAGACATTGAACAGGTAAGATCTTTTCATTTTCTTTGGTGAGACACTTCTAGACTGAATGGGATTTGCCAAAATTTACATTGGCACTGTTTGATGAATATGCAGATAGATGAGCTATGTCTAGTTTGTATTTGGATAAAATATCAACAATCTTCTGCTTTATGATTTCAGCAGTTTCATTGAAATCCTCATAGAAATCCAGAAGACATGGGGCACCTGGGTGGCTCAGTAGGTTAAGCCTCTGATTCTTGATCTCAGCTCAAGTCTTGAGTTCAAACCCCACATTGGGCTCCATGCTGGGCATGAAGCCTACTTAAAAAAGAAAAAGAAAGAAAGAAATTAAGAAGACGATTTGAAATCCATTTTTTTAAGTCAAAGTACCTAAGAATGAGAGGGAACATTTTTTGTTGCCATGGGTTGATACATTGCTTAAAGTTGAAGACTGTAGAAAGCATGACGGTTGGGGAGAAATGACTAAATCAGCTCTACACCGTAAGGGGCAAACACCTCCATTATCAAAATTTCTCCTTTTGTTCGCCTGCAGGATATTTTAGTTGCAACCCCTGAGTCAGGAAAAGTAACTTTACTCAGTTTCATAGAGCAATCAAGGGAGCCATATGATAATGTTTGTTTGCGTGGTATACCCAAGCTAATTCAGCAGCTGCTATTTTTGACTGAACATTGGTGTCTTTGGGGGGAATAAAAACACTTTGATTGGTTTAGAGGCACTCGCCTGTCTCACTCTCAACTGTGAGATTCAGTCTCCATGTGTTTTCACATCCCCTTCTCCACCATGCCTAATCCCTAATTCTTTTCTGCATATTGTGCGGTATGCTCTGTTTTGGTTATTTACCTCCCGGATGCAGTTGTATGTCTCCTTCCATTTGTCATTAAAGCAACACAGTTGATTAGCCTTCTTTTTTGGTGATGGGATTGTTGGTACTATAATCGTTCTCATTTTCATTACCTGACTTCTTAGAAAACATGGTCACAATAAAGTCAAAGACAGACTGTAATATTCATAATTACAACACACTGCAGTCACTCTCAGTGCCACAGTACATGGACAAACCATTACTGTAAACTGCAAATTGTGGTTGACAACACCAGTGGTCAGAAGGAAAGTGGGCAACAGCAACTACAGAAGGTGCAAAATCTCTGCCATATCCATTTGACACTAAAGACAGTGTTGCTTTCAGCCCCTCTTTTGGGGCCACTGGGTCTGGTACTTTTCCTCCAGTCTGCCACACTCATTGCCAAAAACTAAAGCCTATCATACTCCAGGGAAGAGTTTTCCAGGACACGATACTTTCGATGTTAAATTGAGATGACTGATTACCTCATTGGGTCCCCAATTATCCAAGGACTAGCTCTTCAGAAGCAGGAAGCCTCTGGACACCTTGCTTCTAGAATATTTATCACAGGTTTCTCTTCTTTAAGAGTGATGAAAACAGAGCCCTGTCTTTTGTTGGACTCTGGATCCAGTGAAAACTCAATGGCCTTGATCTGGAAACACAGACAAATCTCAGGGCTGGTGCCTCCTCCAACTCAGAACCTAAAGGGAACTCATAGGAGGGAAGACACCCAATGTCAGAGGAGGAGAAAGAAGTCCTGCTGAGCAGAGCGCCAGCCAGCCAAGGAAGGAAGGAAAAAATCAGCCACAGGTGATTGATGGAGAGCATAAACCACACTTTTGGGAGGCACCCACCTCCTAAAACTTGCCAAAGTACTCCCTATCCTCTCCTCTGCAGCTTTGGGGCTCAGACCCCCACCAAAGATTTTCTTCACATGATCCTTCTTCACAGTCATGGCACTTTTGGGGTTCGTGCTATGGCCATCCAGCCTGTGCTCCTTCTGGTCTAGGATCTGTTTCTGCAGAGGAGCAGATTGACCAACTGTCCAGGCCTGTCCAGGAGGAAGGGATTGGGGGACTTTCTGTGCTAAAACCAGAAGTGAGGGGTTTCTGGGAAGCAGGACTTTTAGTGTGAAAACGAGACCTAAGGGATTTCCCAGGTTGAGGGACTAACTAAAACTCGGGTTTCCTGGGCTGTGGGGCTTTTAATGCTAAAACCAGGATAATACCTCCTGAAAAAGGGGTCAGACAGATGCCAGTTCTAATTCTCACTGCCATTTCCTAGCAGCATTATCCTGGGCTAGTCCCTTTTCTTTGAGCCACAAGACTCCACCACTGGTACACAAAATAGTTCATCCCATCCAAACACACCACACTCTACCTTGAGCCTGACTTCTAAATTTTCTCTAAACCCGAAATCCAGAAGCTTTACCTAAACACACATAAATCAAACCTTAGTCCCTTAGAGCCTCTGTCCATGCTATATGCTCTCCTCCTGTCCTGGTAGTCCCGATTTAAGCCTTGTTTTTTCCAGAGGTAAAATTGCAGGTCTTAAGAGCACAGGCTGTAGCTGGGCTTCTGGTCCCAGAATCCTCACTGTGCTAACCCTCTACTCACATGCAATCTCTTTTAGTTACCAAATATTCTCTGGGCCTTAATCTCTTCCTTTGTAAAATGGCACTTAAATAATATCTATTTTATAGCATCCTTGGATGCTTTTCTAATTCTTACATGTGAAGTGTTTAGCACAGTGTCCCAAACAAGCAGATAAACAGATAATAAATATCCACTATTGTCTTCCTGGACCACGTCAACCCATATACCTCTTATTCCCCTCTTAAATCTGTACAGAAACAAGTCCCTAAATTCTGCTTCCCTCAGAGGGCTTGGCCATATATAGCTTAGACACACTGATCATGATCCAGGGATGCTATTCTCTCAGAAATCAAATCCTGGACACAAGGGCCCTTGATGGACTACATAGCTTGCCTTTACCACACTGGCTGCATCTTGAAAGAGGATCAGCCCAACCCTCTTGATCTTCCAATGTTGGGATCCATTTTTATAGCATGTCAACAACCTCTCCAAATTTGGCCAAAGCGTCTTTTGAGTCCTTTGTGCTGGTGTCCCAGCTCAGGCCACCAACGAACAATTTTCTGAAATGGTAGGGCAAGACACATGGCAGCAAGAAGTCTTACAAGGAAGAATGTTTTGAAGGTCTTCAAGAAATCCATGAGTTAAGGAAGAAATGAACCTCCCAAAGCTTTTATTGTAAAGAATACAAAGAAATCCACCATCCACAGGAAAGGTCTACACCTACCCATCCTGTCTGTAAAGATTCTACCTTTGACAAACGTTAACAAATCTACACTACCTCCTTACTGAGATCTCAACTCCACACTGACACTAATAAAACTTAAGAGCAAAGCACCCCAGGCTGGGAAGAAGAAAGAAAGGGCAACCCGGCCAGAGGATAGGCCCTGGGCACTCATCACAACTGGAAGTGACTGGCTTTTAAACACCCTCTTGTCAAAGTGCAATCATCTATCTCTGTCTTCCCCTGTGCCCATATGGCTCTCAAGGAACTTGGCCTTCCTGAGAGAGTCTAGACAGTGACTCCATTCCCACTTGGAGGGGAGGATGGAGAAGGATGGAGAGAAGGATAGACGGAGGAGGGTGGGAGGGAGAACGGCCCCTCCAGCACGTGGAGGGGCCCAGACCTTGGCACAGCTTGGTCCCGGGTCGGAGCGCACACCTTACCCTTGGCCACCTACCCTCTCCGCCAGGCGGCTGCGTGATGGCACCAAAGTCCACCCAACAACTCCCGCCAACTCCACGGCCATCTAACTTCTTGTTCTCTTCGTTCTTGCTCTGGTTCATCCCGGGGCCATTATCTGGTCGGCCTCGCGCCGTTCTGGCTCCTAGTGGAGGCCTCCTGGTCCCGGCTGGAGACTCACCTTCGGGGGACAGCCTCGTGTTGGTTCTCTGCCGGGCAGGTGGTTCCCACGGGAGGCCCGACCTCACCTGCTTGCGACATACTGGGCGGACCCGGCCGTTCCCCTAACCGCGGGGAACGCCGCGCAGCCCGCTCGCTCGCCCCGGCCCCAGCCCGGACCAAGGTGGCTTTGCCAGAGCTTCCGCTTGACTTAATGCTCACGTTCCGGGACCCAGGACTCGGGACTCCGGGTGGGGGAGGTGGGGGGTGGGGAGGGAGGGCGAGGAATAGCGGGCTGAGAGGGCGGACCCACCTCTGCCACACTGCATGCTCATTGGCTGAACCCACCTGACACTCAACTGTGCGCCGGCGTCCAATTGGCCTCAACGGCGCGCGCTCTAAAACTGTGTGGTGTCCAAACGCTGCCGCAGAGGGCCCCGAGGTGGAGACGGAACCAAAGTGTGTCCCAAATCGCCGGGGCGCCAGGGTGCACCCTCCACCGGCTGAAGTGGTAGCCTTTCGCCCCTATGCGCCGGTCTCAGGGCTTCACCGGAGTGAAAACAGGCAAGAGTAAGACAAAAACCGGTTCAAATCCCTAAGCAGAACATCCACAGGCCAATTCAAAGAAGGCAGATACATGAGGAAAGTATAATTAAGAAAAAATCCTTTTGCAACGGCAAAGCAAACAACTGAAATTCAAGGGTGGGAATTCCATAAAAGAAAACGTGAATCTAATTTCAAACTTCAGTATACCGGTTTCTGTTTAGACCTCGATAAGCAAAATGTAACTGCCTTTCCGATGAAAAGGCAGCAGGGGGCACAAATGCCCTCGTTTCATTCCGGTAGGCGGGTTGTTTTAGCCTGGTCAGAGTTCTCAAACATCAAATAGTTTTGCTCTTAAGAAAACAGGGATGGTTATGAAACTGAACGGTAAATGGGGAAAACAGGACGACGGGTTACGTAGAAAAACGTACGAGAAAGGTATACGATTAATGCATTACAGTCTGTTGGCTAAGGAGTACAGTTGCCTTAATATTGTTGGTGTGTGAGGAGGAGAGGTCAATTATAGGACATAGGGGGAGTTTTGAGGTGGGCTCTGAGAGCGAGCCGGGGCAGTGGAGAGTGACCACAGGGCACTGGCCAACTTCCTGTCCTAAGCCTGCCATTTGGACCCATTTTGAACTTTTGCCAAGGATGCAGGACTTCCCGTGTGAAAAAGGGACTGAGGGGTTTCCCAGGATTGGGGACTTTCCTGTAAACAATAATAATAACAACAGCTTATATTTAATTAGTTCCTGTTGTGTGCCAGCCACCTTCCCAGCATTTTACAGGTATCAGCTTTAATCTTCGCAACAACCCTCTGAGGTAATACGGTATCATCCCCATTGTACAGAGGAGGAAACTGAGGCAACTTGCTAAAGGTCATGTAAACAGCTGAGCAGTGTCAGATCCAGGTTTAAGGAAAGTGTGCATGTAGGCTCTGCAGTCATTCTGCCTGGGTTCGAATCATGACTCCCATCGTGTATATTATTAATACAGAAAAGCACATAACATTATGACTAGCACATAGGAAATACTCAAGTGTTTGCTATTCTTACTCAAAGAGTGGTCCTTGGTTTCCAAGAGCTTAAAATATACTTTAAGAGGTTGGTAAGATTGCACCTATCAATGGATGAATGCATATTCATAGATGCATATTAAGTGTTCAGAGGAGGGAACAATTGTGAAACAGTAGTCAGATCTGACTTAAAATTCTACCCAAGTAATGCTCCAGTCTCTGATCCTCAATGGCTTGAGCTATAATCATTACATTCTTTGTGTTTGATTATCATATGGGTGTGTATGAGTGTTTAAAAAACATAGTCATTTTTTGTTAGTCACTAAAATTCTCTTAATGCTGTGATATCTACTTTTTCAGCAGGAGGAAGCTTTAATTAATTATTAATTTTTCAGAGGAAGCATTTATTAATTTTGCAAATAGTTATCTATTAGAGGGCAAGCCCTAGAGTAGGACTCAAAAATAAACGGGGTGCCGAGTCAGAAACTGACTCTGGAATGAGGGGGATGGGAAGGGATATTATTTTAATTGAAACATGAAGTCTGAGAGGGAGCCAGCGGGCAAGGAGTCAGGGGAACCACACTGGGGGCAGCAGGAATGGTCTGAGCAAAGACCCTTGGTGGGGAAAGGGCTCCATGCCTTGGGAGAATCAAAGAATGGTACTCAGTTGGGCCTGGAGAATTGTGAATTTGAAGCAGAGTGAATTGGTTCTGCAACAAGTCCTGTTCACAAAGAGCCAGGGCGGAGTATGGTTTCCTGCCTCTGAGTCTTCTATTTAAATCATCTGGACTGTGCAGCCTGCAGATGTTGCTGTGTGGAAACTTTAGTTCATGGGTGAGAGGTAATCTTTGTGCACAGCTTGTTTTTCATTGGTCGTCCTCAACTAAGTTTAATGCTATGTGTCTGTGTATACTTAAATCCAGCAGAACCTCTGTCTTGAATGAAATGACTCTTCACTCTTGTGTTTTGCTTAACTGTAAAAGAATTATGTTTGTTTCTATGGCAAAATGGATTTACATACATTCACTAGCATACGTGCCTAACTGCAATTTTTCCAAAAGAGATTTATTTCCCCTTCTTCTTCTTTTTCTTCTTTCTTCTTCTTTCTCCTCCTCCTCCTCCTCCTCCTCCTCTTTTTTATTAATAATTTATTTATTTTTTAATTTATATCCAAGTTAGTTAGCATATGGTGCAACAATGATTTCAGGGGTAGATTCCTTAATGTCCCTTACCCATTTAGCCCATCTCCCCTCCCACAACCCCTCCAGCAACCCTCTGTTTGTTCTCTATATTTAAGAGTCTCTTATGTTTTGTCCCCCTCCCTGTTTTATATTATTTTTGGTTCCCTTCCCTTGTGTTCATGTTTTGTATCTTAAATTTCTCATATGAGTGAAGTCATATGATATTTGTCTTTGACTGACTAATGTCACTTAGCATAATACCCTCCAGTTCCATCCATGTAGTTGCAAATGGCAAGATTTCACTCTTTTTGATTGCCGAGTAATACTCAATTGTGTATATATATACACTACATCTTTATCCATTCATCCATCAATAGACATTTGGGCTCTTTCCATACTTTGGCTATTGTTGATAGTGCTGCTATAAACATGGGGGTGCATGTGTCCCTTCGAAGCAGCACACCTGTATCCCTTGGATAAATACCTAGTAGTGCAATTCCTGGGTCATAGAGTAGTTCTATTTTTGATTTTTTGAGGAATCTCCATACTGTTTTCCAGAGTGGCTGCACCAGTTTGCATTCCCACCAGCAATGCAAAAGAGATCCTCTTTCTCTGTATCCTTGGCCAACTGTTGTTAATTGTAATTGTAGCCCTTCTGACAGGTGTGAGGTGGTATCTCATTGTGGTTTTGATTTGTATTTCCCTGATGATGAGTGATGTTGAGCATTTTTTTCATGTGTCCGTTGGCCATCTGGATGTCTTCTTTGGGGAAGTGTCTATTCATGTCTTTTGCCCATTTCTTCACTGGATTATTTGTTGTTTGGGTGTTGAGTTCAAAAAGTTCTTTAAAGATTTTGGATACTAACCCTTTATCTGATAGGTCATTTGCAAACATCTTCTCCCATTCCATCAGTTTCCTTTTAGTTTTGCTGATTGTTTCCTTCACTGTGCAGAAGCTTTCCAGTTTTCCCAGGAGCACCATTTGCTGGAGAGGCTGCCTTTATTCTATTAGTCTTTCCTGCTTTGTCAAAGATTAGTTGACCATCTGTTTGTGGGTCCATTTCTGGGTTCTCCGTTCTGTTCCATTGATCTGAGTGTCTGTTCTTGTGCCAGTTATCATACTGTCTTGATGATTACAGCTTTTGTAATACAGCTTGGAGTCCGGGATCGTGATGCCTTCAGCTTTGGTTTTCTTTTTCAAGATTGCTTTGGCTATTCGGGGTCTTTTCTGGTTCCATACAAATTTTAGGATTGTGAAGAATTCTGTGAAGATTCTGTGAAGAATTCTGGTGTTATTTTGATAGAGACTGCATTGAATACATAGATTGCTTTTGGGTAGTATTGACATTTTAACAATATTTGTTCTTCCTATCCAGGAGCATGAAATATTTTTCCATTTTTTTTGTATCTTCTTCAATTTCTTTCATAAGCTTTCTATAGTTTTCAGTGTATAGGTTTTTCACCTCTTTGGTTAGATTTATTCCTAGGTATTTTATGGGTTTTGGTGCAATTGTAAATGGGATCAATTCCTTGATTTCTCTTTCTGTTGCTTCTTGTTGGTGTATGGGAATGCAACTGATTTCTGTGCATTGATTTTATATCCTGTGACTTTGCTGAATTCATGGATCAGTTCTAGCAGTTTTTTGATGGAATCTTTTGGGTTTTCCATATAGAGTATCATGTCATCTGTGAAGAGTGAAAAAAGTTTGACCTTCTCCTGGCCGATTTGGATGACTTTTATGCCTTTATGTTGTCTGATTGCTGAGGCTAAGGCTTCCAATCCTATGTTGAATAACAGTGGCAAGAGTGGACATCCGTGTCTTGTTCCTGATCTTAGTGGGAAAGCTCTCAGTTTTTCTCCATTGATGATATTAGCGTTGGGTCTTTCATATATGGCTTTTTTGATCTCAAGACATGATCCTTCTATCCCTACTTTCTTGAGGGTTTTTATCCAGAAACGATGCTGTATTTTGTCAAATGCTTTCTCTGCATCTATTGAGAGGATCATGTGGTTCTTGTCCTGTCTTTTATTGATGTGATGAATCACATTGATTGTTTTGTGGATATTGAACCAGGCCTGCATGCCAGGTATAAATTCCACTTGGTCGTGGTGAATAATTCTTTTAATGTATTGTTGGATCTGGTAGGCTAGTATCTTGTTGAGGATTTTTGCATCCATGTTCATCAGGGAAATTAGTCTATAGTTCTCCTTTTTAGTGTGTCTTTGTCTGGTTTTGGAATCAAGGTAATGCTGGCTTCCTAGTAAGAGTTTGGAAGTTTTCCTTCCATTTCTATTTTTTGGAACAGCTTCAAGAGAATAGGTGTTAACTCTTCCTTAAATGTTTGGTAGAATTCCCCTGGAAAGCCATCTGGCCCTGGACTCTTGTTTTTTGGAAGATTTTTGATTACTAATTCGATTTCTTTATGGGTTATGGGTCTGTTCACATTTTCTATTTCTTCCTGTTTCAATTTTGGTAGTTTATGTGTTTCTGGGAATTTTTACATTTCTTCCAGATTGCCCATTTTATTGGCATATAATTGCTTATAATATTCTCTTGTTATTGTTTGTATTTCTGATGTGTTGGTTGTGACCGCTCCTCCTTCATTCTTGATTTTATTTGGGTGCTTTCCTTTTTGTTTTTGATCAAACTGCCTAGGGGTTTACCAATTTTGTACCTCCTTCTCCTTCTTTACTTTAGAGAGAGAGATAGGGGCGGAGGAAGAAAGGGAGAGAATCTCAAAGGCCCCACTCTCAGTGCAGACCCCAACATGGGGCTCAGTCCTACAACCCTGGGATCATGACCTGAGCTGAAATCAAGAGTTGGATGCTCAACCAATTGAGCCACCCAGGCAACCCTCCAAAAGAGATTTCTTAGAAATAAATTTTTTTAAAAAAGCAAAAATTAAGATAGCTCAATTTTTCCTATTCTGTTAGTTCCTATGGAGCTACTACTGTTTGTGATACTTGAAGTGTAAAAATCAAAATAGAAAATTGGGTTGATGAGAAAGAGGACTTGATGTACACACAGGGTTAATCCATTCAGCTTCCTTAGATCTCTTTGAGTAGACAACGCTTAATGCAATAAAAACAGCATCTTTGAGGAAAAGCAGATTATCTTGTCTGATAAGGCTAGTTTTTCTCATTACATTAATGTTGCTTAAACAGTGTTTTTAACTTAAAAGAAAAAGACCTAAGAGAAGGTGTAGGCTGAAAAATAGGGCATGATAATACTTGAAGACATGCAGTTGAGGAGCATTCTAAAAGTCCTCTCAGCAGGGCAGTGAAGCTGACTGTAAAGGTGAAATTGGGTCCAAATTTAATGAGAGGAAAGATTCAGTCCCTTTCTCTGTCCTTACAGTTCAGTCTAAGAGGCAAATTGCTATTGCAAGTTTAGTTGGAGTAGTATCTCCAACAAATTTCTTGGAAAGAATGACAATGAATATTAAAAGAGCTGAAATTAAAACCAGGTGTGGATAGAATGTTACTTTAAAAATAACAACACACCTGGTGCCTGGGTGGCTGAGTCAGTTAAGAATCTAATTTTTGATTTTGGCTCAGGTCATGATCTCACAGTTTGTGAGTTCCAGCCTCATGTCAGGCTTTGAATTGAAAAGCCTGGAGCCTGCTTGAGATTCTCTCTCTCTCTCTCTCTCTCTCTCTCTCTCTCTCTCTCTCACTCTCTCTCTCTCAGAAATAAATGAACATTTAAAAAAATAACAACACACCTGTATTACCTTAGGCAGGCTCTGGAACACTTAGTAGCATTTGTGTATCTCACCACCAGGTTAGATTTAATGAAGATTATTGGGATGAAGTTGGAGAGAAAGAAGTTCCATTATTTATGAAATGACTTTTTATCTTTTTTAGAGAGAAAGAGCATGAGTGGGGGTGGGGGGAGAGAGAGAGCATGGAGCTGGATGTGGGGCTCAATCCCACGACTGTGGGATCATGACCTGAGCCAAAATCAAGAGTTGGATGCTCAACCAACAGTCACCCAGGTGCCCTATGAAATGACTTTTAAAAAATTTTGGTAAATGATTTCAGTGAGCAAAGTGGTTGATCATGTTGGCTGGCTGTTAAGCTTAAGTTCAATTAGTGAAGCTTCAAGGACCCAGCAGCCTGCCAGATGAATAAGAAATGGCCAAGGCTGGGGCTGCTGGATGGCCCAGTTGATTGAGCATCTGATTTTGGCTCAGGTCATGATCCCAAGGTCGTGGGATTGAGCCCTGCATCAGGCTCCGTGCTCAACGTGGAGCCTGCTTAAGATTCTCTGCACTCACCCCCGCTTACTCTCTTTCTTAAGAAAAGTAATGGTCAAGACCTCTCCCTCATATTGCCTGGGCCTATGGCCAGAATGTTACAGGATGCTTCTCTGTAGTTCCCTTTTGCAAAGATGTTCCTACAGACAGAACTTCAAGAAAACGTTTTTTCCTCATTTTTCTTAAATATTTCCTTGGAGGCTTCTGAGATGTTTAATTCAGTGGTTTTCAAAAATGCTGCCCATGGGAACCACCTGGGCATCTTTAAAAATTACCAATGCCTGGCTCCCATCTCTAAGCTATTGTAATTTACCCGGTATGGGCTGCAACCCAGAAATGGGAAATGTTTTTTTTCAATCTAATCTTTTTATAATTATAAATAATTTTAGATTTATATGCACCTGTAAGAAATAATACAGAGATTCCTTGTATTCTTTACTCAGTTTCCGCTTATGGTAACATTTTCCACAACTATAATAAAATATCACAACCAGGTATTGACATTGATATAGCCAAGGCACAGAACATTCATCACAACAAGGATCCCTCCCTCATGTTGGCTTTTATTATCACACCCACTTCCCTGCCCACTCTAACCGCTTGTCACTTCTGGCAGCCACTAATCTGTACTCCATTTCTATACTTTTGTTATTTTGAGAATATTATATAAATGGAATCATATATATGTAACCTTTGGGGATTAGTTTTTTTTCACTCAGTGTAATTATCTGGAGATTGATCCTGGTTGTTGCCTGTATCCCTAGCTAGTTCCTTTGTATTCCCGAGTGACAGTACATGGTATGGACGTACCATACTTTGTTCAACCATCTGGATTGCTTTCAGGTTTTGGCTGAAAGTTAGTAATAAACTGATATAAGACTTCATCTACATATTATTATGTGAACACATATTGTCACTTCTCTGGGGAAAACGCCCAGGAGTAGAATTGTTGGATTGTATGATAAGTGTATGTTTGGCTTTTAAAAAAATGCTGAGCTATTTTTTGGAGTGGCCATCCCATTTTATACTCCTACCAGCAGTGTATGAGCAATCCAATTTCTCTGCATCCTTGCCAGCATTTAGCATTCTCTCTCTCTCTTTTTTTTTTAAATTAAAAAAAATTTTTTTACATTTATTCATTTTTGAGAAACAGAGAGAGACAGCGCACAAGTGGGGGAGGGGTAGAGAGAGAGGGAGACACAAAATCCGAAGCGGGCTCCAGGCTCTGAGCTGTCAGCACAGAGCCCGACGCGGGGCTTGAACCCATGAACCGCGAGATCGTGACCTGAGCTGAAGTCGGACGCTCAACCAACTGAGCTACGTAGGCACCCCAGCATTGGTGCCTTGTCTCTCTTTTATATTTTAGCCTTTCTCATAGATGTATAGTGCTGTCACGGTGTGATTTTAATTTGCATTTCCCTAAGGTGAGTGATGTTGACTGTCTTTTCATGTGCTTATGTGCTACCATTTGGCAAAATGTCTTTTCATGTCTTTTATCCATTTTCTACTTGTATTATATATTTTTTTACTGTTGTGATTTGAGAATTCCTTATATATTCATATATGTGGCTTGCAAATGTTTTCTCCCAGTCTGTAGAGAGATGTTCCAGCCAGATGAGGATGTTCATTTCTGTTTTCTTGTTTAGTTGTGTTGACTTGTTAATAGATATTCATGGTTTCAGAGATACCACATAAACATATAGGTAGACTTAGAGTTAGAGCTTCCCAAGATTTGAACTGCAAAACTGCTACTGCATATCAGATCTGGTCTGTGACATTACAGACAAGATCCTCTCAAAGATCTCTCTACTTGTGGGTGCACGGAGTTGATGAATATAGGGATAATTTCTGCACTGTCACACACAGGCCATACAAGTTCACCAAAGAAATAGTTCATTGTGTAGAGAAAAAAAAGATGTATTACCATAATGGGAGAAGGTCAGGAAAAGGTTCAGATGTCCCAAATGGAATTATAGCTCATTCATTTGAATGGAGTTACTACTCATTCATTTGAAAAATTAAGTGAGTATATTAAGTACAATCCAAGGGGATTATGAGTTATGGGCAGTGTATTTCTTATTTAAAATGTAGAGGGAGGAAGAATTTTTGTATAGTCAGAGTAGTGAATTCCAGTGGCTGAAAGTTTTCAACCAGACCTGAGATCACCACATAGCAGGGCTATTGGAAAGGTGAGTCGGGTACTAGGAAGTAAGTTACTCTAGGTGAGCTTTGAGAGTCCGATCCTGACTGTCTCTGACATGATGACCCTTCTCCAAGGTAATATATGGAAGTGTCCTACAGAGGAAGAACATAGGCAGGACTGATCCCAAGAAATTTGGCCAAAGCAGCAGGAAGCAGCCAGATGACTAGACAAGAACCTTCTCTAGATAAAGTTAGATTTATGGAGCTGGGAGAGGCTTTGGAAGGAGGTTTCTCATGCTCTTGATAAAGAGATGGAGAAACTGTATTAGTGAGGCTGGACTATGATGCACTAATAAACTATGAAATCTCAGTGGCTTCACACAAGAAAAGCTTATTGTTCCCTTGTGCAAACTCCTTTTTGAATGTTCCTGAAGTGGCTCTCCTCCAAGTGATGACCCAGTGACCCAAGTTCCTTCCATCTTGTTGCATGGCCCTCAAACACATGGCCTCTAAGATCTACATGAAAGGGGGGAGAGTTCAGGAAAGGCACCTGGATAGTTTAGATATCAGCCCTGAGTGTTTCATGTGTCACTTTCACTTACACCCATTAAGCAGAATTGGTAATACAGCCAACCTAATTTTAAGGGAGGCTGGCAAACAGATGGCCAGACATATCATTGGTGCACAACAATAGTTTTGACCACAAGAAGTCAAGACCCAGAGGGTAATGATCATGATTTCCATGATTTCATTATGATGACTGTGTTTATGTTGTTAATGTGTTAATGTTGACAGAACTGAGAACAGATAGGATGAGTGATAGGGTTAAATGTGATATATGATGGTATTTGAAGCCTTCCATGGCCTGGTCCTGGACATTCCACAATCCTTTTCTCTCCCTGTGCCTGGAAGCTAGTGCCCCAACAAAGTAGAACTGTTTGTAGTTCTCCATGCCCACCTGTCCATCTGTCTTTGTTCTTCCTGCCCCTTACTTAGGTGTGAATACTTTCTACTTCTTCACCTAACTTCTCTTTGTATACTTAATGTTTCAGACTTTACAATATCTGTTCTTAGGAAACTGATCCCAACTTCCTGATTCTCCACTCCTCAGATTGGGTTAGATGTACTTCTATGCTTCCACATTTTCCTATCCATATCTCTTACAGCATAGGTACTAAAGGTTATGTCATTATCCATTTATGATTCTGTCTCCTGCACTAGATTATGTACTTCTTGTAAGCAACTCTACTTATTAGAGCTTAGATTTTCCTAGTTCTTGGCATGCTGCATAATTTTGGGTTGTATCCTAGATATTTTGGAGATTATTTTATTAGACTCTGGGTCTTATTTAGGTCCTGTGGAATGTTGACATTCTTTGTTTCAGCAGGCAATCAACCCAACTGGTTTTATTTTATTTTTTTAATATGAAATTTATTGTCAGATTGG
This sequence comes from Herpailurus yagouaroundi, assembly GCF_014898765.1. Classification (NCBI taxonomy): domain Eukaryota; kingdom Metazoa; phylum Chordata; class Mammalia; order Carnivora; family Felidae; genus Herpailurus; species Herpailurus yagouaroundi. The sequence continues at coordinate 18,697,979 of NW_024412394.1, read as the reverse complement.
TTTCCATACAACACCCAGTGCTCATCCCAGCAGGTTCCCTCCTCAATGCCCATCACCCACTTTCCCCTCCCCCCCACCCCCCATCAACCCTCAGTTTATTCTCAGTATATAAGAGTCTCTTATGATTTGCCTCCTTCCCTCTCTGTAACTT
>NW_024412394.1:18630713-18697728 GCF_014898765.1 Herpailurus yagouaroundi | reverse complement strand
TCTTTCTCATTGCCAAGTAGTATTCCATTGTATATATAAACCACATCCTCTTTATCCATTTGTCAGTTGATGAACATTTAAGCTCTTTCCATAATTTGGCTATTGTTGAAAGTGCTGCTATAAACATTGGGGTACAAGTGCCCCTATGCATCAGCACTCCTGTATCCCTTGGGTAAATTCCTAGCAGTGCTATTGCTGGAGTAGATCTGTTTTTAATTTTTTGAGGAAGCTCCACATTGTTTTCTGGAGCAGCTACACCAGTTTGCATTCCCACCAACAGTGCGAGAGGGTTCCCATTTCTCCACATCCTCTCCAGCATCTATAGCCACTCTGATGGGCATGAGGTGGTATCGCAGTGTGGTTTTGATTTGTATTTCCCTGATGAGGAGTGACGTTGAGCATCTTTTCATGTGCCTGTTGGCCATCTGGATGTCTTCTTTAGAAAAGTATCTATTCATGTCTTCTGCCCATTTCTTCACTGGATTATTTGTTTTTTTGTGTGTGGAGTTTGGTGAGTTCTTTATAGATTTTGGATACTAGCCCTTTATCTGTATGTCATTTGCAAATATCTTTTCCTATTCCATCTGTTGCCTTTTAGTTTTGTTGATTGTTTCCTTTGCAGTGCAGAAGCTTTTTATCTTGATGAGGTCCCAATAGTTCATTTTCGCTTTTAATTCCCTTGCCTCACCCCAGTTGGTTTTAAATACCTTTTTTAAATGTTTATTTATTTTTGAGAGACAGAGTGCAAGTGGGGGGTGGGGGGTGGGCAGAGAGAGAGAGAGAAACACAGAATCTGAAGCAGGCTCCAGGCTCTGAGCTGTTAGCACAGAGCCTGATGTGGGCTCAAACCCATGAACTGTGAGATCATGACCTGAGCTGAAGTCGGACATCAAACCAGCTGAGCCATCCATGTGCCCCTCAACCCAGTTGGTTTTAGACCTCAAGTTCTGACCAACCTTCTGTGGGTTGTGGTTTCAAAGTCAGATGTTTTCAAAGCCTTTGCAGTGCTGTTGGGATCCATCTGATGTGTATGCCACCTAGCGGCCAGTCTGACCACCTGGGCAGTGATTGCTCTCATGGTTCATTTCAAGTCTAGGATACATACACTCTTTATGGTCAAATGCATGCACAGCCTGGGAATAAGCCCAAGTTCTTAAACGATTTGACCACTTCCCCCAGCTGCCTCGTCTCGGAGATATCCCTGGTGCTTTCTGGTTCCCTGAAGTGTCCCTTTTTGGTCCTCACCTGCTGTGCATTTCCTATAAGTGCCCATATCTGGGGATGTTTTCATTCAGCAAAAATGGGATGAACCTCCCCCACTCTGCGCTGTGCCAAAAAGAATTTTTTATTTGGGTATTAAGATCAATGATGCCATACATGCAATATGGAAGCATGGAAAGGGTTATTATATCATGGAACTTTCTGGAGAGAGCAGAAGCCTCCCACGCTGGTCTGAAAATGGCTTGAAAGATCCAGGAATGGGGACAGGCTTGGTGTTTCTCATGGCCAAGGGGTGCAGCTGGGGCGAACGTCCCTGCATGCAGGTTGGAGCTCCATGGTTTGAAGTTCCCACTGGTGATAAAGGAGTAACTGAGCCTTCTCGCCTCTTTGCCCAGATGTGGGGCAGAAAGGGAAGGGGGAGTGGTGAGACTTGAATGCTGTCAGCAGTCAAACATCAAAAATAGAATCAGACTCTTCATTTTAGCGGCCAAGAGGCAGGAAGACAGAGAGGGGAAGAAAGCAGCACTCTTCTTGGGCCACAGTTCTTGCAATCAGAGAGAAAGGAACCTTCCTCAGAGTTTTAATCACAGGCTGGGGCCTTTGAGAGATTAAGGAAAAGAAAAAGGAAGAAAAGAAATGGGAAATTTCTTCCATTGCTCTGAATGTTGGGAGATCCTTTTCCCACTGCCCATGACAAAACAAAAGGGCCTTTCCTGCAGCTCTCTCTTTACTTGCCAAGGCTCACCTCTAGGTTTTAGGCTGCCTTGAATCTAGGCCAGGGGTATCAGAGGGAGAAAAGTGGTAAGCTCACCACCAGCTGAGTGGTACTTCAGATTCCCATCTTTTCCCCAAGCTACCTGCTACTATTTACTTTTCCTACTACATACTGGCTCCATGTGTTCTGTCAGGTTTTATAGCTGCACTCAGTGGGAGGGACAAGGTTAGGTTCTCCATCTTATTCCATTTTACATGGAACCCTGGAATCTATCTGATTTCATGTTATTCACCCTGTGCCTAGCACAGTGCCTCATACATGGAAGGGACTTAACAGATGTTCATTGAATAAACACAATGGATGGATGAATGAATGAATGAATGAATGCATGAGTGAACAAATCAAAGTCATATGATTTACTTAAAAATAGCACAGAAATCCTCATGTTTCCAATGACAAATCTCTGATATCTACACCATGGTCAGTTTTCCTCTATTCTCTTCCTGGGAGAGTATGCAATCCTGTGCAGAGAGGATCTAAACTAAATAATAAAAAAAATGTTTTCTTCTTTAATCTTTAAATCAATTAACTATTTCAAAAACCTAAAGTTTCTATGTCTCTGGAAAGGCTTTGGATTGTATAAGTTGAATGTACTTTCTTAAACCTTGTTCCTCCCTTGCCTGTTCTAGGATTAAAATGAAGTAAGACAAAACTGGGAAAGCACTTCCTTCAGTGGCCCATATTGACAGTCTAGCTACCACCCAAACAGGCCGAACTGTATGTTTAAAAAGAACAGTGCAGAGCTCTGTTGTTCATTCATCTCCTTCTAAATAGTCCGCATGTAAATTATGGGATCCATTTACAATCAGAATGCTAGAAACCTCCAAGTATTTGAATAGCAGGCTCTTTAATCTTAAGCTACTGTGACCCCTGCCCGTGACAGAACTCAGCTGATGAGTCCAACATGAAATCAACTCCAGCTCATCTTTTCCATTCTTGAATTTGGCTTTGACAGGGACCACAGGAGTCAATGGGACCTCTGTGTGTGGATGGGATTCCCAGGAGAGTCAGGAAGGGACTGATGATTCATGATATAAAACATCCCAAAGGGACTCTGCCTCCCTTTTAATTTTGTGTCAGTGTGAGGAATTTTGAAAACTGATGCTGACAGGGACAAAATTCCCATCGTGAGCTAAACAGGATCCCTGACAGAAAAGAAACATAAGCTTCTGAGAACCAGGATCCAATTCTCTTAACAGAGGCCACACCATGGAGAAGGGCAGCTAGCCAAGTGGGATGCATGCTCTTTTAAATGTATCAGGGACTTGGCCCCCTTCTGCAGAACGTTTTTTCACTGATTCCATAAGAACGAATCAGTTACCTGCTCTGAGTTATTGAATGCCATTTCTCTCTGCATCTGCTTTTTCTCTGCTTCCTTTTTGTTCCCTCTGGGTGCTTTGACTTTTTGAATGCTTTTTTTCTGTCCTGGTTTATCACTGGTATGAATTGCATCCATATCAGGAGGTCTCTCTTATGGCAGATTTGGCATTGAATGGACAAATTAAAACCTTCCAAATAAAATCTTTAAAAAAAAAAAAGTTGTGGGGGCGGGAATTCCTGGCTGGCTCAGTCAGTAGACCTGAGACTCTTGATCTTGGGGTTGTGAGTTTGAGTCCTACATTAGGAGTAGAGACTACTTAAAAATAATACCTTAAAAAAAGCTTTCATAAGTCAAATCCAGTTCCAAGGGGCTCCAGGGAATCATTCATATTCTTTTGACAGTGTTGGTTTTGGTTTTATATGAGCTTTGTATTATTTACTGCAACCTGGAACATCTTTTTTTTTTAATTTTTTTTTCAACGTTTATTTATTTATTTGGGACAGAGAGAGACAGAGCATGAACGGGGGAGGGGCAGAGAAAGAGGGAGACACAGAATCGGAAACAGGCTCCAGGCTCTGAGCCATCAGCCCAGAGCCTGACGCGGGGCTCGAACTCACGGATCGCAAGATCATGACCTGACTGAAGTCGTACGCTTAACCGACTGCGCCACCCAGGCGCCCCAAGGAACATCTTTGGTTGTACAAGAATTTTTGTTGACATGGGACTAGTTTAGCCACAGAATCCATTCCTTGCCCCCACCAGCACAGTCCCAGAGGCCCAGTAACCTGCTGTGGTATATCCTCCAAGTCAGCTATGATTCTTAGGTAGCTCCTTGAGAAGGACTCCTATGGGTGCACTTATGTCCTCTAAAGACCTGGCCTCCTGTAGGGGACCTCCTTGCCTCCACTCCTTTCTGGTTTTTATGTATGGATTTAGCTAATAGAAAGGAGAATAAAACTATCCATTTGGGTTTTTTTTTCTTCCTTTATTCCTCCTCTCCTCCCAAATGCAGAGAAATACAGATTAGAATCATAAATGCATCTTTCCCACAAGTATTGTGAGTCTCCAAATTTTCTTTCGTTTTAGAGGATTCCCCACTTATAAAACTGCTCAAGTAAATCGTGTTTGTCAGAGAAAAACTAGAAGAGATCAGTTTAAAAAAAAGAAACATCCAAAAATACCTTCGCAATAAAGAAATCAGGCTTCTCAATTACTTTGCTCTTTTCAGTCTTTCTGAGACTCAGTTCCTGCTAATTTTCATCAAGTATTGTTCTTCCCTTGCACCCAGACAGTGCCACTAGCCACCAGCATTCCCTCCACCCCACCACTTTAACTAAGTTGCTTTGAAGAAAGTGTTCTCTCAAAGTGCATGAGGAACATGTGTCCATAAGAGAACAAAATATTTCAATGGGCAATTTAAACAGCTCTCTTACAAGGAAGCTTTGCCTTGATACCGCTTTTTAGGTGGGCTTCCTCTGACCAGCCTCAGTTCTTATGCTTCTTGACCCTGGACAATTTGGCTGTTGTAGGCGACTTTCAGAGTTCTCTTCTTAGAGTCTCTGAATGGCAGTTTCTTGCCAGGCCTGACCAGTCTGTCCCAGCTCTCAACCTTGTAAGCGACTTATTTCCTTGCATGGTCTTAACTCCATGCCTCTACAAATTCCTTTTCCCATTTTGGGGGCAAGTATAGTATATATAAACATCAATCTGCAAATTCAGGAATGCAAAATACTTAATTTTTTTTTTGTAAGCCACTTATTTTCTACTTCAAACTTCCATCTCATCTGATCCCACTTGTCAGTGTGGGATTTATACACACACACAACACACACCCCTAGTCTAGGTCACTATCTATCCTTGCTGGCATCCCCTGAACTTCGCCTGCTCCTACTTGTCTTTTGGACTATGTGGGTCACTGCTAAGTCATCCTTGACCCAAGTCCTCCAGCTCCAGATTGCTCTCAGCTCAATTCTTTACTACTTTGAGGTACAAAGGATGGGTCTTCTCTTCCCACACAATGCTAGGGAAAGTAAGTGAAAACCTCCATGGGGCTATCGATGGCCTTCATCACATCTCAAATATTCTGGGGTCCAAAGATGTCTGGGGCCTATTTCAGAGCCCATGCGCTGGCTGCCTACATCATTTGCTGGACCCAATGCAAGATAAAAACATAAAGCTGGGTGGGCGTGGGGAAACTAACCCTCCCCCTCCCATGGGCCCACAGCACCAACCCACAGCAGACAGATGATCCCAAAGGAATTGCAATCCTTATGCCACACATACGTGCCATACACACATACATACATATGCCCCCATGCCTGGTCTGGGGGTGGACCAGAAACCACACTGAATTGCCCACCCAATGGCTGTGGAACCCACCACCTGAGGCCAAATGCATCTGCCTTGATTCTCACTTTCAGATGCCATGAGATGTGTGCACCAGGGCCTGATACTCTCTCCTCCTCTCTGCACCTGTACTCAGGCCCATGCCGGGTATGGAAGGAAACCAAGCAGGGCCAGCTATGGTACCAGGGGACCAGGGAGTGAGTGGTGGGGAACTCAACCTAGGAGACAGCTGGAAGCAGGATTACATGTGAGCCAAGGCTCCAAACCCCAGGTGCATCATCCAAAGTTAAAGCTGTTAAGAATTACAAAACAGCCACTGCAGAGCATTAAACCCAAGTGCCAGGCCATTCTGAGCACCGTGTCCTGTGCACCTGCACTGGCTTGCTTATGTACCTAGATACACAAAAGCCAGGAAACAGACTTCTTCTTTCTTGTATTACATCATTCCTTGGGGGCAATGAGAGTAGAACACTTCTAACTTGTTGCCTAGAACAGGGGGGTGGGGGTGGGGTGAGAAGACTAGGGAGGGGAAGTTCCTGGGAGTAATAGAAATTATCAGAACAGGAAAACAGAACACCCAAATTCATATTTCAAAACTGTTTTCCTACCGCATAAGCATTTGCTGATCCTAGCTCTCATGGACTTGTGGCTGTAGTCCTGTACCTGATTCACCAGTGCACTCACCTGTGGGACAGCAGGGGCCTCCCCCTCCTACCATTGCCCAGGTTGCACCTCAAACTGTAGCCTGTATCTCTGCTGTGGTGGGAAGGGGACTTAATTTCTAGGACTAGGGCAGAGTGCTACCAAGGTTTTATGTCACCTGGCCAAGCTCTCTCGGAGCTGTATTTTAAAATCTAAATATGTTCTTCAAAGTATGATGCCTCCCAGACCTGCAGCATCAGCTTCACTTGGGAACTTGTTAGAAAATCGTCAGGCCTGCCCCACACCCTCTGAAACTGGAATTCTAGGGGTGGGGCTCACAGAATGTTTTAACAAGTCTCCAGGGACTTAATGCACGTGAAGTTTGAGAACCGCTGCTCTAAACATGTTACATGGGGAGATGTTTTTCAGAGTTCTTTAGTAAGTTTTCATTTACAATCCTATAAAATAAATATTGGACCTACTGCTCAGAGCTGACAGTTCAGAAAATTGTAAGATGGTTCAGCAACTCCAAAATATGTCCTGTAACCACATACTATGATATTTGGAATTCCTGCATTAGAAATGTATTCCTCTGGGTTCTTCTTACAGTTCTCTTTAAAAGGTAAAGGTTCTGTCTGGTAAGTTCACATAAAAGTATCAGTGATATCTGTCTTATTCTGCTTACCATCACTAGGAAGGGAGAGAAAGAACATTATAGACAGGGGAATTCACTGAACAAAGGGAAGCATTACTTAGGGGTGGCTTATTGCGTAGGGCTGGTGTTTTTAGAGCTTATGAAATCACATGAGTAAAGACATTTATTGGAAATGGTCCCTATAGCTTAATTTTATTTTATTTATTTATTTAAAAAAAATTTTTTTTTTCAACGTTTATTTATTTTTGGGACAGAGAGAGACAGAGCATGAACGGGGGAGGGGCAGAGAGAGAGGGAGACACAGAATCAGAAACAGGCTCCAGGCTCTGAGCCATCAGCCCAGAGCCTGACGTGGGGCTCGAACTCACGGACCGCGAGATCGTGACCTGGCTGAAGTCGGACGCTTAACCGACTGCGCCACCCAGGCGCCCCTCTATAGCTTAATTTTAAAATAAAATAAGGGGGAGAGAATGAACGAGTGTGTTCATTGGGGTACATGATGAATAAAACCTCATTTCATATGTTGCCACTAATTAGCTAAATTCATAGATAAGTTAAACTCAGTTTTTGTAGAATGTGGTGATACATGGTCTCCGAGACATTATATCACTAGGATGTGGATGCAAGTGACAGAAAATCTAACTCAAATGGTTTTAAACTTTTAAAGAAAAAGGTAATCTATTAGCTTTTGTAAAAAAAAAAAAAAAAAAAAGCACTCGAAAAAAAATAATATTATAAAAAAAGAACAGCTTGATCAGTGTCCAAAACAGGCCACAAGAACCCAGTTGTTCTTCATTTTACTCTCTGCTGCTGTGTGTGTTGGCTTCATTTTCAGACTGTGTAAGTTGGCAAGATGGCAGCCGCAGCTCCAGCCAACATGGCTCCATGGTTCAAGTCTGGATCTGACGGCAAACCCAGGAGCCCAGAGAAAAACCCCAAATGAGACCGATTGGCTCTGATTTACCTCCCTGGAATGATGTGCCTGTCCTCGAACCAATCACTGACCACAGAAGAAACTGATGCTCTGGACCATATGCCAAGCCTGGGTCATACACTGTCCCTGGCGTGGTGAGGAGGTACTGTCACTGCCACAAAAACCACGAGGACTGAAAGTGGGAAAGGGTGGCTCCCCCACAAATATTGGAGGCTTTTACTGGAAAAGGGTAAATGGATAGGGGTTGGCCAGGAAACCACACACGTCCACTATGGGGATCTCAGTTCCAACATTCTGTAATTCTGTGAGGTCCTCCTGTGGCCCACAGTGCTGGCATAGAAATCGTATTCACCCCCTGCCCTCCCAGTGGAGCAGAACTAAGCTTGGGAGGAAGGAATCCTGTTTCTATTTAGCATGACTAAACTCATACCCTCCAACAGCCCTGACTGGGAAGGCTGTCCCTCCTGGCAAATCAGTCAGCTTCTCATTTCTCCACAAGAATGTGCCTGGCTGTGTCCCTCTGCTCACCGCCCTCTTCTTGTTTACCTCCATCTGTCTTCTGTGCTCCTCTCTCTCAGCATGCCTGTCTCTTTCTTCCTTTATCTCTTCACCTCTCACCATCTCTGTCTCCTGTCTGGTTTTCTCTGTTGCGTCTCTCTGTTTCTCTCTTTCCATTACTGACTGGCCGTCTCTCTCTCTTTCTCTGTTCTGTCTAACTCTCCCCGAATTTCCACCTTGGCTTCTTTGTGTTCTCTCTTTCCGAGGTTTCCCTGTCTCTGTCTCATTCACCCTCTGTCTCATATTGTCTGTTCTTTTCTATCTCTGTCTATTTAAGTAAGTACCTGCCTGTCACGTCCTCTACCTGCCAATTTAATTCTTTGTGTCTGCTTTCCTTTCCTGTGTGCCTTTGTCTTTATTTTTCTTTGTTCTGAAATAAACCGTTTTCACTGCTTCAGACAGGACTCTAAAATGTTCACAAAATACTGCTTATTCCGTATGTTTCTCAGCCAGTAGACAGTTTAGAGGGATGGAGGGGAGACCTTGAAGGGAGGGAAATTTAGAAAGAAAAAGGAAACATTGATGAGACACTTGAGGTCTGTCACTGTGAATAAGGGATTGTTCAAACCAAAAGATACGTAAGTAGCACGTGTGTGTGTGTGTGTGTGTGTGTGTGTGTGTGTGCTCTCACACATACACACATAGTAAAGTCACACACTACCTTCAAGCAGGCACTCAGCTTCTCCATCATAATTACAGTTGGGTTTGGTTGAAGTTTTGTTTTTCTTAGTTTAACCAAATAGCTGTTCCCTGGATTTCTAAGCAGTTTGGATATCTGTAACTAAGACACAATCTCAGCACTTTAGCCAGCTACTTTATAACAGAGACAGTGAATGAACTGACACTGTCATAGTGTGCCTTTGTGAGTCCTACTCTGTGCACAGCTCAGCCCCTGTTTTCTTCCTTATAGCCACACAGGTCCTCCTTCTCAATGACTGAATAGTCTCTAATACCCAAATCAGTAAGGACTAACATCAGACCCTTACCATCAGTCTGCAATTTCCAACTCAATAGGAAACATTGCGGGGTTTTGAACAATAGACTGTGGAATTATAAGGAAATATCTATCCAACAGGTTATGCACCCAGATTTTATTTCTACATAGCTTAAAAACTTGCTTCACATAGCATCCCAAGGACTGTCCTTTTCATCTTCAACAGAGTTAGTCTTCACTTAATCATGCCTTCATTTCAAAGGTCAATACATTGGCTTCTGTAGACACTAGCATATTCTTTATTACAATGTAAATGGCAAAAAAAGTATGAGGTCATAGGACCTTTTTTCGTTCCAACTTTAACACTTAACTTCTCTATGATGCCAAGCACATAATCTCTCTGAATCCTAATGTCTATATTAGTAAAATAAAGGATAACAGGTGCCTAGCACTTAGTAGGTGCTGATTAAGTGTGTTCATTCGTTTAGGACAATGATGCTCACCTTTTGCTGTCTGTTAGAACTTCCTAGGAAGCTTTTAAAAACTCTGAAGCACAGGCTATAGATTACCAATTACATTTCTGAGTCTGGCAGCAATATTTTAAAAAATCTTACCACACATTCCACCCCACATGCTTTCAGTGTGCAGCCAAGCCTCATATCATCGATTCAAGAAGAGGTTTACATTAGTTATGTGATTGCTTTGTACTTAAGAAAGGGTCAAAGGCCCTGATTTTTAAAGTGTGCTTAAGGACCCAGAATTTAAACTTGGACCACAGTTCTCATGAATTAATTTCCCAATTTTCAAAGATTACCTATTCCTATAACCTCATCCAAAATGAAAAGTGACCCATAAAATATTCTTTATTTGGCTAAGGGGAAGTACATGTTAAACATTCAGTTCAATAGCATGTACTGAATATTTTCCAGTTTCTAAGAACTAAGCTAAACCAAAAGTCTCTATCTTCAGAAAATAATCCATAACTTCAGATGGCACACCACAAGTAAAAAGCAGTTCTGTATAAAACAAAACAAAACAAAAAATTCCTCCCCTTCCAAGTTGAGCACACACTCCGCCAAATTAATTTTCTGCTGAACATCAGCTCTCCTACTGCTTGTAATGATGGACCTAAGAAGAGGAACAGGAAGTTTGCAATGATGTGGGAGGTTTACTGGAAAATTCTCTTCTAAGAAAATAATTTCAGTGGTCAACATTGCTAACAAAAATACATGGGGCTGACCAAAAAAAAAAAAAAAAAGTAAAACAAGCTTTGTTCATGATGGGATACAGTGGTTTTAATCTAACAAAAGTATGTAGTGTCCTATGTGTACATTCATCAATATCTTTCTCATTTGGATGATACTCTTGACACACTCTGGAAATGATATGGGTTTCTATTGTCCTTTGTTCTTCCCTCTGCATTGGTTGTTCCCAATCTGGAGCAAAGATGTAATCTCAGAAAGGGGATGTATGGGGCACCTGGGTGGTTCAGTTGGTTAAGTGCCTGACGCTTGATCTCAGCTTAGGTCGTGATCTCGTGGTTTGTGAGTCTGAGCCCCACATTGGGCTCTGCACTGACAGTGTGGAGCATGCTTGAGATTCTCTCTCTCTTCCTCTCTCTCTGCACCCCCATGAGCATGTGTGTGTGTGTGCGTGTGCATGCATGTGTGCTCTCTCCCTCTCGCTCTCAAAAATAAATAAATAAACCTAAAAAAAAAAAAAAGAAAGGGTATGTGTGGAAGCGGATCCCACTCAAGAGAGTCTATCAGGGGCACCTCTTGACTCAGCCCTGCAAGCGATTGCTGTGATGATGGTCATCTGCCATATGTCATGTTCACCTCCTACACCTCCACTCTCCCTCCTCGTTCTCTGGATCCCCACTATCACAGTCTGTGCTTCAGAAGACATTGCCCCAAAGTTTTGTTTTCTGCTGGCCACATCAACTTTTAATACTACTTTCAGAAGAATTGAAACTAGTATCCAGCCTGGACAGCCCATCTAATGGGAAAGACTTGGAACTAGAAGGCCAGGATTCAGGACCCAGTTTTATTCCTTACCATCTATATGTTCATATCAAGCAAGCATATAACCTCTTTAAGCCTTTATTTCCTCATTTATAAAATGAAGAATACTAATATTACCTATCTGGTAAAGATTTGTCAACTTACAGGCACATCTTAGAGATATTGCAGGTTCAATTCCAGACCACTGAAATAAGGTGAATATTGCCATAGAATCCATTGACTTTTTTGGTTTCCCAGTGCATATAAAAGTTATGTTTACACTATATGGCAGCCTACTAAGTATGTGGCAGTATTATGTCTAAAAAAGCAATGAACATACCTTAGTTAAAAATACTTTCTTGCTAAAAAATGCTAACCATCACCTAAGCTCTCACTGAGTCATACTCTTTTTGCGGTGGGGGGGGGGGGTCGTGCCTCAATGTCGATGGCTGCTGACGGGTAGTTGCTAAAGTTCGGGCAACTGCAGCAATTTCTTAAAATAAGACAACAATGAAGTTTGCCTCATCAATTGGCTCTTCCTTTCATGAATGATTCTCTGTAGCATGCAAGGTGCTTTGATAGCATTTTACCCAGAATAGAACTTCTTTCAAAATTGGAGTCCATCCTCTCAAATACTGTTGCTACTTTATCAACAAAGTTTATATAATACTCTAAATCCTTTGCCGTCATTTCAACAGTCTTCCCAGCATCTTCACCTGGAGTATATTCCATATCGTAAAACCACTTTCTGTGCTCATTCATAAGAAGCAGCTCCTCATTCATCCAAGTTTGATCACGAGATTGCAGCAATTCAGTCACATCTTCAGGCTCCACTTCTAATCCTCGTTCTCTCACTGTTTGCACCACATCTGCACTTACTTCCTCCACAGAAGTCTTGAACCCCTCAATGTCTTCACTGAGGGTTGAAATCCACTTCTCCCAAAGTCCTATTAATGTTGGTATTTTGACCTCTGCCCATGAATGTTCTTAATGACATCTAGAGTCATGAATTCTTTCCAGGAGGTTTTCAGTTTACTTTGCCTAGAGCCATCAGAGGAATCATTGTCTATGGCAGCTATAGCCTTATGAAATGTGAATTAAGTAACATTTGATTTAATTTATATTATATATTTTTAAGTTTATTTATTTATTTTGAGAAAGGGACAGAAAGAGAAAGAGCGTGAACAGGGAAGGGGCAGAGAGAAAGGGAGAGAGAGAATCCCAGGCAGGCTCTGTGTCAGCATGGAGCACGATATGAGGCTTGATCTCACAAACCATGGGATCAGGACTTGAGCTGAAACCAAGAGTTGGGTGCTTAACCGGCTGGGCCACCCAGGTGCCCTGATTTAATTTATATTATACATCCTATAATTTATGGAATTTAAATATGAATTAAATAATAAGACTTGAGAGTTGAAATTACTGCTTGATCCATGGGCTGCAGAAAGGATGTTGGGTTAGCAGGCATGAGAACAACATTAACCTTATTGTACATCTCCTTCAGAGCTCCCGGCTGACCAGGTGCATTGTCAGTGAGCAATAATATTTTGAAAAGAATCTTTTTTCCTGAACAGTAGGTCTCAACATTGGGCTTAAAATATTTAGTAATCATGTTATAAATAGATGTGCTGTCATCCAGGCTTTGTGTTCCATGTGTAGAGCACAGGGAAAGTAGCTTGAGAGTAATTCTTTTTTTTTAATATATATATATTTTTAAATGTTTATATTTGAGAGAGAGAGAGAGAGAGAAAGCAGGGGAGGGGCAGAGAGAGAGGGAGACAGAATCCAAAGCAGGCTTAAGACTCTGAGCTGTCAGCACAGAGCCCAACATGGGGCTCAAACTCAAATGACGAGATCATGACCTGAGCCAAAGTCAGATGCTTAACCAACTGAGCCACCCAGGTGCCCCGAGAGTAATTCTTAAGAGCCCTGGGATTTTCAGAAAGTCAATGAGCCCTGGCTTCAATTTAAGTCACCAGCTGCATTAGCCCCTTACAGGAGAGTCAGCCTGTCCTTGGAAGCTTTGAAGCCAGGCAGTGACTTCTCTGTAGCTATACATCCTAGATGGCTGTTCCTTCCAATAGAAGGCAGTTTTCATCTACAATGAAAATTTGTTATTTAGTGTAGCCACCTCCATGAATTCTCTTAGCTAGATCCCTCTGCACTTTTATGTTACAGAGATGACTTCTTGCCTTAAACGTTATGAACCAACCTCTGTTTGCTAGCTTCAAAATTTTTCTTCTGCAACTTCCTCACCTCTCTCAGCCTTCATAGAATTGAGGAAAATTAGGGCCTTGCTCTGGATTAGACTTTGACTTAAGGGAGTGTTGTAGCTGGTTTGATCTTCTATCCGGACTATTAAAACTGTCTTCATATCAGCAGTAAGGCCATTTCGCTTTCTTATCATTCATCTGTTCACTGCACTTTTGATTTCCTTCAAGAACTTTTCCTTTGCGTTTATAACTTAGCTAATTGGTGCAAGAGGCCTAGCTTTTGGCCTGTCTGGGGTTTTGCCATGCCTTCCTCACTAAGCTTAATCATTTCTAGTGTTTGATTTAAAATGGGAGACAGTAGCTCTTCCTTTCACTTGAACACTTAGAGGCCATTGTAGGGTTATCAACTGGCCTAATTTCAATATTGTGTCTGAGGGAATAGGGAGGCCTAAGGAGAGGGAAGGAGATGGAGGAAACTCTGATCACTGGAGCAGTCAGTCACCTACAACATTTATCTGTTAAGCTCACTGTCTTATACAGGCATGGTTCACAGTGTCCCAAAACAATCATGATAGTAACATCAAAGATCACTGATCACAGACCACCATAACATATATGATAATCATGAAAAAGTTTGAAATATTGCGAGAATTCACAAAAATGTGCTCACAGAGACACAAGTGAGCAAATGTGGGGGTAATGGTGCCTATAGATTGGTGGATGCAGGGTGGCCACAGGCCTTCAATTTGTAACAAATGCAGTATCTGCAAAGTGTAATAAAGTGAGGTACATAAAATGAGGCTTGCCTGTATAGGCTGACATCATGGTATATAACTATTTTATATGCGCTATTTTGTAATACTCTGAATCTATTTTCTTTTGTTTAAGTTTGGAAACATTTCACCCTTAATATGGAAAACTTGTAATAATGACTTGAATGAACCAATCAAACTTTTTCTACAAACTGTAGCCTGCAAACCACCTAGCACACACCTTAGTGCAATCCTGTTCCTTCTGAATAGGTAATCCTGAATACTCCAGGAAGAAAGTCAGATTTCAGAACACTTCACCTTGTTCTTTTCTCTTTTTTCAGCTGTGGCTTCCCAGGTAATTTATTACAGAGATCTGGCTGAGCTTCACAGTGGAGTCTGGAGGCCTTGTGGGGGATGACAAAGGAGGAAACGGATCTTGTCTTTAAACAAAGCTGAAGGAAGGGCAGAGAGCCGGTGTTTGGCTATGTGAGAGGCCTCCATATGCTGGCCCTCCCTGCCCACACACTGGGGACCATTGTTCAGAGTTTGAGAATCATCACTGCAGCCTGCACTGATCAGTGAAGGAAAAAAAACCAACAACAACCCCCACCACACAACAAGAAATTGCCTTCCAAATACTCTTTCATAGAGAGAAATAGAAACTGCAAACAATAAGCAGTATTTCATCACTAGTTATTATAGAATGTTGCCTATGTTCTTAGAGATAAAAGGTGAAGATCTCCCAGCCTTCCCACCCCTGCCCACCTCAATCCACCCATCCCCACCTCACTTGAAAAATAGTTCAAATTGGACTTGTGTAAGTTACCCAAAGAATGTCCAGATACCTGTAAAATATGAAGGAAAAAATGCTCTTCTATCTTGTCTTCCATTAAGGAGTTCAGGGAAGGCAGTAATATTTAGTGAGCTCCTGGCATATGTCAAGACATTTCACAGATGGTATTTAATTTCCATTATGATACTTTGAGATAGAGATTCTCATGCATGTTGATGTGGAAACTGAGGGTCAGAACAATTAAGAGATGTATTCAAGATCACATAGCAAATAATTAGTAAGCACAGCATTGTAATGTAAATTTACCTCCTTCCTTCCTTCCATTGATTCCTCTTCCAAAACATGAATGGAGAGAAGTATAGCCAAAACTATCACTATAGTTCCTTAGCTGGCAAAATGGAAAAAATATTGAGCTTATTTTAAAATCAATCAATCAATCATGGTTGTTTTCCTCCTAAGAGGCAACACAGACTGGTAAAAAGTCCTTAAAAAATGAAGCCTTCCTGGTATTTGAAAATGACCACATGTTTTCAGTAGGTCTCTGTGGATCAAATTTTGGTTTTCCATCAGAATCCCTGGGAAGGTAGAAGATACTACCATCTCTCAAACCATGAGATCTGTCAAACAAACAAACAAACAAACAAACAAAACCTCCCTTTCATTAGAAAGTAAACACAATTATTCTTGGCTCACAAGCGTATAGGGATCAGTTGTGATATGCATCTTAAGCAATTTTTTGCCAGTACTTGAAGTTAACAAATGACTGATCAAATACGATGGAGTGTACATTCTACTTTTCTTGTGTGTTTAAAATTTTACATTAACGGAAAGATTTATTTTAAATTTTTCTCATTTTTGTTGAAGTATAACTTATATACAGTGAAATGACAGATCTTAAGTATATAGCTTGACGAGCTTCAACAGTTGCATTCATCTGCGTAAACCATACCCTTTAACAGTACAGAATATTGCATGACCTGCAAAATATCCCTTAAGCCCCACCACGGTCGGTCCTCACATGCTCCCACCTCCACAGACACTGTGGTCCGTCCCTACGTGCTCCCACCTCAGACACCACTGTCCTGATTTCTTTTCCCATAGATTGGTCTTGCCTGTTTCAGAAACTCATACTAATGGAATCATACACTGTGCACCCTTTTGTCTCTGTCTTCTCTTACTCAGTATAATGATATCGAGGCCCACTCACGTATTGTATCAGAAGCGTTTTAATTTTTGTTTTTTATTGCTGAGCAGTATTCCATTGCATGGATACACCGATTTTATTTATTCATTCTTCTACTGATGGACATTTGGGTTGTTTCTGGTTTGTTCCTAGTCTAGTTGTTAAGGCCAAGGATGAGAAAAGAGAAAACAAGGTAAAATACTTTGAAATCTGATTTTGTTCCTGAAATGTTCAGGATTAAGAGGAAAACTACTATGATCATCCATGCATGAGTCTGTTCTGTGTTCAGTGTTTTTTTTTTTCCTTCTAGAAGTGTATTAGCTGAGTCATAGAGTAGATGTGTGTTTAACTTACAAGAAACTGCCAAACCAATTTTCAAAGCGGCTGTACACTTTTACATTCCCATTAGTAAAGTGTGAGAATTCTGTTGCTCTACATTCTTGACAACATTTGGTGCTATCAGTAGCAGTATCTCATTGCAGCTTTCGTTTTCATTTCCTTGATGACTAAGGATGTTGAGCAGTTTTTTCATGTTTTTTGGCATATCTGTTTTCGTGAAGTGCCTGTTCCAGTCTTTTGCCCACTGAATTTGATTTTTAACTTAAAAATCATGTAGTCTCAACACCTAGATATAACAACCATCATTAACATTTGGGACTTTTTTGTATGCATTTACTTATTTACACACATATATTCTTTACAAAAAATGGGTTCATGTTTATAAACTGTTCTGTAAACAATTTTTTTTTCCTTTAGCGATTGTCCATAAACATCTTTCCCTATCAGTAAATATACTTCTATGCCATCATTATTTACCCAGGAATGTTCACTGTAGCTTCGTGCGCAATAGCCCAAACAGGAAACAACCTTTCATCTGGTGAGTATGTAAACAAAGTGTGGTGTTTATCTATGCAATGGAATAGTACTCAGCAATAAAAAGGAACAGACTACAGATAAATGCAACCTACATGCAAAACTATTATGCTGAATGAAAGAAGCCAGATGTAAAAAGTGTAAATATAAATTGGGGTGCCTGGGTGACTCAGTGGGTTGAGTGTCCGACTTTGGTTCAGGTCATGATCTCGCAGTCTGTGAGTTCAAGCCCTTGTCCGGCTCTGTGCTGACAGCTCAGAGCCTGGAGCCTGTTTCAGATTCTGTGTCTCCCTCTCTCTCTGTACCTCCCCTGCTCATGCTCTGTCTCTCTCTGTCTCAAAAGTAAATAAACGTCAAAAAAAAAAAAAAAAACAAAAAACAAAAAAAACCCGCGTGAGTGGGGGAGGAACAGAGAGAGAGAGGGAGACACAGAATCTGAAACAGGCTTCAGGCTCTGAGCTGTCAGCCCGGCTTGAGGCTTGAACTCACGAGCCGTGAGACCGTGACCTGAGCTGAAGTTGGCCGCTTAACCAACTGAGCCACCCAGATGCCTCACGTTAAAAAAATTTTTAAGTGTAAATATAAACTATAGTGAAAATGCAAGTATAGTGACTCCACAAACTTGGGGCTGAGGAATGGACTGCCAAGAGGCAATATGAAAGTTTTGAGAATGGTAAAAATCTTCTCAATATTGATTGTAGCTGTACTTTCACTGGTATGTGGATGCATCAGAAGTCACCTAAGAGTACATTTTAGGTGAACGCCTATTGCAGGCAAATTATAGCTCAATAAAATTGATTTCAACAAAAAGCATTCTTGAGGAGATGCATTATAGGATACAGGATGGGCACTGAAGGAAGTAGGACAAACATGGCCAACACAATTAAAGAAAAGAAATTAAGTAGTAAGAAGCCTGAAATGTTAGGAAGTTGAGGTAAGAGATTATATAGCAGAGGTTAGGTTGCAGAAAAAATAGTTTTAAGTTGAATTAGGTTTCTTATTTAAACTGTTCAGCTTAAGCCGAAAAAATAATTCATTGCCTCATAGCATACAAAAAAAAAAATGAGCAAAACTGGAATCAGAGACTCAGTCAAAGCCAGGACTTAATGTTCAGCTCCATGATCTCTGACACTACCTTACTGGGAGGGTAGGGGAGAGATTTGGGGTACTTCTTTATGACCTCACAAGGATGGAGGTCTAGGCTCCCTGCTTGGCCTCACTGGTGAGGATGGGGGTAGGGTTGCAGTTTTATCTCAGGTATTTGGCTGGAGTAGAGTAGTTATTGTCCAACAGATTTCTGTCTTCTAGGCTGCCCCTTTTTGGTCCTTCGACTAGAGCCAGCAGGATTTTCTGGGGTGGAGGGTGAACACGTGCACTCATTGGCATTTTCAGGTTGCTGGCTTCTCTACCATCTAGTGTAGACAAAAAGAAAACCCAGGAACTCACCACCTGGTTCCTCATTTCTGAGGTCTACTGCTGATCTGCCTTCTCTCCACCTTTCAGCCCTTTTAGCTTTGTTTTATGTAGAATGCCCAGAGTTTTTAGCTGTACTTAGGAGAAGTAAGGGAAAAATGTGTTTACTCCATCTTTCTGAAGGAGAAGTCTTCCTGACTACTTTTTAAAAATGGAGTTGTTCGTCTTCTTATTATAGAGTCGTAGGAGTTGTTCATATATTCTAAATACAGGCCCTTTGTCAGATATAGGTCTTTTCTCCTATATGTAGCTTGCTAATTCAATGTATTAACAAAGACTTTTGATGAACAGAAGTTTAAAAGTTTGATTAAGTCCATTATGTTTCTTTTATGATTAGTGTTTTGTGGGTCCTTAATAAAGAAGTATTTACCTATCTGTAATTGCAAAAATAACCCCCATTTGTTAGCTTTATGATTTCAGCTTTTACGTTAAGAGCCATGATCCATCTCAAATTAATTTTTGTCTTTTAGTGTATCAGTTGCAACTGATTTTTTTCTGCATACATAGCCAGTTGTTTCAGCACTATTTGATGCAAGTACTTTGCCCATTTAGTTTCTTTGGTACCTTGGTGAAATCAATATATGTGGGTCTACTTTTGTGCTATATTCTAATCCAGTGACCTATTTGTCTGCCTTTATGCCAATAGCCCATTGTCTTGATTACCATAGCATTATAACAATCTTGAAATCAGAGAGTATACATCCTCCAACTTTTTTTTTTCTTCAGAATTGCTTTATCTCTGTTAGGCTCTTCATATTTCTATGAAAATTTCATAGTCCACTTGTCAATTTTTACAAAAAAGTCTTCTGGGATCCTGATTGGGTTTGTGTTGAATCTTTAGATCAATTCTTGAGGAATTGACACCTTAACAAGAAATAATATGTCTTTCCATTTGTCTACTTTGATTCTTTTAGCAATATTAAAGGTTTTCAGGGTATAATCCATATATTTTATTATGTGCATACCTAAGCTTTTTGGGTTTTTAATATTATTCTAAATGGTATTCTAAGTTTATACTTTTTCAAATGTTCACTTGCTAATATATAGAAATACAGCTGAGTTTTGTATATTGGCCTTGTATCCTGAAATTGCCCTAAATTCACTTAATAGCCCTAGTAGCTTTTGTTAAGTTGTTTAAGATTTTCTATGTACGTGACCATGTCATCTGCAAATAAGGACAATGTTACTCATTCCTTTACAGTTTTGTGCCTTTTAATTCTTTTTCTTGTCTCATCACAC
The DNA here is from genome assembly GCF_014898765.1 of Herpailurus yagouaroundi. Taxonomy (NCBI): domain Eukaryota; kingdom Metazoa; phylum Chordata; class Mammalia; order Carnivora; family Felidae; genus Herpailurus; species Herpailurus yagouaroundi. The sequence goes on along the minus strand of NW_024412394.1, from coordinate 18,677,813 downwards.
TGTTGAAGACCTCTGATAAAAGTGTCTCAGACCACTACCAACAGTGGTGGGAGTAGACATACTTGCCCTGATCTTCATCTTAGGGTGAAAATGTTTTGATCTTTCTCCATTAAGTAGTTAATAGCTGTGGATTTTTTAATAGATGTCCTTTATGAGGCTGATGAAGTTTCCTTTTATTCTGTGTTTGCTTACAGGTTTTATTAGGAATGAGTGTTGAATTTTGTTGAATGCTTTTCCTGCATCTATGGAGATGATTGTGTGATTTTTCTTCTTTATTCTTTGAATTGCATCTGTTTATATTCAAATATTAGATGAACATTGCATTCTTGTAATAAATCCCATTCTATCATGATGATTATTCTTTTTCTATGTTTCTGGGCTCCATTTGCTAAAATTTCATTAAGGACTTCATATCTATGACAGCATTGGTCAGTTGTTTTCCTTTTTGTAATGTCTTTGTCTAGCTTTGACATCAGAGTAACTCTGGTCTCAAAAAACAGGTTTGTAAGTGTTCCCGTCCTCTATTTTCTAAAAAGAGTTGTATAGGATTAGTACTGTTTCTTCCTTAGATGTTTGAGATAATTCATCAGTGAAGTCTCTTTTGTGTGTATGTAAATTGTTTTCTTTCTTTCAGCAGACATGATGGCTGTCCAGTATCTGAAAATAGCTATTTTATGTATTTTATCTACTTTTGTGTGGTTTATAGTGGAAGGGCTTTGTGGTACCAGTTACTTAATCATGGCTAGAATAAGAGTATCTAGTAAGAAGTTTGTTTTATTTGATGCTATTATTAAGATAATTCAAAATTTGGGGTGCCTGGGTGGCTCAGGAAGTTGAGCATCTGACTTTGGCTTAAGTCATGATCTCGCGGTTTGTGAATTCGAGCCCTGCGTGTCAGGCTGTGTGTTGACAGCTCAGAGGCTGGAGCCTGCTTCGGATTCTGTGTCTCCATCTCTCTCTCTCTGCCCCACCCCCTCACTTATGTTCTGTCTCTCTGTCTCAAAAATAAACATTAAAAATTTTTTTTAAAAAGATCATTCTAAATTCAGTAGACTTAATGTTACCCCAATATTGAAGCTACCTCAATAGATTGTATTAATCTCATTTCTGTTGAATTTACCCCAAAATTAAGTATTAGTATAATTCAATATTAGCAAAGACTAGTTCATTGAACAGACTTACCACGTAGATTCAATAATTAACATTATTTTTGCTTACTTCAATTTTGATATGCTTCCTTGTATGGAATAAAAAGTAGTAAAGTTACAGGTAGAGTTATTTTGCATTACTCTAATATGCTCCATGAGTGTGTTTTGCATTTCATCCATTATGCTTAGTAATATGAGATTAAAAGTTTGAAACTCATTATTTAGAGACTTACATGTTTTGGAAATGTTACTGCTTAAATGTGCAAACCTTTTCTTTTTTTAAAATTGTTTATTTGTTTGTTTATTTTGAGGGAGAGAGAGAGACAGAGAGACAGAGAGACAGAGAGACAAAGACAGAGACAGAGCAAGCAGTGGAGGCAGAAAGAGAGGGAGATAGAATCCCAGGCAGGCTCTGTGCTATCAGCAACAGAGCCTGATGCAGGAGTTGAACTCACCAACTGTGAGATCATGACCTGAACTAAAACCAAGAGTTAGACACTTAACTGACTGAGCCACCCAGGTGCCCCTGTGCAAACCCTTTCTAATAAAATAAATGTGTATAATGATTCTGGTATCTCAGCAGAAATGAGGTGTTTCCCAGTAGAATGTACAAGAACTTTGCCGTTAAATCTGCATCTTCTGCATGGCTTTGTCTCTGCTGCTTCTCATCCTACAATTAGACTATGAGGAAAGCAGTCATTTTCCAAAATTATACATAATATCCAGGTTAATACCCACAAAGAATCATGCTAGAAACCTAATCCTTTGCTTATCAGGCCTGCTCCACCTAAATCTACTTTCTTAGACAATTGAATTACTTCAATTTCCTTTTGGAAATTAAGTGGCAATAGTAAACAAATGATAAAATTAAAAACCACTGGGCAGTTGTGATTCTAGCCTTCACTCAGAGTAGGTGAAATTGTTTAGCCTATCCTGACTTAAAGCACTCACACCCAACCCTTTGGACTACCCAAGATCTGAAGGCTATATCCCACTCCTGGGTCCAAAGGGAAAAATCCTCAGAGCTAGGGCTTACCATGGCTATTATTACACTGTGAACTTTAAAGCAGGAGTTGATTAAACACAAAAACAACCAGGAGTGGCTGAGTCGGTTGAGCCGTTGACTTCAGCTCAGGTCATGATCTGGTGGTTTGTGAGTTTGAGCCCTGCGTCGGGCTCTGTGCTGAAAGCTCGGTGCCTGGAGCCTGCTTCAGTTTCTATGTCTCCCTCTCTCTCTCTGCACTTCTCCTGCTCTCTCTCTCTCTCACTCTCAAAAATAAACATTGAAAAAAAGCAACCAACAACCCTCCAGCATTACAGATTATTATATTGACACTGTAATAAGGGTAATGCTACATCCTGTGAAAAATCTTAAATGATATTACAATGCAGAGAATATGAATAGTATGCAGATTAGCAATGGGGAAAACTTTTTAAAAAAGCATATTATAATGTAATGAAACAATATGTTTCTTTGTTGATAGCACTGGTGAATAATTCTAGCACTGGTGAATTTTAGCAATCATTACTCTAGACCTTGTCCCACCAGTGTTCTCCTCAAAATTAACCATTAGAACAACGATGAGGGTGGAAGGCAGCATCAAAAAAAATCTTAATTTCTGCCAACAAATTTATAATAAAAATTTTGATGGTTTATTTAATGTAGTGGATTAGATCACAAGCCCCAGGTGCTTCAAAATCACCAGGAGCCTTAATTCAAAGGTCAGGCTGCATCCCCAGATATTTCTGTCTCTATGACTTACCTATTCTGGACCATTTTATAAAAGTGGAATCACAATTTTGTGGCTGACTTCTTTCACTTAGCATGTTTTCAAGGTCATATACTATAGCATGAATCAGTACATCGTTCCTTTTTATGACTGCATAATACTCCTTCCATGATATAGATATACTATATTTTGTTTATCCATTCAGCAGTTGGTGGACATTTGGATTGTTTCCATTTTGGCTATTATAAATACCACTCTATTTATCTATCAGCAGGGTGCCTGGCTGGTTCAGCCAGAGGAGTGTGCAGCTTTTGATCTCAGGGTCATGAATTTGAGCCCCACGTTGGGTGTAGAAATTACTAAATAAATAAGTAAATACTGCTATGAACATCTATGTTCAAGTCTTTGTGTGGGTATATATTTTAAGTTCTTTTGGGCATATATTTAGGGGTCAAATTATTGGGTCATATGGTAATTTTATGTTTAACTTTTTGAGGAACTGCATCATTTTATATTTCCACCAACAATGTATGAGGGCTCCAATTTTCCCCACTTTCCCCAATAACACTTGTTATCTCTCTCTCTCTCTCTCTCTCTCTCTCTCTCTCTCTCTCTTTCTCTCTCTCTCTCTCTGTCTTTAGAGAGCAGGGGAGAGGGGCAAAGGGAGAGAGAAAGAATCTTAAGCAGGCTCCATGCTCAGCATGAAGCCTGATGTGGGGCTCGATCCCACAGCCCTGGGATCATGACCTGAGCTGAAATCAAGAGTCACATGCTCAACTGAATGAGCCACCCAGGCACCCCTATCTGTCTTTTTGATTATAACTATCCTAGTGGTTATGAAGAAGCAATATCTTATAGTTTTTTTTAAATTTTAATTATTATTTTAAAATTTTAATTCTAGTATAGTTAACATACAATGTTATATTAGTTTCAGGTGTACAATATAGTGATTCAACAATTCCATACGTTACTCAGTGCTCATGAAGGTAAGTGTGCTCTTAACCTGTTTCATCCAATTCCCCACCGCCACCTCTCCTCTGATAACCATTAGTTTATTTTCTACAGTTAAGAGTCAGTTTTTTGGTTTGTCTCTTTTTTGTTTGTTTATTATGAGTGAAATCATATGGTATTTGTCTTTCTCTGACTGACTTATTTCACTTTGCATTATACTCTCTAGCTCTATCCATGTTGTTGCAAATGACATGACTTTATTCTTTTTTATGGCTGAATAATATTACATTGTATATATACCACTTCTTTATCCATTTATCAGTGGACACTTGGGCTGCTTCCATAATTTGGCTGTTCTAAATAATGCTGCAGTAAACATAGGGGTGCACTTATTCCCCTATGTTTTCATATTCTTTGGGTAAATATCCAGTAGTGCAATTACTGGATCACAGGACAGTTGTATTTTTAATTTTTTGAGGAACCTCCATACTGTCTTCCACACTGGCTACCCCAGTTTGCATTCCTACCAACAATGCGTGAGAGTTACTTTTTCTCCACATCTTAATCAACACTTGTTGTTTCCTGACATTTTGTTTTTAGCTATTCTGACAGGTGTGAGGTGATATCTCATTGTGATTTTTATTTGCATTTCTCTGATGATGAATGATAATGGGCATCTTTTCATGTGTCTATTGTCCATGTGTATGTCTTCTTTGGAGAAATGTCTATTCTTGTCTTCTCCCCATTTTTAATTGGATTATTTGTTTTTTTTGATTTTGAGTTGTATAAGATCTTTATATATTTTAGATACAAGCCCTTTATCAGATACGTCATTTACAAATATCTTTTCCCATTCGGTGGGGTGTCTTTTAGTTTTGTTGGTTGTTTCCTTTGCTACGTAGAAGTTTTTTTTTTATTTTGATGTAGTCCCAATAGTTTATTTTTGCTTTTGTTTGCCTTGCCACAGGAGACATATCTAGAAAAATGCTGCTATGACCATTGTCAGAGAAATTACTGCCTAAGCTCTCTTCTAGGATTTTTATGGTTTCTGGTCTCACATTTAGGTTCTTAATTCGTTTTGAGTTGATTTTTGGTTTTGGTGCAACAAAGTGGTTCAGTTTCATTCTTTTGCATTTAGTTTTCCAGTTTTCCCAAAATCATTTGTTGCATATTCTTTCCTCCTTTGTTGAAGATTAATTTACCAAATGATTATGGGTTTATTTCTGGGATTTCTATTCTGTTCTACTGATCTGTGCGTCTGTTTTTGTGCCAGTATCATACTATTTTGATTACTACAGCTTTGTGATATAACTTGAAGTCTGGGATTGTGGTGCCTCCAGTTTTGTTTTTCTTTTCCAAGATTGCTTTGGCTATTTGAGGTCTTTTGTGGTTCTATACAAATTTTAGGATTTTGTTCTAGTTCTGTGAAAAATACTGTTGGTATTTTGATAGGGATTGCATTAAATCTGTAGATTGGTTTGACATTTTAACAATATTTATTCTTCCAATCCATGGAATATCTTTCATTTGTTTGTGTTGTCAATATCTTTTATTATGTTTTACAGTTTTCAGAGTCCAGCTCTTTCGCCTCTTTGGTTAAGTTTATTCCTAGGTATTTTATTATTTTTGATACAGTTTTAAATGGGATTGTTCTCTTAATTTCTCTTTCTGCTGACTCATTATTAGTGTATAGAAATGCAACAGATTACTGTACATTGATTTTGTATCCTGAGACTTTACCGAATTCATTTATCAGTTCTATCAGTATGTTTTGGTGGAATCTTTAGGGTTTTCTATAAATAGTATCATGTCATCCCAAATAGTGATAGTTTTACTTCTTCCTTACTAATTTGGATGCCTTTTTATTTCATTTTCTTCTCTGATTGATGTGGCTAGGATTTCCAGTACTACGTTGAGTAAGAGTGAGACGTTGTCTTGTTCCTTACCTTAAGGGAAAAGCTCTCAGTTCTTCCCCATTAAGTATGATATTAGCTGTGGGTTTTTCATATGTAGCCTTTAGTATGTTGAGGTAAATCTCCTAAATCTCCTTTGTTAAAGGTTTTTATCATAAATGGATGTTGCACTTTGTCAGATGCTTTTACTGCATCTATTGAAATGATCATACGGTTTTTATCCTTTCTCTTGTTGATATGATATATCCTGTTGATTGATTTGCAAATATTGAATGACACTTGCATTCTGGGAATAAATCCCACTTGATCACAGTGAATGTTTTTTTTCAGTGTATTGTTGTATTGGGTTTGCTGGTCTTTTGTTGAGGATTTTTGCATCTATGCTCATCAGAGATATTGGCCTCTAGTCCTTTTTGTGTGTGTGGTGTCTTTATCTGGCTTTGGTTTTGGGATAATGCTGGCCTCATACAATGAATTTGGAAAGTTTTCCATCCTCTTTTAATTTTTGGAAAAGTTTGAAAAGAATAGGTATTAACTCTTCTTTAAATGTTTGGTAGAATTCATCTATGAAGCCATCTGGTCCTGGACTTTTGTTTTTTGGGAGTTAATTGATTATTGATTCAATTTCATGGCTGGTAATCAGTCAGTTCAGATTTTCTATTTCTTCTTGCTTCATTTTTGGCAGTTTACATGTTTTTAGGAATATTATATTTTGATTTGCATTTCCCTCATGACTAATAATGTTGAGCGTCCTTTCATGTATTTATCACTCATTTATATATCTTCTTTGAAGAATGTTTATTTAAGTTCTTTTAAATTGGGTTATTTGTCTTTTTATTGTTGAGTTGTAAAAGTCTTTATATATTTTGGATGCTGGAGTATAGATAGATATCAATAGACATGTTGACATATAATATCTAATATATGATTTGCAGATATACGACTTACAAATAATTTTTTTATTTCATGGGTTGCTTTTTATTTCCTTCTAATACTTTTTGATACACAAACATTTTTCATTTTGGTAAACTCCAGTTTTATTTCTTTCTTATTACGTGTGCTTTTGGTATCAAATCCAAGAAACCATTGCCTACTCCAATGTCATGAAGATTTTCATCTATGTTTGCTTCTATGGTTTTATAATTTTACCTCTAAAACTTATGTTTTGCTGCATTTTGGGTTAATTCTTGCATATGGAATGAAGTAGGAATCCAACTTGTTATTTTGCATGTGGATATCCAGTCATTCCAACGTTTAAAAACGGTGTTCTTTCCCCACCAAATGTCTTGACACTCTTGTCAAAAACAGTTAACTATAGACACATGGGTTTATTTCTGGACTCTCAATTCTGTTTTATTGATCTGTACATCTATCCTTATGCCAGTACCAAGCAATCTTGAAGGGTGAGTCTTACAACTTTGTTTTGGTTTTGTTGTGGTATTTTTGGAGATTGTTTTGGCTATTCTGAGTCCCTTACATTTCCATATGAATGTTAGGATCAGCTTGTCAATTTCTACCAAAAAGAGAGCCTGGATTTTGATAGGAATTACATTGAATCTATATATCAGTGTGAAGAGTATTGTATGTTAACAATATTGAGCCTTCCAATCTATTGACCTGAGATATTTTCATTAACTTACATCTTTTTAAATTGCTTTCAGTGATGTTTTACAAAAAATTTTCAGGGTACAGTATTGCAGCATTGATGTTTTTTAAGGTTTTTCAGATAATTATAATGTGCAGCCAGTGTTGAGAATGGTTGCTTAATGTCCATAAGATTGTCCCCCAAATCACAAATCTTAGGTTCTCTGCCCATGTGTGGCCCTGCTAGGGACAGGGAGGTGAAATTTACCTTGATTAAGATGTCCCACTTCGGAGAGATGTCCATTTCATGACATGTCATAGGAAAATCTAGTAATAAAATGTAATTTACCCTACACATAATCCTAGAGTTTCAAAATCTTGAGAGTCCTGAGAATTAATTTGTGTTGGCCCAGAGGGGTGAGAGTCTATCTGATTTTAATGTCTACTAAGAGTGAATGTATGTTGAACAACCTTCATCAATAACCCAACCCCCTATTAACTCTCCCCTCTGAAAAGATCCTCACCCACTACCTCTGTTTTCCTATTTATAACTAGATTTTTAACCCCCTGGGCTCTCTGTCCCATGCACATGGGACATGTCCCATGTCCCATGTACCCAAATTTTGATGTGTCTAAATTCTGATTATTTTAACTTAAGGCCATATCTGTGGATTTGAGGAACATCTGTTCACCATTTCTAGTACAAAGACTAGAAAGCCTTTGTTGTTTGTTTTTGTTTTTTGGTTGGCTTCTTTTGGGTTCGTCTGTTTTTTTTCCTTTTGGCTCTTGATTTTTATCCTTCTCATAGGCAACGCCTTCAAGGCTTGACAAAATCACTGTGAGATCTAAAGAGAATGAGGGGCTCCCGGCTGGCTCAGTTAGAAGAGCGTGCAACTCTTGATCTTTGGGTCATGAGTTTGAGCCGCGTGTTGGGTGTAGAGATTACTTAAATAAATAAAAAACTTTAAACAAAAATAAAGGGAATGAAATGACCTCTCACATTAATATTACATTTTGTGAATTACATAAGTGAAGCTGTGGGTAGCTGGAGGCATTGACTTAGGATGCTATCCTGACAAGTGGTCAGATTATCTCTGAGGAAACTTTGGAATAAATAACACATTGATCCACTTGTGGCAGTAGTCACTACCATGCCTTTCCTTCCTGCTCTATCCAGACATTGAAAAAAATCTGGAAAGGGGCGCCTGGGTGGCGCAGTCGGTTAAGCGTCCGACTTCAGCCAGGTCACGATCTCGCGGTCCGTGAGTTCGAGCCCCGCGTCGGGCTCTGGGCTGATGGCTCGGAGCCTGGAGCCTGTTTCCGATTCTGTGTCTCCCTCTCTCTCTGCCCCTCCCCCGTTCATGCTCTGTCACTCTCTGTCCCAAAAATAAATAAAAAACGTTGAAAAAAATTTAAAAAAAAAAAAGAAAGAAAAAATCTGGAAATATTTTATAGCAAAGATAAGAAAATAGTAGTAAGACCTCTTTCTTTCTGGGTTTGATATCAATACATCATTTTATCCATCTAATAAATCAGTCATTAAGAATTTCAAAAATTATAATAAAACATGGAAAAGCACAGTCTTAATTTTTAAATTTTATTTAAAATGCAAGACAAGTTGTTTTTCAGCACATTTTTCCACAGGTATATTAACAGATCAAATAAGTATTACAAATGAAGAGTAAGCTTAGATAAAACTTGCTTGATCATTTTAATGTTCCATCTGTTGAATTTCTTAAAAGTTTGCATTAATATCAATAACATTAATGCAAACATTCACATCATTGCTTTGGTTTGGTAATAATATTTTATCATGTCATTATAATAGAAATGTTCATAATACCATTCTTATTTATAAACTATATATATACACTGTGTCTATCCTTTGTATTCTACTATGTATCTATCCATGCTTCTCATTTAAAAGAAAGTGAGGGGGTGCCTAGGTGACTCAGTTGGTTAAGTGTCCAGTTCTTGATTTCCGCTCAGGTCATGATCTCATGGTTTGTTGGATCAAGCTCCACATCGGGCTCTGCACTGACTGGTGCAGAGCCTGCTTGGGATTCTCTCTCTCCTTCTCTCCCTGCCCCTCCTCTGCTTACTCACATGTGCATGTGCATGCTCTCTCTCTTTCAAAACAAGTAAATAAGCATTAAGAAAAAAGTGAGAAATTTTCTCATGAAAAAATGAGAAAACAATCCATTACAATGATTTTCAATTTTCCTAATTATTAATAGTATGTCATTAGTAAAGACTGATTTGAGCCTTCGGAGAAAATGAGTCAAGCTGTATGACTATCTTTTCCCCTGGAAAAAAAGCACACCCAACATTGAAGGCACAATCCATGAGACAAATAATTGGTAAGATCGACTTCATTAAAATTAAAAAATATCTACTTTGCAAAAGACAATATAAGAGAATGAGAAGGCCAGCCACAGACTGGGAGAAAATATTTGCAAAAGTACCGTTATTCAAAATATACATAGCCCTCTTAAAACTCAACACTTAGCAATCAGACAACCTGATTAAACAATGGGCCAAAGATCTTAACAGGCACCTAACCAAAGAAGATGTGCAGATGGTAAATGAGCATATGAAAAGCTTTCCACATTATATGTCATTATGGAAATGCAAATTAAAACAACACTGAAATGCCACTACATATCTATCAGAATGGCCAGATGCAGAACACAGACAACAAATCATGGTGAAGATGTGAGGAACCCTCATTCATTTCTGGCAGAAATGCAAAATGGTACACCTACTTCCAGACATTGGAAGACAGTTTGGCAGCTTCTTAGAAAAGTAAACATACTCTTAACCAAATGATCTAGCAATCAAGTTCCTTGGTACTTACCCAAAGGAATTGAGAACTTACAACAACACCAAACTTGCACACGTATTTTTAGCAGCTCTATTCATAATTGCCAAAATGCGGAAGCAACCAAGATGTCCTTCAGGAGGTGAATGGATTAATAAACTGTAGTACATCCAGACATTTCTTTTCAGTGCTCACTGGAATATTACTCAGCATTAAAAAGAAATGAGCAGGGAGCCTGGGTGGCACAGTCGGTTGAGTGTCTGACTCTTGATCTTGGCTCATGTCCTAATCTCATGGTTAGTGGGTTGTGCTCTGTGTTGATGGTGTGGAGCCTGCTTGGGGTTCTGTCTCTCTTCTCTGTCCCCCCTCACTTGTATGTGTGTGCTCTCTCTCTCTCTCAAATAAGTAAAACTTAAAAAATTAAAAAAAAAGAGCTATCAAGCTATGAGGAGACATAGGGGAAACTTAAATGCTTGTTAATAAGTAAAGCAAATCTTAAAAGGCTACATACTATTTGATTTCAACCATATGACATCCTGGGAAAGGCAAAATTATAGACAGTAAAGATCAGTTGTTGCAGGGGCTGGAAGGTGGAAGGACAGATGAACAGGCAGACCACAGAGGATTATTAGGGTAGTGAAAATATTCTGTATGATACTATAGTAATGGATACATGTCATTATACAAACCCATAGAACATAAAACACCAAGGGTGGACCCTAATGTAAACTATCGACTTTGGTTGATTATCATGTGTCAACGTAGGTAACAAACGTATCTCTCTGGTGGGTCAGTATTGACAATAAGGGAGGCTATGTATAAGTGGGGCAGGAAGTATATGGCAAATCTCTGCCCCTTCCTCTTAATTTTGCTGTGAACCTACACCTGCTGTAAAATATAAACTGTTTAAAATTAAAAAAAAAATTAAATCATACTACCTATGAAAAAACTGAGAGTGGTAATTTTGAATCTGCTCTGACTTTTTTAAAATCCCAAACTATTATAGTATTTCAATGTTATCAGTAAACATTAATTGCAACATGCTTCACAGTTAACTGAGGCTAAGTTCCTCTGGTCTGGACTAATGGTCTCCAGTTTTTTTGTTTTTGTTTTTTTGTTTTTGTTTTTGTTTTTTGCATGTACACCTGCCACTAAAAAATGTAAGTGTGAACATTCCAATATATGTATGCATATTTATTTAAAAATTATGTGAATGTAGCACTATGCTTATATACTCTGTACCCAGAGAGAATAGGAAACTTCAGTGTTTTATTTATTTATTTATGTATTTATGTATTTATGTATTTATGTATTTATGTATTTATTTAGAGAGAATCCCAAGCAGGTTCCACCCTGTCAGCACAGAGCCTGATGTGGGGCTCAATCTCACAAACCATGAAATCATAAACTGAGCCAAAATCAAGAGTTGACCGCTTAACTGACTGAGCTACCCAGGCACCTCAAGAATAGGAAGTTTTAAAAGGTGACATGAAAATAACTATAAATTAAAACTCTAATATCTTTTTCCTCCATCCATATGGATTGTGTTGCACAGAACTTGGCAAGCTTATTTTTCCCTCCAACTTCTAGAAAAAATAAAGCAGGGAGCTATTTGAGGATCCACCAAGAAATACAATTTCCGGCCTTAAATTTTTCTCTTTGGTACAGAACCATAAACCTACTAAAGAGTAGGTCAGATGTTTGCTTATGCATGTCATCTGTGTTATGTGGGTATTAGGACTTTGGGTTCCCTCCAGAAGCTTCCAGATTGGATTGATTTTGACCTGTCCTATGAACTCTGGAAAGGAGATGAAAATGAGTCATTATAGAGGCTTGAGCTTTTTCGTTATTTCCCCCTTTCCTCCCATTGAAGGAATAGCACAGAATTGTATGCAGCTTTCGCAGTCTCTTCCTTTTGACAAAACATTGAAATGATGAATCTTTATCAATTGTCTTAACACAAGGTATGTCATGAGATTCTTCATAGAAGTGTCCATTTTGACTTTTGATCCATTCTGTGTTTTGTTGTTTTCATTATTTAAGTCTCCAGTATAAGTTGTATGGAAATCACAGTCAACCATGGGAAGGCTTTTATTTTACCCCAAAGAAACTGAACCAATGGTGGTTTATTTACTTTCTTTGGTTGCTTTTCCAAATAAGGTTTTCTTCTAATTACAAAATAAATACATGTGATTATAAAAAGTTTGGAAAATACAAAAAGCAAAAGAACAGAATTAAAATTTCCTATATTCATATTAACTAATGATTTTTAAAATTAAGATCATATTGAATTTCTCATTTTATTTCATCCGTATAAATTAATACCTGATCATAGTATTTTTTCATGTCAAAAATTTTTCAAAAACCTAATTTTTAATGACTGTAAACTATTTTATTAAGTGGATATGTTATCTAACCATTCTTACTATGGATATTTAGGCTATTTCTAATGTTTTTATGTGTGCTTTATTTTTTCCCCAAACCTTATTGAGCAATCATTGACAAATATAACTGTATAGATTTAAAGCATACAAGGTGATAATTTGACATACATATACATTTTGGCATGATTACCATTATCGAGATAATAAGCACATCCATCCCCTCACATATTTAGCTTTATTTATTTATTTTTTTTTTGTAGTGAAAATGCTTAAGATTGCTTCCAACAACCTCCAAGGATACAATACTGTATTATTTACCATAGTCACCATGCTGTATACTGGGTCCTCTGAACTTCTTTAATTGAAAGTTTGTATCCTTTGACCTACATCTCCCCAATTTCTAATTTTTTGATGTCATTTTTGCAGTGACGAGCATTCTTATATGTATATGATTAGTTACATTTCATGTTATTTGCTTAGGATAGATTCCAAGAAGCTCAATTCCTTCCTTAGAAATAATTTAAGCATTAATAATACTTTTGGTAATATTACAAAATTGCTTCATATAAAGCATCCACTAATTACACTCCTATTAATGATGTATGGAAGTGGAGGTCACACAATGTAATCTAATTACCTCCAAAACATTCTCTAGAGGGTTTGACTGGGAAGGGCATGAGAGAGTCTTCTGTAGTTTTGGAAGTGTTCTGTGTCTTGATTTGTGCAGTTTCACAAAGTGAAGGGTGTGTGTGTGTGTGTGCGTGCGCACATTCCTGTGCATCAGAAGTCATTGAATATTACCTTTAAAATTTTTGTCCTTTACGTACATATGTTATTTCTCAATATGTTTTTTTACATTGTATTTATGTTTTATATTTGCCAACTTAACAGATGGGAATGGTATATATTTTTTTCATCTTTCCAAGTGCATCATTATACCTGAGCGAGGGATCACCAAATTCCTTTGTTCGACCATCAATACACTTTTAACAATGGAATTTTCCACTGTGGTCAATGAGTGAAAGCCTTATTTGCATTGTATCTGTAAATCAACATTAAATCTCCTCCATGGATGTTCCTTTGGAAAGTTGTAACTCATCTCTTTTCAGTTTATTCATTGCTTTGTTCAAATGTTGTTTTAGTATATTTTCCAAACAACATCTATAAAATATCTTTTAAGAATATTAAAGCTTTAAAACTCTAGATACAATACCAGGGTTTTTAGTATCTAGAATAGTGCATCTCAGACTTAAATCCACCTGGGATCTACCTGGGATTCTTTGTGTGTGTGTTTTTAAACACATAGCATAAAATTTACCATCTTACCATTGTAAGTGTGCAGTTCAGTAATGTTAGGTATGTGCACATTGCTGTATAGCAGATCCCAAGAATTTTTCAATCTTGTACAACTGTAACTACTGAACAACAACTCCCCGTGTCCCCCTCCCCCCAGCATCTGACAACCAGCATTCTTTCTGATTCTGTGAGTTTGACTATTCTAGATACCTCATGTAAGCGGAGTATATGTATTTGTGTATTTGTCTTTTTAGAGTACCTTATTTCATCTAGCATCATGTCAAGATTCACCCATGTCATAGAATGTGACAGGACTTCTTTTTTAAAAGCTGAATAATATTCCATTATATGTATATAGCACATCTTTTGATGAACAGTTGGGTTGCTTCCACCTCTAGTGGAATAATTCACAATATTCTATTGTGAATAATGCTGTAATAAACATGGGTGTGCAAATATCTCCCTTAGATCCTGCTTTTATTTTTATTTTTAGATATATATTCAGAAATGGGATTGCTGGATCGTATGGTAATTCTATTTTAATTTTTTGAGTAAACTCTATACTATTTTCCAAAACAACTGCACCATTTCATATTCCCACCAACAGTGGGCAAAGATTCCAATATCTCCACATCCTCACCAACACTTGCTATTTTCTGTTTTTTGATAGTCACCATCCTAATGGGTGTGAGGTGGGGTTTCGACTGGCATTTCTCTAATGATTAGTGATATTAAGCATCTTTTAAATATACTTCTTGGCCATTTGTCTTTGGAGAAATATCTATTCAACTGTTTTACATATTTTTTTAAGTTTATTTATTTTTTGAGAGACAGAGAAAGTGTGAGTGGGGGAGGGGCAGAGAGAGAGGGAGAGAAGGAGAATCCCAAGCAGTCTCTCCACGGTCAGTGCAGAGCCCAATGTGGGGCTCGAACTCATGAACCATGAGGCCATGACCTGAGCCGAAGTCGGATTTTTAACCAACTGAGCCGCCCAAGCACCCCTACCTATTTTTTAATTGGGTTATTTATTTGTTGTTCAGTTGTAGAAGTTCTTTATATGTACTGGATATCAACTCCATCAGATCTATGATTTGCAAATATTTTCTCCCATTCCATAAGTTGCTTTTTCATTACATGGATTGCTTATTTTGTTGTTGTTTGATGTGCAGAAGTTTTTAACTTTGATGTTGTCTTGTTTGTCTATTTTTGCTTTTGTTGCCTGTGCTTTTGGAGTCATATATAAGAAATCATTGCTAATTCCAATATCATGAAGTTTTCCCCTGTGTTTTCTTCTCAGAGTCTTATAATTGTAGGTCTTCAATTTATGTCTTTGATCCATTGGAGTTGATTTTTGTATATGGCTTAAGGTAAGGATATAGCTTTATTACTTCGAATATGGATATCTGGTTTCCCCAACCTTTGTTGAACATCCTTTCCTCATTGAATGATCTTGGCACCCTTGTTGAAAAATTCTTTGACTTGTATTCTTTGACCCATGTATGTCAGGGTTTATTTTCAGGCTCTCTATTCTATTTCGTTGATCTACATTTATGTCTTTATGCCAGTACCACATTGTTTTAATTAACATAGCTTTGTAGTAAGTTTTAAAATCATGAAATATGAGGGGCTTCTGGGTGGCTGGGTCAGTTAAGCATCCGACTTTGGCTCAGATCATGATCTCACAGCTTGTGAGTTCCAGCCTATGTTGGGCTCTGTGCTGACAGCTCAGAGCCTAGAGCCTGCTTCGGGTTCTATGTCTCCCTCTCTCTCTGCCCCTCCCCTACTTGCGCTCTGTCTCTCTCAAAGATAAACATTAAAAGTTAAAAAAAATAATTAAAATCATAAAATCATAAAATATAAGACTTCCAACTTTGTTTTTTTATCAATATTTTTTTACTATTCCAGATCTCTTGAGATTCTATATGAATTTTAGGATGGGTTTTTTTTTTTTAATTTCTGCAAAATACACCATTGAGATCTTGATAGTAATTACAGTAAATCTGTATATTACTTTGGACAGTACTGACATGTTAACAATTTTAAGTCTTCCAATCCATGAACACAGATGTCTTTCTAAGCTTTCTCTCTATTATGAATAATTTTACATATCTTTTACCATTCCTAGGTCATATTAATATCTTTAATTTTTTGTGTTTATTAACTCCTTATATATTAAGGATATTAATGTTTTGTCATTATTGTGGCAAGTATTTCCCCAGCAATATACCATCATTTTATAGAGTATTTTTGGATTATAAATGAAGTCAAACCCTTTTTAAAATGTATTGGACAATTGTATCCCCTTTTTTGAAAATTATCTATTCATACCTCTTCCATTAAGTTTTTTTAATGTTTATTTATTTTTGAGAGAGAGAGACCACGAGTGGGAAAGGGGGAGAGAGAGAGAGGGAGATACAGAATCCAAAGCAGACTCCAGGCTCTGAGCTGTCAGCACCGAACCCGACCTTTTCCATTTTAAATCAGGGATTGGCATTTTTTATAATTTATCTGAGAGTTAATTTTATGTTATAGTAGATACCTATTGGTTCAACTGCTTGACACCCTTGTTAGGAATTGTCCTTTCCTCTATCCATATGGTTGCAATAGGGTAGCATTATTTCACAGTGAACTTCTGACCCTCACCTCCACCCTGGCCACAGTCACTTGGTCCCTGGATAGACATCAGTCCAGACCAAGTTATTCACAGCCATCCCCAGGAATTTGGAATAGAACCCACCGAGTCAGGTCATACTGTTTCCAAGTAGCTAAACAACCTACAGTAAAACTTGGGTGCTCCTGGGGACCATTTGATCACCATGTGCTCTGGGAAACAGAGATGGGGATCTGTGAGGAAAGATAAGTATGAAGTAGAGTAGCTGGGGAATGGGGGACAATATTAGATCCTAATGATGTTCTGGTGCTGATTCTAGTAACTGAGGGCCAGCTGCCTCCCCACACTTAATCAGTTGTAATTCAAGTTAGCTTTAATGGTTCTCTGGCAATTATATTAAAAAGTACCAATTAATAAATATATTTATTCAGTTATTTAACAAATAAATATTGAGTACTACCTGCAAGCACTGTTTTACATGCTAGAAATATACGAGTGGCCAAAGCAGACATAATCCTTGCCCTCCCTGAGCTTATATTCAAGAGGCAGGGAGACAGAAAACAGAGAAACAAGTAAATGTATAGAATGTTGGTGGGGATTGGTAGCATGGAGGAAAAAAAGCAACCCTTTGGGAAGGGGAAACCCTAATGAAAAAAATTGATAATAGAGAGCTGAAGAAAGTGAGGGAAAGAGCCTTGAGGCAGAGGGAAGAGCAAGAGCAAAAGCCCGGGAATGGAGGTGTGCCTCATGGGCTCAAGGTTCGAAGTGGCCAGTGTGGCTGGAGTAGAGTCACAGAGGGGAAGACCAGAAGGAGGCATGTCAGAGAGATGGCCAGAGGGCCTTGAGGCCACCGCAAAGACTTTGGCTTCGACTTGGAATGAGATGGAAGCCATTGCAAGGATTGAAAAGAAGAGAGAGGTGATCTGCCATGTTGCAAAAGGATCACTGTGTCTGAACTTCTTTGTCATATATGATGAAGTGCTTTTTAATTCCACCTTTATATAATGTAGATGATGGTGGTTTTTTTGATATACAGAAGCAAGACTCTGTGGGGCTGTGCAGGCTTCAGGAGTCACCATTCTTCTTCTGTAATTGTGTGACCCAGAAGCCCTGTAAGAGTTTTATTTTTTCTATATGCTCAAAGCATCATCTTTCCTTTTATGATCTCTTTCTTTATTTATGTTTAGAATGTCCTTCTCTTACAAATACCACTTATCTCTTAATCTGTGTTTTCAAGTAAAATCATATATTTTACGGTTATATGGAAATTTTGAACCCCAAACATTGGAATTAGCTGTGTTCTGTTTTTTTCATATAATCATTTTTTTTTTAATATCATCTGTTGAACAATCCTTCCTTTCATCATTGGATTGTGATATTTATCACAAATACATATACTGATAGATCTCTTTCAGAACTATGTTCTATTCTGCTGTATTAGTTTTTCTTTTGATTCTTTTTAAACTTTTTTTAATGTTTATTTATTTTTGAGAGAGACAGAGACAGAGACAGAGACAGAGACAGAGCAGGAGTGGGGAAAGGCAGAGAGAGTGTGAGACACAGAATCTGAAGCAGGCTCCAGGCTCCAAGCTGTCAGCACAGAACCTGCCGTGGGGCTTGAACTCATGAACCGTGAGATCATGACCTGAGCCAAAGTTGGATGCTTAACTGACTGAGCCACTGAGGCACCTCTTTTTGGATTTTTGTACCCATACCAGAACATCTTAAAAATTGAAGTTCTGGGGGCGCCTGGGTGGCGCAGTCGGTTAAGTGTCCGACTTCAGCCAGGTCACGATCTTGCGGTCCGTGAGTTCGAGCCCCGCGTCGGGGTCTGGGCTGATGGCTCAGAGCCTGGAGCCTGTTTCCGATTCTGTGTCTCCCTCTCTCTCTCTGCCCCTTCCCTGTTCATGCTCTGTCTCTCTCTGTCCCAAAAATAAATAAACGTTGAAAAAAAAATTTAAAAAAAAATTGAAGTTCTGTTATATTTTAATTTTTGTGGAACAAGAAAAATGTTGATTTTTCTCATCAGCCCATTCTTTTGTGTCCTCAAAGTCCAACAAGAAAACAAAATTCTGCTGGGATTTTTCAATGGGATTGCCTTAATCTTGTAAATTAATTTGATAAGGATTTGAAAAGCAGCCAGTTTTTTTTTCACCCAGGAATGTAATCTACCTCTCTGCTTATTTTAATTTACTTATGTATATTTCCTAAAAAGTTTTGGTCATATAGTTCCTGTATATTCTAGGATATTCTATGCATTTCGGCTATTGTCAACATAATTTTTTCATTAGTGTCTTCCAATCAATAATTGCTCAAATATTGGAAAACTACATATAATTCTAAATACTTTATCCAATTTCACTTTATTGGGGGGATTTCCTTATAAACCTCCTAGGTTTACTCCTTAAGTACATCTTGGTAATAAAGCTTTTCAGTAAGAAAGTCTTCACAGTTTCCTTTGGTTGTCTGTTTCATAGTCTCAAAATGCCAACTAATGGAAATTTCGGCTTCTTCATCTCAATATATTAACATGAAATTCTTGCTTAACAAGTCTCCATTTCTTTAAAAATTTTTTTTTTTGTTTTTCCTACATGAATTTGGTAGATACCTAAGTGGGATCCTCATATTAACAGTGCTAAAGCTTGTTTTTTTTCTTTTTTTAAAAAAATACTTATTTTTAAGAGAGAGTGTGTGTGTGTGCGCATGTGCACGCAAGCAGGGGAGGGAGAGAGAGAGAGACCGAGACAGAAAATCAGAAGCAGGCTCTGCACTGACAGCAGAGAGCCCGATGGGGCTTCGAACTCATAAACCATAAAAGATCATGACCTGAGCCAAAGTCAGACACTCAGCCGACTGAGCCAACCAGGCGCCCAAGCCTGTTCTTTTTCAAGCACTATACTATGATTTATTTGATAACTATTTCTAGTTTATAGTTATACAAAAAATGCAGAAATATACCTACTTACAAAAAATTAAATATTATAAATAGAACTGTGGTCCCTACTTTGTGCTTACCTTCTATCCTGTCTTCTCCAGAAGTAACCACTCTTACCAATTTGCTATGAATTTTTCTAGAACTTTTGCTAATACATTTACTGTTAGAAAAGATAGGGTTGCTCAAATTTAGTTTTGCTTTCTATTTTTTAATACATGAATATTGTCAAACTGTACATATTACTCAACTGGATGACAAGGAGAGCCAGCCAGCTGAGTATTTATTAGTAACCGTTAGTGTATCCTTCTTCTGTGTTGAATGGTATTCCACAACATGGGTACACTGGTATGTTAGCCATCTCCAATTAATGAATATTTTCATTGTTTTCTGTGGTTTTGCAATCATAAGAAACCTTATGATGAACATCTTGCTTGCTAGTAAGTGGTGGAATATCAGCTGAAATATTCTTATTTCTCATTGAGTTCATAATGTATTTTCAAGGTCTTAGATCATTTTCCATCATTAAATAATAAAACATGTTTGAGACCCAGAGTTATCCTCTCAGCCTTGAACTGGTTAACAAGCAGTTTGGGGCTGTTGTTTTCTTAATTGGTCAGGGTGATTCCTGGCAACCTCATGCAAGCAAGCTGCTGCTGTTTGTTTTTTACCCACTGCCGTTTGGCTTGGAACATTTCTGCAGTCGTTCAATTCCTGCACATCTAAATGAGTGACTGTTTCTGGGTACAGGTTGTTTGGTGGTTTTTAAAACCTGGACATGGGCCTCTGTTTCTGGAGGACTCAGTTCTGTGTGCTTGTGTTCGTCCTTACAAGGGAGCCTTATGTGAGGAACCATTCATTACACCGCTCAAATGGGCCATCGGAGAGAAGCAATTTCACTCCAACCCGCTAGTTAATACTACAAGGCATACGCCTGAATTGAAGTCTGTGAGGGGAACATTAATCCTACTCATTTTGCATAGTTTAAATTCTGTCCTCCCATATCTCATCAGTACAAATCACCCAAAAATACCCCTCATCCTGTTCCTTGGTGGATCTCTCTTTACTCCTCATTTCTCTATCCAATGCCATGTGTTTTTGTTATATTCCTACCGCTCTAGGCAAAACATAGAGTAGGCCTATACGCCTGGATTTATCAGAAGGATGATGGAAAGGAAATATTGTAACTATCTTTGATTAATACATAGTAACTTTAAACTAAATGAATCAAAATTACTTGTACTTTGGAGTTCTATTGTTTTGGGTTCAAATTCCAGGCTTATTTGTTCATATCATAATAAGTAAATATTTACCATGAACCTAAGACCTTAAGCCAGATACTTAAACTGTTCGAGCCTCAGTTTTTGCATCTCTAAAATGGGTATAATATGTACCTCACACAAAGTGATGTGAGTATATGAGCTCGTAGTGAGTGCTCAACCAGTGGTAGCCATTACTTTATTGGCAAGACTTTGATTTGAAACACCACCAGGTGGTATACTTGTCTCTGTGTTGATTTAGGCAGATCTCCCCTGCCATTCTTCTAAGGCCCAGCAAGAGCTCTTTTTCTCTCAAAGAATGCTTCAGTTGGATTTCTCCTCCTTTCAGTACTGATGCAGGGAAATGAATCAAACATCTTAATAAGATCATTAACAAGACTCCTGGAAAGCAAGGCCTTCCTTAATGCTCTCAAACACTTCATTCCTGATTTATGAGACCGGGGCATGGCATTCTCATGACAGCCAAATCTGGTCATGGCCTTTGCTGCTTCAAAGCCTGTCCAGCCTAAACCTGTTAGCCAGGTTTATGAGATCTCTGATCATCTGGACTTGCTTCCATCTTCAGCCTCTTGCCATGTGTAGTCCACATTCCAGTCTGATTCACATTCTCTCAGTTGCTCACACCATATATTCTTATATTCTTATCACCAGGCCACTGCTGTTTTCTGTCTGGTACACAGTTTCTTCAACTTCTTGCCTTTTACTCATTCTTTGTGTGTCACTGTAGATGTCATTTTCTCTGAGTAATATGCTTTGACTTCTCCAAGGCTGGATACCGTGCGATTCTGTGCATTCCCATCACATTCAGTGCTTCATTATGTCCTGTGTTCTTCCTATCATGGCCGCAGCCAACTCATTGTCTGTATCCTTGAGCAAACAATGAGCTCTTTGAGCGTGGAAACTGTGCACCATCTCTTATCACAGACTGCCACACAGAAGGCACCCAATCCCTTCTTGAATATATGAATACATAGTGTTAAAGAACAAAAATTCAACTGAGTGAATTTGAAGATCTAATTGGCTTTATTAAGCAGCTCTTGAATGGGCAGCATCCCATCTAGCGAGTAGCATGGAGGGTATAAAATGGAGGGTTTTATGGGAAGGAGGGTGGAGCAAAGAAGTTATTAGGAAAAGAAAAGGATTGTTTCAGGCAAGGTCACTTTCCCTTAGGGGAAGAGAAAGAGGTCTTATCATGCAAATTACCTCATCTTCCTTTGAGGGTTAGAGAGAGCCCTGTAACAGATTACCTCAATGATGCTTATCAGAAAATTCCTGAGTGATGAAGACTACATTTCTGGGGAAGGTTGAAACTACAATTAGGTTAGGTATTAAGCCCTAGTTTAGTGACTTAGCCTAAGTGACACCATTTTGGGTCCGTGGTTTTCTTTTTAGGAATAGATTGGAGTGGGAAAAGGATATATATACTTTTAGTATAATAATCTGACCAATTTGTCCAAGCAGAAAATTTATAATGGGTAGTTGTAGGAAGTGAGATCAGGAAATAAGTTCGTTCCAGATTTTAGAGGCTCTAACACTTAAAAGTTAAGTTAAGAGTTTGATCTGGGGCACCTGGGTGGCTCAATCGGTTAAGCATCCGACTTCAGCTTAGGTCATGATCTCGCGTTTGTGGGTTTGAGCCCCGGGTCAGGCTCTGAGCTGCCAGCACAGAGCCTGGAGCCTGCTTTGGATTCTGTGTCTCCTTCTCTCTGCCCCTCCCTATCTCGTACTCTGTCTCTCTCTTTCTCTCTCAAAAATAAATGTTCAAATTTTTTTTTAAGAAACAGTTTTATCTTTATCCTGTGAGCAGTGAAGAGCTATTAAAAATTTTACCTCCAAGGGGTGCCTGGGTGGCTCATACAGTTGGGTGTCCGACTCTTGATCTCAGCTCAGGTCATGATCTCACTCACAATTCGTGGATTTGAGCCCCCCATCAGGCTCTGAGCTGACAGAGAATTCCTGCTTAGGATTCTCAGTCTCTCTCTGCCCCTCCCATTCTCTCTCTCTCTCTCAAAAAAAGTATTTTTTTATCTCCATGAAATGACATGATTATAATGTTTATTTAGAAATAATAATTTGTCATTCAAGTGCTTTATAGAGAAAATAAGAGGTTGCAGACGGGAGATTAGACTTGGAACTTCAACTTCTCACGTATAAGGAAAAAACACAGAAACAGTTGGTAACTGTGACCCTTAAAAAGCTTTGTAGGCTTCTTAATGGTGAGAACCAAGTCTTATTTCTTATTTCTATCCATTTCTTAGTCTTATACTTGTTTCTATCAATTTCAACTAATACAATGGCATGCATTTCACTGATGGTCAGTAATAGTCACTAAGTGAATGAATGAGGTATACAAAAAAGGACAGATGCATAGGTTTTGGCAAGGAAGACTTGCTAAGACTTAACTGGTTGCCTCTGGAAAGGTGTTAAGTAGTTAATAGTCCTCTTGCTAGAAATAGGGGAAATAGGAACAGGATCCAGTTTATGGAAAAGGTGAGTCCAGAAGTTCACACTTTTTGTGTATCTTTTTCCTAGAAGGGATGAACAAAAAGCAATTCATTCTCATAATACCCTTAAACCTAAGAAGTAATTCATAATATCCCTACTCTGTTTCTCACCTTTTTAGTGGCAGGAAGAAAGTTGCCAGAAGGTTGAGTGAGTCACCCACAGTCATAAAGCCAGGAGAGCCTGTCCAAAGAATGGAAGCCTAACCCCCTTCTGACATGGTTATCCATGGCTCAGCACATGAAGTCTCATACAAAGCAAATCCTGATTTGAATAAGAGCTTCATGACACTCTGGTTATATTACCTCCTCTTCAACGTTTCACGTAAGTTGAAGGAGATGAAATTCGAATTGCCTGTAGTCTAACTAAACAGCAAAAGTTGAAAGGAAATAAAAACCATGCTGCTTTTAGTAGAATCCTCTGGTTGGTTGTTTTCAGGGAATGCGCTCTTATGTAAAGTGAAATGTTGCAAAAATGGTTAAATTACAACTAAGGTAAGGGTGCAAGTGAAGCCTGGTGATATGTAGTCCAGGTGGGGGTTAAGTAAATGATAATCACCCTCCATGCAGGTTTAATCAGTGACCTTTTCCCCCAAGGCATAAAGATGTTGACTTTCACACATACTTGGCCAGGGGTCTGTGAATGTTGCCTGCCAGCTGTGAACCATATGCAGCCCACCCAGACTGCCTCCAGAACTCGTGTGCCTCACAAATGCCCCAGCTAGGTCACCTTCAAGTCAATGAGACTAGCTGTATAATACATGGGGTGGCCCATGGTTATTCATTCACATACAAATATTTATAGAGTGCCTATTTGTATGACACAGTGCTAAGTCGACTGGAGGTGGGAAAGGACCATAAATACCAACATGACTAAAGCATTCCCTGAGCCTGGAAGGAGTTTAAGATTTACTCAGGTAAAGTACATCACTTGAGAAGAAAAATTTTAATAAAAATTTTAATAAAACATTTTAAGAAGTGTAGGTATCCCAAAATACTGTTCCAGTATTCTGCAATAGGTCAGAAAATCAAGAGGTGATCTCAGTTTGTAGGACAGAGATAGAGCTTAGTTTTTGTTTGGAGGGAAGATCTACTGGAGGAGGAGAAAGTTGAGCTGGATCCTTTTGCTGTTTTTATTAAAACCTGGCCTGAGTCTAAGCTAAAACATGCCAAATGAGTCACACAGAGATAAAACAATTAAACAACAGACTGCTTGGCTTGCACAACCCAACATCCGGGCTTGTTGTTCTGATGTTGCATAGCCTTGGCCTACCATTGCACCTTTTACTGTTTTAAGACTTCGAATTTTTTGAATTTACTGTTTCAGGACTGGTATGAGCTTTTAGTTGTTAATTATGAAGGATTAGTCAAATCCCTGGTAATCAACCAGCAAATGGAAGCCATCTCACCCTAGAATTCTGGATTGTTGAGGCATATTGGGCAGGATCCCAGAGACCAACAGAACATGCTAGACCTGATGGCTGACTCAAGTCTAAGACTCTGAAATCAGATCGGAGGTCAAAGGCTGCTGCCGCATTTTCTGTGCAGAGCCTTGGTAGGGAGGAAACACGCTGAGATAGGATACAAAGAGTGTTCTCTGCTCAGATCCTCCTTCTATAAGTGGGGACAGACAATTTGAGGTATAGAGGGAAGAGATGTCTTACTACATGTCTAACATGTTGCAAGGATTCCAATAAAAATTTATTGACAGAAAGGGTCTTTGGGAATAATAGTTGACAAAGTTGGGGCCCAGGTGCATGTTTCCCAAACTGGAGTCCTGGAACTCCAGACAGGTATCTTGAGGACCCCCATGGAGATGTGAGGGAGAGCATTCCCAAGTGCCCTTCCTCCTCCTATAACTGTCTTTGATCCGAGTGGTTCTGCTTTTGTCTGTTTTATATAATGAGAGTTTACCATGGTTTTGTTTGAAAACAGTTTGAAAATTGCCAGAAAAATCCTGGAGGTGGAAAGAAGAAGAGCCTTTGGGACTATATGATACAATCTTAGCAGGATATTGTTACAGGATAAAGGGGAGTCAGGCCACTTAGTAGTGTCACGGAGCATGGTCATAGCCACAAGACTGACCCTAGGCCAGTAGAGAGAAGACCTGCAGAAGAAGGAGAAAGATGGCCAAAGAGATCTTACGAATCACTTCTCAAGGGCTTCCCTTTGGTCATTGACTATGAACCAACCTCCTGAATATAGCAGACAAGACCCTACTTCCTCCTCTTACTCTTCCCACTGTCTCTGTCTCTATATTCCAGCTACTCTTCCTCAAATCTTGCCTGAAGATCTTTGCAAAGGCCGTTCCCTCTGCCTGGGAAATGTCCTTCCTCCTTTTCTGGGTGAGTCCTTCTTTTGAGTTTCCATTGAAATGTCCCTTTCTGACATCCTATCTCCCTCAGCCTAGACCAGGATGGCTCCTTTGTTTCCTGTATTTCTAATTTAGTGGGCTTATCACAATTGCAATAATCTGTTCAAGGACTGCTCCTTTTCCCCCAGATAGATTGTGAGTTCTAATTTTTTTTTAATGTTTATTTATTTTTGAGAGAAAAGGTGTGCCAGAGGAGGAGGACACAGAGAGGGGAAGACAGAGAATCCAAAACAATCAGTGCAAAGCCTGACATGGGGCTTGAACCCAGGAACCATGAGTCATGACCTGAGCAGAAGTCAGATGCTCAACCAACTGAGCCACCCAGTGCCCTTGATAGGTTATGAGTTCTGATGAGAGAAGGAAGTTCTCCACTGTATTCTCTGCACCTAGCACAGTGTCAGGCACCTAAGAAGTGCTCAAAAAATTCTTCATAAATGTGTTTGGCAACTTTTAAAATGTCCCCAATTTTCCCCACCTGCTAGTATTCACAGCCTACGTTACCTGGAGTAACTTGCTTCTAACCAATAGAATTCAGCAACGTTGAGGGTATGTCATTTCCATTATTAGGTTACATAAGACTGCAACTTCCATCTTGCTGATCACCTTCTCACCTTATATGCTTTGATGAAGCAAGCTCACATGTTGGAAAAGCTCAAGGAATTGAATCCTGGCAACAACCACATGAGTCTGGGAGTGGATGCTTCACCCAGTCAACCTTCAGATGAGATCCCTGCCCTGGCCAACACCTTGATTACAGCCTTGTGAGAGACCCTGAAGCTGAGTACTTAGCTAAGCATGCCTCAACTCCTAACCCTCAGAAACTAAGAGATAATAAATGTGTGTAGTGTTAAGCCACTAAGTCTTGGGGATAATTTCTTACACAGCAATAGGTAGCTAATAAGACAAATAAGTGAATAAGTCAGTAAGTGAATGGATTTGAAGTGAAGTGAAGTGAATGAAACTGAAGACCTCACTAAAGGAAGGGGAAACTAAGACCTGGTGGAGGTGAGGGGGTAGTGTAGAGAGAGTGGACTGATATGCTCAAAGACAATTGTCCATGCTTCCTGTTTGATTTTGTTTCTCTCAACCATAGAATCTAAAGGAGGCGTTTTGGGGAAAACTCTTCCAAAGTTTTTAGAATCAGAAATTCAACAGGTGAGTGGACATTTTATATGCCCAGGCACTATCTGATATCATTCATAAGTATTTGTGTTTGTAGATGAATAGCAAAGATACATCCTCAGTGATACCAATTCAGATGCAGTTTATATCAAAACATACAGTCTAGCTTGGGAAGCCTTTATTTTAAGTAGCTGTATTTTAAATCTTGATCCAAGTGACCCACTCAGATCATCTTTGTCTCATGTGTAGTTGACACTGAACATGGAAACAGCATTAATAAGTTGGAATAGGTTAGTGGGCTTTGATTGAGTCTGCAATCCAGATGTAAACAATATAAAATCCTCAATAGAGCTATAAATACCAGCTTTATCAATAGCTCTCATAATTTACAATTTTCCAATGCATTTCAAAATGCTGACTCTCACCTTTTTCCTAGATTGGTTTCTTCACTTCAGAGTGATAAAAGAGTGCAAAAAATAATGATATACTTTGGAGTGCATTCGTGTTCCAACATCCAGTTTTAATGGAGGCCTACAAAGAAGTTCCTTTTCTGCCTTCTTAAATGTCATATTTTCCTGCCCAGTTACACATGGGAAATATAATTGATTATGGAATTTCCCTTGGATTAAGCTTGTTTCAATAGGAACTACTAATTACTTTATCACTGTGGCATTGTAATCTGCCCTAACATTTAAAGTTTATTTGCTCTCAAATAAAGGGCATTTGGTCTTCCTATTATTTATAATCATTTTCTTAATCTTCTCCTAGAAGCCAAATCCCATTACAGTTGCTCATTATAAAAAGCTCATGTTTGCTCTGTGGAAATGCATAAATGCATCTAATGGCACCATGTACCTTCAAGTATATCCAAAAGAAAGGGAGAAATTTGAAGAAATCTGAATGATAAAATCTTGAACTTAAAGATGAGCTGTGGAGTGCTTATCTGAGTTACAAACTTTTAAAAATTTATTTATGTTGAGAGAGAGAAAGAGAGAGTGTGAGCACATGCATGCACATGTGAGTGGTGGAAGGGCAGAGAGAGGGGGAGGGAGAGAATCCCAAGCAAGCTGATAGTGCAGAGCCTGACTCAGGGCTCCGTCTCATGAACCATGAGATCATAACCTGAGCCGAAATCAAAAGTCTGATCCTCCACCAACTGAGTCACTCAGGCATCCCCCTGAGTTACAAACTTAAAAAAAAAAAATCATTATTTACAGAGGGATGCATTTCACTATTCCTTAAAATGTCCAGCTTATGTAGAAGTTGTAAGACCAAGATTCTATTTTTAAACATTTTTGAAAGTCCAGTATTATATTTTGAAAGACTTATATTTTGAAAGTCCAGTGTTATATTAGTTTCAGGTGTGCAATAATAGTGATTCAGTAATTTTGTACATTATTCAGTGCTCATTACCATAAATATACTTTTAATCCCCATTACCTATTTCACCCATCCCTTCACTCACCTCCCCTCTAGAAACCATCATGTTGTTCTCTATAGTTCAGAGTCTTCTTCTTTTTTTTTAATATTTACTTATTTTGGAGAGAGAGAGAGAGAGTACATGAGCAGGGAAGGGGCAGAGAGAGAGGGAGACAGAGGATCTAAAGCAGGTTCTGTGCACAGAGTCCAACGTGGGGCTCAAATTCATGAACCGCAAGATTATGACCTGAACTGAAGTTGGATGCTTAATCAACTGAGCCACCCAGGTGACCCAAGAGTCTACATTTTGATTTATCTCTTTTTTCCTTTGTTCATTTGTTTCTGAAATTCCATGTATGAGTGAAATCATATAGAATTTGCCTTTTTCTGACTGACTTATTTCACTTAGCATTATACTTTTTTTGTTGCAAATAGCAAGATTTCGTTGTTTTTTTTTAATGGTTGACTAATATTCCAAGACCAAGATTCTTTTTTTTTAAGTTTATTTATTTATTTTGAGAGAAAGAGAGAGAGCGCACGTGCTTGAGTGTGCAAGTGGGGGTGTGGCAGAGAGAGAGAGAGAGAGAGAGAGAATCCCAAGCAGATTCCATGCTGTCAGCATGGAGCCTGACTTGGGCTATATCCCATGAAGCATGAGATTATGACCTGAGCCGAAATCAAGGGTTGGATGCTTAACCAACTGAGCCACCCAGGCACCCCACAAGACCAAGATTCTTAAAGCTGCAGTCTCAGGGGCCACTTCCAAGAGGTAATAGATGAGAAATGAGGATAAAGTAGCTGTGAAAGTGTGATGGGAGTGTACTGGGGCTGGAGAGTCACACGCTTTACACTCAAGTGGGCTGGGACAACAGGTTGTGACTTTCTCACAAGCCCTGGCCCACTGGGTCACCTTAGTCTGCTACAACAGTTCAAACAGTACTTGAGGAGAAAGGCTTGGTCTTGTCAGTGTCCTTCCCCTCTCCTGTGCTTCCATAAGATGGGATTGCGGCGAGGGGTGTATTACCTGAATTATCATGGGACTAGAACAGAGAGGTTTAGAATCCAAGAAGTGTCCCTGAATGCTCAGATCCCCACCATTGCCTACTGCCTTCCCTCCTGACTTTGCCTACAGCTAAATTGACTATAGGCATGCTTCAACATCTGGCTTCTTGGCCAGGGTGTAGGGGTAATTCCTGGATACTTTGGTTTGCCAGGCTCTTGTTAGTGAGCCCCTCTAAAACTGTCCTGTATCTAGTTCCTGGTCTAGGTGATTAGGGTCTGCTGTAGGGTCATTTTCCTCCGTCACAGTGGGCCATTCTCCAGTTAGCTACTTTCTTTCCTCTCACTTTGTGGGGCAGCTTCAGGAGCCCCTCCATACCATATGGGAACCAAGATGGTCATTATGCCACCAAGTTTACTTAGGAGTGGCCAACTCCTAGGCTTTGTGCAGGACAGGTTGCAAGGCAAACTCATTCCAGAGTCCAAGTCATAGATTGAAAAAACAAACAAACAAACAAACAAACAAACAAACAAACAAAATGCCCCTGTCCTTGGCATTACTCTCTACAACTCCCCAGACTTCCCCTAAAATGGAGAGATGGAGAACCATATAATTCACTTCCTGCCTCAAGTGACTCTATCTCCATTTTATTTTGCTTTTCTGAATACCTGAGATGTCCTTTATGTCATATCCTGCTCCTTGCCAACTCCAGCCTCAAGGTTGAGATGTAATGACTGATGAGATAGCATATGAGAAAGACACTTACCCATAAAGGAACTAATTCAGGAGGCATTGAAAAATAATATACCTCTTCTATAAGTCAACAGGAAATATGTCATCTGATTTGGAATGAAAATTGTAACTTGATTCTTTAATATACTTAGAAATTCATTGGATGTCACATATGTCAGCCTTTAAAAATGATGAGTTTTCTGCTATTTATTGTATGACATTCAGGAAAAGGTAAAACTATAGGGACAGAAAACAGATCAGTAGTTGTCTAAGGCTAGGGTTGAGGAGATGGGTCGATGAAAAAGGGGCACCAAGGAACTTTTTGGGGTGATATATCTTGATTGTGGTGGTGGTTACATGATTGTATAAGTTTATTAAAACTTACAGAAATGTACACCAAAAGGAGTGAATTTCATTATACATAAATTACATCTAAGTAAACCTGACTTTTACTGAAAAATGATGACCTTTCATATTCCCAAGATGATAGCTGAGCACTTACTAATAATGCACTGTTCTACCACTTAGATTACATGAGCTCCTTCAGTCTTAATAGTAACTCTATTTGGAAGGTACTGTTTCATTATCATCACCTCGATCTTACTATCAGGAAGGTGAGGCCTAGAAAAATTAAGTAACTTTCCCAAGACCACACAGTGAGTATAGCTGGAATTCAAACCCAGATCCATTAGGTGCCAAAGACTGTGGGTTTCACCACTGTGTTATATGGCCTCTCAAGATAAGTAACTTTAGGCTGATAAATATTTAAGAGGTAAACTGGTAACATTTATGTGTGCCTGTAACTTACACATCTGAGACCCTTTTTTGGTTCAGTCATATTTACTCTCAGATCAGAAAGTAAATGGTATCCCCCACCCCAAAACAGACACACATCCCAGTTGCCCCGATCAAGCATCCTCGGGAAGAGTGAGAGACCCATTCTTGTCAGTAGCCTTCAGTAAGCTAAGGATGAGTCAGATCTGGGTGACTATTTGTTAGGAGGATCCCCTGGAAAGTTCTAGAGGTTATGTGGCCTGCCGTAGCTCAAACTGCTGACCAGCCCCCAACCTATACTCTCAACTGGGGGCCTTGCAGTGCCAGCCCAGACACCACTGCAGCTTGGTATGACAAAGATGGAAGACTTCTCTCCTGCTTGCAGAGAGTTACCTTCTCAAGGTCATTATCTTTGTGACCTGGGTCTGAGAACTCCACCTCATGCTGCCTCCAACAGCAAATGAATAAAACACTGTTTTCATTAGCTGCTGGTGCTAACACACCCCAGAAGTCAGGGTGTCTGAGAGTCTTCCCAGCTGCTTTTCTCTACAACAGACTGCTTTCCATAATTAATTACGGAGGTTGGTGTAGGATAGTGGTAAGATATGGCAAACTTGTGGGGACTTAGGTTTGGCTTTTGCCCAGGAAAAGGGGTGCTGAGCTCCGCATCTAGTCTCTTGGTTCTTCCAACGTGATATGTATGTTTCAAGGCCCACTTACCATTAGCAATGCAGTCAGGGAGTACGCTTCAGTACAGCAGAAGCATTGGACATCTGCTGAATCCCCTGCAGTGGAAATTTAATTGGTCTTGTATCAATTTGCTCAGCCAGGGACCTTTGATCAAAAGTAGACAATGCAAACACGCTGAATGGGCAAGGATCCACCCCAGCAAATACCACTCTGTGTTTCCATCTTCTCTGCTTTACTTAGGGAGCAATTTGGTCCTCCCAGACTGCTGGTGAGTCACTGATGCCCATAGGGCCAGAGGAAGGTGTTTTGGAATTGAGACCGGACCACCTAGGCCACAGCTTAACTCATTTGTCATCAAGCTTTACTGGGCCCCTGGACCAAAGAGCAGAGCATCTCAAAAATGCACTTGTCCCCAATTCTCACTATTAAGGGGACCTACTGGTATATTTGGTCAATGTATGATGAAGACAAGGAAGGCTGAGATAGGTTGGGTAAGTTTTGGTGGGATGGTGAGAAGGAGAGAAGTATAGGAGTCAGGCACGGTTGAAGATAGGGAGCCTTTCCTGAGCTGATAGCCTCAGAAAGACGTTCTTGAAGCCAGGGTCATCTTCACACTGAAAACAGAGGATCAAAAATAAGCAAGCAGATCCTTAGGAACAAATTTTGTCTGTTCTTGATTTGGCCTGGAAAAGAACCTATCTGTGCTGCTCTAAATTGTTATCAGTTGTTTGTACCTCTGTACAAAAGAGTTTTCCCTTTTTTCTAGAGAACTTGATGGAAAGGGTCATGGTCAAGGGAATAAAGGACCTAGAGGAATAAGGACTGGAGACAAAAGAGCAAAATGTTGCATATGATTACCTTTGCAGCCCAAGCATGAAGGGTAAAGAATATTCAAAACTGAATGAGACTGGCAAAAAGCACCCAAGAGATCAGCTGAGATGCTAACAGAAGGTTAGTCTTCGTTCCCAAACAGTGGGTGGAGAGACGGAGGCATGGGCCCTCCTGGAATTTTATTTCCTCAAACATTAGAAATCACATACTTGAAACCTATAAAGCCATCCTATATGTTTAAATAGAAAAGAAGGGGCGCCTGGGAGGCTCAGTCAGTTAAGCGTCTGACTTCGGCTCAGATCATGATCTCACAGTTTGTGGGTGCAAGTCCTGTGTTGGGCTCTGTGCTGACAGCTCAGAACTTTGAGCCTGCTTCAGATTCTGTGTCTCCTTCTCTCTCTGCCTCTACCCTGCTCGTGCTATGTCTCTCTCTCTCAAAAATAAATGAACATTAAAAAAAAAAAAGAATATTGCTACATTTATTGCTGTCCCTTTTCCCATATCTTAGTAACCCGTTTTGGTATTTCAGTCCTCTTAAATAATAAAAACAAGTCCTCTTGTGCTTCAATAATCTTTTATTCCATTTAACAGATAGGTTTGGGGTGACTGCCTGTGTAAACCTCTTTGCAAAGCTTATTGCTACCAGTGGGAAAAGATGACCATTTCCTAAAATTGCTCTGTGCTCTATGCTCAGACCATTATGAAAGAAACGTTAGTGTATTTAAAACCCGAGTACCCATGGTATACAAAGCACTGTGCTGATTAAGGAGGACTGTGTTATCTAAAGTTATGCTGCCCTAGCAATTGTGAAGATTGGGAATCCTGATTTAAAGGAAATGCCATGGGATGGGAGACTGAGTTATGAAGGTTCCATTTCCATGATTACTTCTACCCTCTGCAACCTTCGTCTGCCCAACTTGCTTCTTCTCATCTTATAAAATGTACCAGATCACAGTTCATTGATTTAGGTAGTCTGTTCATTGATTTGTAAACATGGATCAAGATGCAGACCATCATTTATGCAAATTGGCCTTGCTTAAAGCTATAGAAACTAAAATAAATCAGACCTTGGGCCAGCAAGCGGTCGGCGTGACCTCAGGAGGCAGAGACTGGGTGCTCCTCATAAGCCTTCTCTGTGGTTCTTTCCATGCTGCATAGTGGTTCAGTGATGACCTGACCTGTTCGCATGGTCTCCTAAACACCAGAAGATTCTTCTCCTCACCCATCCCAAAGGTTTAGTTATCTGCAGAGTGTACCTGTATATACAATATCAGATTCCACTCTAGTTCCTAGCGCCAGGGAAAAGGCCTATAAACTTTGACAGTACAGGATGTTTCAAGTTTAGCCTTCAAAAAAGAAGCAACATGGGGGCACCTGAGTGTCGAACTTCAGCTCAGGTTATGATCTTGCAGTTTGTGAGTTCGAGCCCTGCATCGGGCTCTCTGCTGTCAACACAGAGCCTGCTTTGGATCTTCTGTCCCTCTTGCTGTCTGCTCTTCCCCCTCTCACACCCTGTCTCTCAAAAATGAATAAACATTTATAAAATGTATTAGAAAAAAGAAGCAATATAGGTTGGTTTGTAGAAAATTTGGGAAATATAGAAAAATACAAAGCACAAATAAAATTTGCCTTTGATTATGTTTTCTAGTATTTTTAGTATATATATTATAGTATATATATACTAGTATTTCTAGTATTTTTTTGTGTATCAGTCAAAGCCACCTTTAAGAATGTATTTTAGAGCGAAAACAATAGTTATAATACTGTTGTTTCTTCTTGTTCTCTGAGACTGCTCAATATTTTACGGAACCTTCTTCATCCTTTGCTCGACCATCTGACCTGATCAAGAATAAACCCATTCTTGGGGCACCTGGGTGGCTCAGTCGGTTAAGTGGCTGACTTCAGCTCAGGTCATGATCTCACGGTTTGTGGGTTTGCACCCCGTATCAGGCTTCATGCTAACAGCTCAGAGCCTGGAGCCTGCTTTGGATTCTGTGTCTCCCTCTCTCTCTGCCCCTCCCCAGCTTGCAGTCTGTCTCTCTCTCAAAGCAATAAACATTAAAAAATTAAAAAAAAAAAAAAAAAGAGTGAACCCATTCTTGTCCAGAGAAGGAGCAGATTGAAATTCTAAATATCATATGGCAGTCCCTTCCCAAATATTTGGGATTATGTAAGACACTTCTAGGCCATGCTGTTTCCCTGTTTTGTTTTGTTTTGTTTTTTGTTTTGTTTTGTTTTGTTTTTTGTTTTGTTTTGTTTTGTTTTGTTTTGTTTTGTTTTGTTTTGTTTTTGATTAGGGAAGGTGTGTGTGAAGGAGAATGCCAAGAAAAGTGCTGGAAGTATTTCTTAGCCAGTGATCCTCTGACCAACAACAGCATGTCAGACTCTCAGGCCCCAGCCCAGACCTACTGATTGAAAATCTGCATTTTCACACGATCCCCAGGCGCTTCTGAGCTGTGCACCTTACATTTGAGCACTGACCTGTGGGCCCCTTTCTGGCCTTCCTCAGGTGGTATTGATTGTCAGGATTTGTACATAACTTTCACACCTCCTTGATGTTGAAACTAGCAATAAAAATCCCACCTCCATGGGAGTAAACACCTTTTCCTTAGGCCACAATTCACATTCCTTTGGGAAAACGCTAAATGTGTTACTTTCTAAATGCCCTGAGAGTTGTGGGGTGCTCCAAATGGAAGTCGAGGGAAGAGGCCAGTTCTCTACTTTGCTTCCCCTTCAAAGTCCATTCCAGGGTCAGAGCTGTTGTGTTTGTGGTTCCTTAAATCACAGCAAATCATTCATCCAGTGGGGGACAAGAAAGAGAGTCACAACAGAGTTCTTTAAATTCTGTTGGGGAAAAATCCACAATGATTTTTTTTTCCTCCTCTTCTCTCCCCTTTCTCCACAACCACACCTGTCTTATTTTATGACTCAAATGATTCATTTAACCTTTGCTCCTCCACCAGGGGGCCCCAGGAGGCACAGACTGGGTGCTCGGTCCCGAGGACCCTAATCAGGCGAGCTGGGATCAAGGACTCTGAGTACAGGATCAAGGACTCTGAGTACAGTGCTGCCGATAGAGGGAAAAAAAGAAATGACAGAAGCCAAAACAGTTGTGTCTGTCTGGCCGGCCAGCCACAACCATGTGTGGGCATCGAGATGGATGTGGGACCAGCCTGAGCAGAGCCCTCCAAAGAACTGCCTTGATTAGGCCTTCGCTTGAAATCCCAAAGCAGTCAGGTGTTCCTACATGGCCATCTGAAGCCATCCGTGAAGAGCAGTACTCCCCCTTCTAGGACGAGATGCAGCTGTGTGAAGTCATTCCCCTCTCTCTTCACAGATTTGAGAGGTGTCACAAAGTCTTTGTGCCCGGGCACCACGGCTCCCTCTGGGTTCTGGCACTGGGATCTCCTCTGTTTCTTTGGCAGCGTCTGACAATCCCTCCAGCCTGGCTAATCGAGCACTTATCTGGTGCCTCTCCGCTCCCAGGCCTGGCTCCCCAAGCTCCTGGGGACCCATCTGCAAACTTTTCCATGGGAGCATCTGGGACACTTACTGAGGTATAGTGCCTGAAGCAGCAGGGAGAAGGGGGAAGGATGGTTAAGAATGGCTCTTTATTCTGCTTTTTTAAAGTTTATTTTTATTTATTTTGAGAAAGATACAGAGAGCTAGCAGAGGAAGGGCAGAGAGAGAAGGAGACAGAATCTCAAGCAGTCTCCAAGTGGTCAGTGCAGAGCCTGATGCGGGGCTTGAACTCTCGAACCATGAGGTCATGACCTGAGCTGAAATCAAGAGTTGGATGCTAAACCAACTGAGCCACCCTGGTGCCCCTAGATTGGCTTCTTCTTGACCCTTCGGGAACTTACAAACATCACCCCATCCATCCTGGCAGCCCTTAGTTGTGTATAAAGTAACTATGCTGGTTTTCTTTCCAGAGGTTATGGAGTGTAAGTGGTTGAAAACTCAGGCCCTGGCATTGCAGAGACTGGCATCCAAATCCCGGCTCTTCATCACCAGCTGGGTGATCCAACTTGGCCTCCTGAAATTTCAGGCCTTAATTCACACCTTTCTAAAACAGGGACAATATCTGCCTCATAGGTTATTATGAGGAATAAACGAGATGCTATATGTAAAGCACTTAGGACCGTGCCTGGTGCTTAGTAAGTGCCCAGTAAAAGGTAGCTGTGATTGTTGTTACTTTTACCTAAAAATGGATGACAGCAAGTCATGCTGGATAACCTAACAAGTCAGTGCTAAATCCTAGAGGCCCAAGTTTCAGTTCTGGATCTGCTTTGAATTAGCCTTGGGTGCCCCAGTTTCTTCCTCTGTAAGATGTAGGCGATGCTACCTGGCTTTTTGTTCTGGCAGGTAACATTTATCAGTGCTATCTGTGCACCTGGCATACTTGAAGGGCTTATGTTAATTCACTTGATTCTTGCCACATCCCTATTTGACAGATGAGAAAACTGAGGCACAGAGGCAATGTGCCCAGGGTCAAGCAGCTAATAGCAGATGGAGCTGAGGTTCCAACCCAAGCAGTCTGGCCCCAGAGCCTGCATTTCTGCCTTTCTAACTGTGAAAAATCAAATATTTAATCATGAAAGGGCTTTGGGAGTGGGAGGCACTATATAAACTGGAGATTATCACAATTTATCCAAGTCTCTTGGTGTTTGGTCTTCAGTTGGGATCCTTAACCTCTCCTGGTGGGATGTGGAGTCAGGGGGCTCCCTTAGGGTTTCCTGAAGCCTTTTAATCACTGGCTTGTATGAGTTGAATAATGCCCCCCCCCAAAAAAAAACAGATGTTGAAGTCCTAGCCCCCAATACCTCAGAAAGCGACTTTATTTGGAAATAGGTCATCTTTACAGAGGTCATCAGGTTAAAATGAGGTCATTTAGGTGGGCCCTAACCCAATACGACTGGTGTCACACACGCAGACACAGACAAGCACAGAGGGAAGATCCCGTGAGGGAAGTCACAGGAGAACGCCACCTGAACACAGTGGCTCCACACTACATTTGTGAGGTTTGTCTGTGTTTTGCATTCTCCAAGCCAAAGAACGCCTGAGGCTGTCAGAAGCGAGGAGAGAGACATGGAAAAGATCCTTCCGAGGCAGCATGGCGCTGCTAACACCTTGAATGCGGAGAGGGGCTGAATACCGCTAGGGGTGCAGATGTGTGTGTGCACATTTTGACAGTGTAAGAATCGGCCTGTGAACCTGAAGACTGTTCCTTCATAAGAAGATCACATGAGAGGCAAAGTGAACATTAAGTCATATTCCAGCTCCATTGGAACAGGTAAGGAAGAGGAATCTTGTCTCTGACATTATGTAACTGATTCCATCCCATTTGTTCTGCAGCAGAGAATGTGAGACGTGGGGGAGCTAGGTTTCTTAGAGCCTTCCAGCAGCAGATAACAGTGCAACTGGAGATCAAGTTTTCTGTCACACGGACCCTCAGAGGCTTATTTCTGGATCGGCGCACAGGAGTTTACTCTCCTGTCACCACTTCTTTCAAAGATTACATTCTGGTTCCTTTGTTTGTTTGTTTGTTTGAGGAAACTTGATTGAAATGTAGCCTACATACAGAAATATGTCCATAAGTGGACAGCTCAGTGCGTCTATATCCATGTAAACAGCATCCAGACAAAGAATTAGTACATCACCAGCACCCCTGAAGCCCTCCTGCCCCTCCCAGTTGCTAAGGCCAACAAAGGAACCACTATCCTGACTTCTAACATCACAGATTGGTTTTGCCTGTTTCTGAGCTTGATATAAATGGGATTTCACAGTACGCTTTTGTGTCTGCCTTCTTTCACTCCACTCTATGTTTGTGAGATTTGTCTGAGTTTTGCATATGGAGTAGTGCATTCTCACAGCAATAGAGTATTCCATGGTGCTGGTCTTTTTGAACAAAATCAGGGGGTACACAGAAAGAGAAGTGCCATGAAATAATTCAAGCTGGTCCTTAAAAAAAAAGTTACAGCAAAGAGACTAAGGAAACAACAACAAAAAAGTTGGTTACTCTTTACAAATTGGATGCAGTTTATTGGCCATTCATTAAAAGCCACTTTCCCAGATCACTTCCCAACCTCCCTCTCCTCTCCTGTGTCCCTGGATTCCCACAGCCTTGCTGTGTCACACTGGGCTGACCCAGTCTGGATGGATGGGATGGGAGCTGGAAGTTAACAAGCTGTGTTCTACCTGGGTGAACCCATCCTGACTTCAGAATTTCTCAGAGCCTAGACTGTCACTTGACCAGCAGGGTTCCTGTACATTCAGCAGCATCAGGGCCACCTTCACCCCCCACAGGGAAGCCATCTCTCACATCTGGAATTTTGGAGTTATTTCCCTGTCTGAATCGGCCTCAGGATAAAGCTCCTGCAGCCCTGGGCCAGCCAGAGGCGGGAATGAAGGGAGTCTGCAGGAGTGGGCTGGTCCTCTGCCCAATCCTTCCCCTTGCAACCATGTCTAAGAGTCACTCCCACTGCTTTCTCAGGCTCTGGTCTTCATTCCCAAGAGCTGTGTGGCTGGATGGGGCTGCCCCTCTTCTCATCTTTCTCTTGGCAGACCACAATTGGCTCCGGTTTCTTCATGCTGACCAACCTTTCTGGGGTCTCCCTTTTGCTGGTAACAGTGACCTAATCCCAAAATGCAATTTAAAGGGAGCCCTAATGCAAATCAGTGGGACTGCCTTCTGGAGCCAGAGTCCTTATATGGTACAGTCCCTGAGCCAGGACAGGGAGAGTGGGGAGTGTAAGGCAGCACAGCTGATTCACCAGCTGTCTCTCTCCCTCCCTAAGCTGAGCCTGCCCACTCCAGTTTCCAGTGACGTCAGCACTGCACCCTAGACAAAAGGTTAAGATGGAGAAATGCAAAACTTCTTGGGAGGCTGCAATGTAGTTTTTACTTCTTTCCAGACTCCCTAGTTCCTGGGAGCCTGTCCTCTCTCCAGTGTAACCAAATGTTAATTTGACTAGTGGGTTTTCTTCAGCACTTCTCCTGTGGTGGACATGGGCAGGGGGAGGTGAAGAGAGGAGACAGTTCTAGCTCAGAGGCTTGCTCGAGCCCGATCAACAAAGCAGACCCTTTGGAACTGGAAGCAGTCATGGGGCCCCACCCTGACACTGGGTGTTCTCAGCCCTTAGTTCGAGCCTTGGCTATTCTTCGGTCTCTACTCTCAGCTAGTTTTTATTTGTTTGGCTTTCGGTGAAGTCTGAGCAATGGAACTAAGGAATTCTCAAATATAGGAAAGAATATTGAGTCTGGGTTACTAGACTCTATTTAAAACTCACTAATGGATAATCATGTTCTTTTTATTAGCATCCTCACTTGCCATTCCAGTGCCTGTTAAAAGCAAATCCTTGTGCTAGAGACTCTGGCAGTGGTATGCCGGAGCCAGCCCAAACCAGTTGCGAACCTAATTGTTAAATTTTCAGGAAACTTGCAAGCCGATCATGAAACACAATGATTGAAGGTTAAGTCACATAGATCAAAATAAAAATAGAATAGGATAGAATAAATCAAAATTTAAATAGCTTTAAAACAAAGGTAATAGCAAGCAAAACTCATTCACTTCCTAATTATTTTACTACATTTCACTATGATCTGGGCTCTTGAGGTAATTCACATCTATGGAATCTGTGTGGTGGAAATATCATATAAAGGTGTGCTTCTACATCTCTCCTAACTCGTTCAGTAATGTCACATCGGGAGCTTGAAATCAGCTGTGATGGGAGAATTCACCTCATGGAAAACAGTACAAATCAGGTGACTTCCCCCAACCCCTTCCCAGAGCCAGCTGGTAACATTGGCCAACATGCCACTGACTCTGGGGTCACTAAAGAATGATTCACTCCCTGGCACTCAAGATGCTTGTGATGTAGTGAGGGAGACAAGTCCTTCAAGACTTCAGTTGGACAGTGTCTCCTCTAAAATGACAAAAGACGAAGTGAGCAAAAGGACCTGGGCTTTGAAGTCAGAGAGACCTACTGCAGCATCCCAGTTCTGCCATTTACTGGCAAGGTCATCTTAAATAAGTTACCTGATGTTTTTGAATCATTTGCCACCTGGGAATCATAGCATCTCATAAAACACAAGGATTTATGGTAAAGGTATAAGGAGATTGAAAGGGGATTTCTGATTGAGGGAATAGCACGAGGAATAATAGCACAGAGGCATAAAGGTGAAAGCACTTGCCAGGGAATGGCCAGAAGTCTAGTTTGTCTGGATATTAAGATATACCAGAAACACCAAGAGATGCAGAGTGTAGGTGTGGTGTGACCCTGGAAATGGAGGGTTACCAGGGAGGGAAAAGCCAAGCCTGGGTGGTATAGACTGGGAGACGGAGCCAGCATGAGGGCAGCCAGCAAGCCAAGCCGTCAAGTTTGGAGGGCACCACAAGTTCAGGCAAATTAAGACAATAATCTCAACCCGGAGGTACCGCCTGGAAGGCAGCGTTATGGACTATGGGAGATCTATTCATCCAAGACTAATCCCCAGCCATAATCAGAAATATAGGAGCCTTGCCCAGCCCCCGAAGAGGGATCAGCAGGAGCAAGGCAGGAGATCTAGGTTGTTTCGGTGGCTCAACATCATCATCGAAAGGCCAAGCTTTTTCTTTTCACTCTGAAATTCTCATTGCTACTCTCAGTGTTTCAGCTTTTATCCTAGGTGTGGATGCCTCATGCTGGCAAGATAGCAGCCACAGCTCATATCACCTCAAACATAGTAGGTAGGAGCAAGGCAAGCCTCCTCAAACTCTGTCTTTTTGTCAGGGAGCAAAATCTTTTCCCCAAAGCCCAGCAGATACTCCCTTTATAGCTCATCAGCCAGAGTGGGTCACATGCTGTAGCAGGCAGAACAGTGGCCTGCAAAGATGCCCACGCGCTTGTCCCCTAGAGCCTGTGACTCTGTTCGTTATCTTACCTGGCAACAGGGACTTTGCAGATGTGATTAAGGGCAGAAGCTGGAGATGAGGAGGCTCTCTTGGATTATGTGGGATGCCCAATCTAATCACATAAGCCCAGTGAGGTGACAGAGATGGCAGTGTGAAGAGGATGTGTCACTGGTCCTGAGGTGGAGGAGACTATGTGTAAGAACTGGAAAGAGGGCTCTCGATGCTAAGAGAGGAACCCAGCTGGCAGCCAGGGACCTGAGTCACAGAGCTTCAGGGAACTAAATTCTGCCAATACCTGAAAGAGCAAGGAAACCAATTTTCCCTGAGAGTCTACAGAAGGGAACTCAACCCTGCAGACACCTTGATTGTTAGTCCAGGGAGACCTGTGCCCGACCTGTTTTAAGCTAGAGTTGTAGTCGTTTGCTATGGCAACAGTAGTACATTAATACACATGCCCTCTCCTGTAGACAATGAAAGTAAAGGAGACAGGGACAACCATGCCCGACTTAGTCCAGTTAGGGATTGTCCCCTGGGATTGGGTGACAGGCCAAGTTCCCTGAGTGTGCTGGCAAGTATCCAAAACATTAGGAAGGAAGGAACATGGCTGTGGGTTTGGAGCCAACAATGCAGGGTACTAGAGCCAGGGAGGGGATCTGGTAAGCTCCGGGTCAGACATGCCAGTTGTTTCCAGCTGTCTTCTGGCTGACTGGACTGGCCATGAAACGGTTTACATATCACCCATGGCTACAACCAGAGGGCCCTATCAGCCCTAAGAGATCACCTCCATTTTACCAGACCCAGTCCTGATCTGGAGGAAAAGATTCAGAGAACAGGCACACAGCCTGCCAACCTCTCTGACTGAGCTTCTAGAGCTCAGATCTGGAAACTGCTGTTTACCATACTTCATCAAAGCTAAGAGGCCCTCACTTGTAAGGTACACCATTATTTCATGAGCCTCCGTGAAAGAAAAAGTGCTACCAAATAAGCGATACTGTGCCATCGATTTTAAGATCAATGG
The DNA here is from genome assembly GCF_014898765.1 of Herpailurus yagouaroundi. Lineage (NCBI taxonomy): Eukaryota > Metazoa > Chordata > Mammalia > Carnivora > Felidae > Herpailurus > Herpailurus yagouaroundi. Next base: position 18,635,809 of record NW_024412394.1, on the reverse strand, counting down.
TAAATGAATAAGATGCTAAAATGAGGAAAAGGGTGCATCTTCAAATCGAATATGGTGCTGCGAATCTTCTGCCAGTGGTAAGGATGAGCTCTTACTATGCTGTCAGCTCAGTCAAACCCGGCAGGAGAGGTGCTCCTGAGTCTCCAGGGAAGACAAGAAGCCAAGGTGGAAAGGTGAGAGTGTGCCCGTGCAGTTCCCAGAAGCCAGGCTGACAAGTGCAGGCTTCGCCCTTGGCCACGAAGGGCAGTGGCCAAGGGGATCCTGGGTGGGGTGCAGGACAGCTCCAATCCTATGGCCCCTGCTCTCTGAAACAGTATTTATGACTCCATCTCGTATCGAAGCATGAAGGATCATCCCCTCTTGCCCAAGAGAGTTGGAGTGGGACTAGACTAGCTACCTACCACTGGTCAGTGCGTTTGTCATGTTACAGATGGCAACGCATTCAATGGCTACTTTGTCCCTTTATCTGGGGCTGGCCTTGAGTCCAGGAAATTTGGGGATCTTTCTGAGTGGCTTTATAATGAAGGGGAAAAATCAGCGTCACCTTATGGAAGTACCCCCAGGAAATCACCTCATTCCCATAATTTTTCTCATCAGGTAAAGGAGACTTGGAAAATGAGTGTCGCTGGCCCGAAGTGACCCACCTAAGGAGTGGCAGAAGGAAGCTGGGATCCAAGTCTGCTGCTACCCACCCAGGGCATGAGTGCAGAAACACTATCCCCCAGGCACACCCAGGGTCTGCCTCTTGCTAGCCTCACGTCCCATCTCTTTCCTCCTCTGTAAAGCAGGGCTAGTAACAGTACCTGCTGCAGAGGGTTGTTGAGAAGATTAAATTAAGAAGTCCGTGAGAGGTGTAGACAATTGCCTGCCAGCTAGTCATTGCCCCATGAAGAGTGACTGTTACCGTTGTTATTGTTTCGCTCAGTCTTGGGCTGCCTGCATCACCTCGCTCCTGCTATCAAGCCGTAGGTCTGAACTTTGAGACTTAGGGACAGAGGCATCTGTGGAATTTGCTCCCTTTGCTAATCTGGTAAAGTCAACAAATCATTTCTGTCCAATCCTACAGGAGCCTCTGGAGAGGATAGGACGTGGCATGGCACAGTTTCGTGTGAAGGTGCGGTGTTGGATGGACGGGGAGCGGGCAGCCCAGCCGGGGAACGGAGGAGGCTGTGCAAAGGCTGGGAAAGCCAGCTGAGCGTGGAGGGGCACAGGAGCCAGGAGGCGCCGGGGCGGGGGCACTTGGCATGTGGATGGAGCGTCGAAGGCCAGGAAGGGGGATGTGATGTGGGCCTTTACGCTAGAAAGGAAGGGGACTCAGTCTATGAAAGGAGCCATTTTCTCTGGCGCTCAGGAAGGGCCTCTCACTGGGGATTTCCTACCCAGGGCTCCAGGCCTTGGCTGCCTTCCCAGGGAAAGGTGGTGTTTGTCGCGGGGAACTTGCACACTGCGAGGCTTTAGTTCAGTGACGAATGGTGCCCACTCCCGTCTCTGGCACTGCCGGTCTCCCTGAGCCTTGTTCAGCTGGGAACAAAATACTCTTTGCTTGAAACACCCACTTCAGATGTCTTAAGGCAAGACAGGAACACGGAGGTCAAGGCAGAAGTGGGGTAGACGAGAGGAGAAGTTGTGAATAATGCTGGACTAAGGGGAGGTGAGCGCCATGAAGGGTGCGCCCTGCAGACTGTACGGAGGGGGCTATTTCAAAGGAATGGGCCCTTGGCACAGGGCTTTACTGTGGCCAGCCCCAGACCACTGGTCATGCTGGCGTGGCTAGCCAAAGGAACTCAGTGTGGTCTAAGGAAAAGCCTCCCTGGAGAGAAGAATTTCAAAACTAAAAAAAAAAAAAAAAAAAAAAAAAGGCCCAACCAACTCCCTTTTCCTCTCTTCTCCAACCTCAATCAAAAAGTACAGTATGCGCTATTGAAAAATCACATCTCAGAAGCAGTGTGCACTTTCTGACAGCATCTGCCAAGATTTCCGATGAGGCCGATAGAAACAAACGTGTTCCATTTTCATGTTGTATAATGAGATGGACTCCTTGCACATCTGTTCAGGCAAGACAATGATGGTGTTATTACTGGAGGCATTGTGCTGCAAATACCATTTTCTCTCTGTCCTACTCCAGCCCGTAGCCCACCTTGCTCGTAGCTTTCCCCCCTCTCCCCTCTTCACTGTCCCGTGTCTCCCTTCCTCTCATGTCTCCTTCCTTGCTCTCACTTTCCTCTTCTCTCATCTCTGTCCTCACTCAGCACCCTGCCCACCTTGCACAAACCTGTGGGACACAGTGAGGAATTCCTATCTTATCAAGAGGAGGGGCTACCTGCCAGGAATCAGGAGAGAGGAGAGACTTTGGGTCACTCATCACAGCCCTGGGACTTCCAACTGTAAAGGGGCCACTCGCACTTGTCAGTAAGAATCATTGAGCCCAGTCAGAGAAACCTCTGGACCTGCCCCACGCCCAATCTTATCGGCAAAGAATCAAGAGGGACAGCAGTGTGACCAGCTAATTCCTGCCAAGGAGACAGCAAGTGGAAAGAGCTTGTTTCTCAAGCCATTCATTCATTCATTCATTCTTGGCAACAAATATTCATGTAGTACCTACTGTGTGGCAGGAAATGAACTGGTTTTTAAGGCATATAGATGTAAAGCTAAAATTCCTGCCTCTCAGGGCCTAAAAATCTATACCAAGGCTAAATTCTACCCAATCTAAACCTAGCTTTGGTCTCAAACATATCTCCTATGTGGAAGAATTCCCTTGGGGCCCCTTCAATATGGAATTGCCTTGGGTGCCAATATAAAAATAGAATGGTATGGATTCCTATATATTGATCAATTCATCCATCCATCCATCCACTCTTCCACATATCCAACCATTCACCTTTCCAGTCTTCCATTCACCCATCTATCCATCTACCTACCCGTAAATTTACCTATCCATCTATTCATCTGTCTACCTACCTCTACACCCATCTACCCTTCCACTCATCCATCCATCCATCCACCCAACCATCATCTCCCCAAGCATGCGGTAGGAAGTCCATTATTAGCTCAGTGGGTATCAGTGAACACCTAAACAATTATTGTGGTAGGAAGCTGTGCAAAGACAGATCCCAATTGTTGTATGTAGCATCCGTGCCTGACAAGTCACAAGTGAATGATTACTGAACCCTGGGCTGTGATCTGGGAAGGAGAGAGGAGATGAATTTCAAAGACTGGCGGCAAAGGTTCACAGGGAGGTGCTTAGGTTTAATCAGGATAGTGTCTACCTTTCTAGCAGTCTAGAAAAGTGTAGGAGAGAGTGGCTCAGGGAAGGCAGTGATTCATGTACACCTTTCCATGGAGTTCTTGCTATTGAGCTTTTCCTCAATGTGATGACCTCCTACATCACAATGGTCACTCTAGTAATTATTGCTTTCTCCCTAAACATGAAAAAACCAAGGATAAGAATTTTTGTGCACCATTTAAGTTCCCAATATACTTTCCAATGAACAATACCCGCCCCCCAAGTTGGAGAATTGAGTGGAAATAAAGTTCTGAAATCATTCCCTTACTTCCCAAACTGTTTTTCTGCTTGCGGGAATTCTGACTGAAATCTACTCTTTTCTAATCTCAATCTCAGTTGTGACTCTTTAAAAAAAAAAAAATGCTCCCCTCTTCCCATACATCAGGCGGCACATTCTTCAGTCGTCTGGAATTAATCTGTCTGTCGCTGAATGAGAGCTGGAAAGAGGAAATAGGGGGCAGTGGTTAGAGCCCTGAATGGTCAGGAGTCCTGGTTTCCATGTCTTGCTCTGCCACTGAGTCACTAGCTGACACTGGACTAGTGACTCGGTTTTTCTAAGTTATGCCTGTCTGCAAAAGAAGAGCGGGTACGGACTACAGAGACCGTGCCGGGGATGCTGGCCAGGAGGGGAGAGGCCCTTGTCCTTGCCCCAACTCACCAAATCCTTATTAACCTCAGCATCTTTCTGGGCCTTCAAACTTTCATGGTCTCTAAACAGAAGGGAGTGGCAATATGATTTTTAAGGTAGTTTCTAACACCTAGGATCTTAATTCCACTCACTCTCATATTTAGCATATTTAAAAAAAAATGTTTATTTCTGAGAGAGAGAGAGCGCGCGCGCGTGCGCGCGCGCGTGCGCGCGCGCGCGCGCGAGCTAGTGGGGGAGGGGCAGAGAGAGAGGGAGACACAGAATCCAAAGCAGGTTCCAGGCTCTGAGCTGTCAGCACAGAGCCTGATACGGGTCTCGAACTCACAGACTGTGAGATCATGCCCTGAGCTGAAGTCAGGAGCTTAACCCCGACTGAGCCACCCAGGTGCCCTGTTACATTTAGCATATTTAATACCTGATCATTTTTAAATATCTGCTCCTCGACATGAAAAAATTTTTCAGAAATAATCATGACACATGACACGAAACAAATAATAATAATGGCATTTTGCATTCTGTTTTAAATTTTAAACACACATAAAAGCTGCTAGTGGCCACACAGAGTGACAGAATGGAAGCAACACATTGTTTTTCATCTCTAAAAGCACTGTGCTATAATTGTTTCCAATTTGTGGTTCAAACACAAGCTTCTGAGGTACCATCGGGCTCGAAACAAGCTCAGATGATTCCAGTTGGATATGTACCTGAACCACATGTGTGCATCTGAGACTCAATACTAGGCATGGGCTGTATGTATGAGAGCTACTAGGATTAACCTGCATGTAGAATGCAGTGCTTACTAAAAGATAAGTAATAAAAATGGGTTAAGTTGGAACTTACATATGTATTATTAAGACTCAACAACAATGACAACAGTAGCCTAGAACTTAGACCAAAAGACTTGGTTGAGGGGGAAGTATTTTTACCACTAACATTGTTTAGAATTGCTATGGTGATAATAAAACAAGCATACCTGATTTTGAGGCACTTTTGTCATTTAGATTTTTTTAATTTTAAAACAATTTTAGATTTATGGGAGAGTTGCAAAGACAGTATAGAGAGTTCTCACAACTCTTTCACCCAGCTTATATAACCATGGTACATTTATCAAAACACAGACATTAACACTGGTACAATGTTATTTTAAGTTTTTTTTTTTTTTTT
>NW_024412394.1:18625069-18630613 GCF_014898765.1 Herpailurus yagouaroundi | reverse complement strand
GACATTAACACTGGTACAATGTTATTTTAAGTTTTTTTTTTTTTTTTTGACAGAACAACATAGACCAGGGGGTGGGGGGGGGGGGAGCAGAGAGAGAAGGGGAGACAATGTAGGGCTTGAACCGTAAGATAATGACCTGAGCCAAAATCGGATACTTAACTGCCTGAGCCACCCAGGCACACCAACACTGGTACAATGCTATTAGCAAAGTACAGACTATTTGGATATCAGCAGTTTTTACTAATGTCCTTTTTCTGTTTCAGGGTTCAATCTAGTATATCACATTGCATTTAGAGGTTTATCATTGTTTTAAAATTCTTCATAGATCATGCAACTCCTTAGTGCTTGCCACCAGGGATGACCCCATCGAATGTCACGGATTCCAATAAACTGCTGTGATCTTGGTGGCAAGAAGATCTGATGGCTGAGACGCCCCATTCTTTGGTGAAAGGTGGTATTGAGTCTGACATCACATGCTGGACTACCAGAACACAGACAGTCCACTTTGTGAAGCTGGAGATCCTTCAGCCTAACACTTCCATAGTGACTGTTAAGCGTATGACATTTGGTTATGACATTTGCAAGGTTCATGTTCCTACTGTAAGAAACCAGAAAGCAAGGGTTGTTTAGGGCAAAAGTGCTGTGTGTCCTATGAGGCAAAGATGTCAAAAATATAAAAACCCTGAAAAAAGATCACTGTGCAGATCTTTCTGGATGACTGCTCCATACCAATTCTCCCCTTTTTCCTTGCAATCAGAATTTTAATTTTATTTAGGTGAGGGGTAGCCAGAATCTTCAAAGGAGTTGAGAAATCTCTTCAAGCCCTCTGAGGATGCTTCCCTGGTGAGGTGAATCCAATTATGTTAGTTCTATTCGCCTTGCCCATGACTTGGTTTAGGAATGGGCATGTGATGTAATTCTAGCCAGTGAGGCAGTAGGAAAAAGTCTGGGGTTTCTGGGAAAGTTTTCTTTACTCTTCAAAATGCCCTCTCCTTCTTGTCTGATTTTTAGGTCTTATTGTATGAAGGATAGAAGGCCTGGAGCTGTTGCAGCTACTCTGTAGCCATGAGGGACAAGTCCAAGTCAAAAGCAAACACAGAGTGGCAAAGTGGAAAAATAGTGAGATCCTAGTTTTCGATGAATCGTTTACCCCTGGGAATGAACGAACTTAAGACTTCTTATTATGTGGGAAAATACATTTTCCATTTTTGGGGGATAATGATTGTATATATACCAGCCAAGGTAACAGCATCTCTCATTCAATCATTCATTCAACCAACACTTGATGAAAATATACCATGTGGGATTCCTATGCTTGGTGCCGTTGATATATGAGAGCAAATGATCAGTTTCCTGCCCTCAACGGTGACACTATCCAAAAGGGGGCAAAACTCACAGAAAAATACACTGACTCCAGAAGAATGTGCTGCTACCTGAGAGGTATGCACAAGGTACAGTATGCATACCTCCAGCCTAGTACCCCGAAGACAGCTTTGTGAAGGAAGAGATACATGCTCTTTATCTTGAAGGATGGTTACTTCTTTGGCAAAGGGACATGGAACAAAGGTCTTGTGAGGGGAACAAAGACAGAGATTGGGAACCACATGGTATGTTCTGGAAAGAGGGGCTATTCCAGTTTAGTTAAGAGTTGGTGTGGCAGAATTATCAGCAGCCATAACAGGACAGGTGGAGAGAGGCAGATGGTATCCACCTGATCAGTGCCACGCTTTACAAAGCCTGAAATGCTACGGGAGGGTCCAGCAAAGGGAACTCTGTGCTGACCAGCTGCTCTGAGTCCTGGTTAGCCACCCACTAGTTATGTGGCCCTTGGTCATTTATGTGTCTCAAAACAGCTATAACGGGTTGGTAATAACTGTCTTGCCTCCCTCACAAGGCTACTGTCAAGTGCAATAGAAACACAAGAGGTTATTATTTCCTCCACCTCCAGATGTAACTATATATTCACCCATGCTTCATCTTTGCTCCAGCAAAGACAACCACTAGAGGAGTTCTCCCTCTTCCTCCTGTGGTTGGGGCTGTTTTCTAAGTCTCCTCCTTTGTTTCATCAATGATCTCTAGTATTAATAGTTTGAGTATTTTCAGTATTTCCTTCTCTCGCTCCTGTTTCTTCTCTTGCTCCAATCTCAAAAAATATATACAATTTAAAGATCCATCCTTCAGTTCTCTACATCCGCCAAGACACCATCCATTTCCCTTTTTCTCACCAAATTTCTCAAAAGAATAGACTACTTTCTCACCTCCTTTTCTCATCTTCTATCCACCGGTAAGCCCTCTCCAATGTTAAAAATGGGCTCTCAAAAGCCAGAATGGCTACATCAAGGGACTTCCTTTTATTCTCATCCTGCCTCCCCTAGCCTCTCCTTGTGAAATGCCTAGGCTGTGGCTTCCTCCATCCCTACAGTTTCCTTTTCCTCCTCCTCCTCCCTCAGTGTTTGGGGTTCCCTAGGATTCTGCCGACCTCAGGCTTTTCCTCACTCAGCACACTCTCCTTGGACCGCTTATTTAACCCCATGGTTTCAACAGTCCCATTGCAGATGAACCACAAACACCTTTAATTCTGATTTTCCCTCCCTAACTCCAGTCTAACAGCTTCCATCTGAGCTGTCAAAGTGGCGATTGGGATGTCTCATGACTCCTCAAGCCCAGCTTGTCCAAAGGTGAGGCCATCTTCAGCTCTCTTATGCCCACTCCTTCCTTCTCTGTTGTTCCACATAGAGTTTTTAATGGTCCCCCTATCACTATGTCATCCCAGCCTAGAGTTTTCACTCCTTTAACTCCTGTACATCTTATATTAAAGCAGTCACCAAACCCAGTCAAGAGGTCAGTGGGGGCTGTGGTCATCATCTGAAGGCTTCACTGGGACTAAAGGATCTGCTTCCAAGGTGGCAAGCCAGGCAAACTAGTGCTGGCTGTTGGCAGGAGGCCTCGGTTCCTTGCCATGTGGACCTCTCCATAAAGCTGCTTGCGTATCTTTACAACATGGCAGCCAGCTTCCCCCAGAACTAGTGACCTAAGACAAGACAGAAAGGGGAAAGGCAAAATGTGTTTTATGACCTACTCTTGGGAGCCTTACACCATCACTTATGCCACAGCCATTTGTTAGAAGTGAGCCGCTAAGTCCAGCCCACATTCAAGAGAGGGTATGGATTGAGAGAGACACAGAATCCGAAGTAGGCTCCAGGCTCTGAGGTGTCAGCACAGAGCCTGATGCGGTCCTCAAACTCACCGACCACGAGATCACGACCTGAGTTGAAGTGGAACACTTAACACTGAGCCACCCAGGAGCCCCTTGAGGACATATTTGAAAACCACCACACATGGATTATCTTATCTTTCTGTCTATGGTAACAAGCAGTGTTTGCCACTCAGTACGTGCTCAGTAGATGTTTCTAATGGAATGATGTATTAAAGGGGGAGATACTGGAGGCAGGGTATCCAAGGTAACTAGTGTGGGCCAGGTGAAGAATGGTGGAAGTGGGGGCTGTTGGGAGAGATCCTGAGGTTCTAAGATTCATAGGGTCTATGAGTGACTGGATGGGAGGGGCTGAGAAGGGGTCCATTTGGGGTTGAAGATGGTTTTGAAACTAGGACTTTGGGATGGCTGACACAGGCATCTAGTACTTCCCCTGGGGGGTTGCAAGGTAATAAAATGCTAAAACATGCGTAGAAGAACACTTTGTCAGGGTTCCTGGATGGCTCAGTCAGTTAAGCATCTGACTCTTGATCCCAGGGTCGTGAGTTTGAGTCCTGCATTGCACTCTACGCTCAGCGTGGAGCCTGCCTCAGATTCTCTCTCTCTCTGCTTTCTCCCCCACTCATGCTCTCTCTCTCTAAAATAATTTTTTTTTTTAAAGAACACTTTGATTACATTTGAAAGGACTCAGGGCTCATCAGTATGAGCACTAAGCCATCCCCTTTACTTCAGGTTTCTCATTTATAAACGTAGAGGTTATAATACCTATACCCAGGACTTTCAGCCTGAACACAATGTTAACAGGTTAACAATATCCCACCTTTTGCAAGAAATTCCCACCACGATATCTACAAATGGTCATAGGGAACCAGGAGGAAAGAATTAGGTTGAACCGTGTGAAATGCTGGTATTTCAGTTTTGACCTAGAAAGAAACCGACTGGATGGAGGTTGACCTAATAGATGTGGCAGCAGTTTGAAAATTTGAACACCTTTTCACAGGTGTGATGCTCTGGAGTTCTTAATCTTTTTATTCCTTACATGTGTCAGGTCCAACTTTAAGAAAGGTCAGCCTTGGAGCACATGGGTGGCTCAGTCAGTGAAGGAACTGGCTCTTGATTTCAGCTTAGGTGACAATCTCCAGGTCCTGAGTTCCAGCCCCACAGGGTGCTTGGCAACGACAGCGTGGAGCCTGCTTGGGAATCTCTCTCTCCCTCTCCCCCGCTCCCTGCTCGTTCTCTCTTTCACAAAAATAAATAAACATTAAAAAAAAAAAGGTCAGCCTTGAAGTTAAATGAGGTTTAGTCCTATATAGCCATTACTTTCCCATTTCCTGAAGTCAGATAAAGAAACTAAAGACCAAAGACTGTGTGCTAAATACTGAGTGAAGAAACTACAGATGTAAAATTTGTCTAGGAAGTCACGACAAGCCTAGTCTCAATCACATTTCATTCATTGTGCCATATTTAAGAAACCCTATTTACTTAGTGAAATAACTGTGGACCTCATGAAAAAGAGAATAGAAATTAAATAGTTCTTTGTTCATTTTATATTTTTGCACATCTAGAAAGTGATTAGTTGACTCCTTCATCACTGGTAGGAATAAATCCAATATTTGCCTATATAAATTAACTTATTAAAAATACCTTTTGTCCTTTCCAGGAGTACTTTTTAATATTAAATAAAAATTTTCCATGAAAAGGTGCCTTCTTTCTTTCTTCTTCAGTGTTTATTCTTCAGGTCAATTAATATTGAAGGTAGACTTTGGGTAAGACGTGCAAAACTAATTTATAATAGCACAAACGTGTCTCAGAGAAGTTAGCAAAACTGCACCCATCCATCCACTCCCCTCATTGGAATCCAAGCTTCCCAGGGCCAGGTCTTTTTTTGTTTGCTGCATATTCCCAGCGATCTGAAACGTGCTTAAGCCACTGCGAGCTCTCAATAAATACTTGGTTGACCGTCCATTCATTGATCATCCGTGCAGGCGCTGCGGCCAGCAAGAAGGCCGGCCTGCAGTTCCCCTCCCTCCACCGGACCTGAGCGGCTCTCAGCCCTGCAACCCCGGGAGTATCCGGCCGCCTGGCCCACCCCTCGGCCCGGCCGCGGCCTCCCTGGCCCTTCCCCTCCCGCGGAGGAAGGAGCGGGCGCCGAGAAGTGGGAAACCCGGGCCCACTTCCTGTCCCGGCAAGGCCGGGCGTCAGCGCCCCCCGCGGCCTGCTCTCTGGGCGCGGGAGGCGGCCGGGCCGCAGCAGAGAGCATGCACTGGGGCGCCGCAGCGGCGGGCCGGGACGAGGGCGCGGGGCCAGGGGGACCTGGCCGCGCTGGTCGC
>NW_024412394.1:18579576-18624669 GCF_014898765.1 Herpailurus yagouaroundi | reverse complement strand
AGGGGGCTGCGGCCGGGGGCGGTTCCGGGCGGAGGGGGCGGGGGCGGGGGCGGGCGGAGGAAGGGGGCGGGCCCCAGAAGTTGTTCGGCGCTAGGCCGGCGGGCGGGAGGGCGAGCGGGCAGCGGGCCGGCGGGCGGACCGGGCCGGGGCTGGAGAAGTTTGCGCGGCGGCTCGAGAGCGCAGGGTGCGGGCCCCGCCGGCCGCTGCGCGCCCGCTGCCATGGCTTTCCGCAGGAGGACGAAAAGTTACCCGCTCTTCAGCCAGGAGTTCGTCATCCACAACCATGCGGACATCGGCTTCTGCCTGGTGCTCTGCGTCCTCATCGGGCTTATGTTCGAGGTGAGCGAGACTGGGGAGGGGGTGCCCCCTCTCGTGCGTCGGCCGGCGTAGCCCTGCAGGTTCCGCGGGTACTCGTCTGAGCTGGGGAACCTGGCTGCCATGTACGCTCTCTGCGCCCCGGCTTTGTGCACTCTACGCCCCTTGGCCTCCGGGTCAGCCCGGACGCCACCCTCAGCAATGCGCCGTGGCAGCCGTGCCCTGCTCTGCCGCCCCCTGGAGCACCCACCCTATCTTGCAGCGCTCTCTGCAGCCCTGGATCCTAAGCCTGGCTTCGAACCAACCGCAGCGCTGCCACCCTGGCCCGACCAGTGGGGTTTCCTTTCTGGTGTCCGGGAGCCAAGCCCGGAGACTCCCAGACCCGCAGTCATTGCACAACTCTCCCCCTCCCGAGCGGTGGCTGCCAGCTTCTCTGGGCTTTTCCAGTGGGAGGGACCCTGACTCTTTTCCACCCTCCCATCTGATTTTCCGGGTCTTTTGCATCCTCAGCTCTGAAACGTGCTCAGGGTGTTCACGTGTGGCCCTGGCCCCATCCCAGCAGTGCCCTTCTGCCATCCTCCCCCCCCCCCCCCCCCCGCCTTCTTTTGCCCTTGCCTAAAAGGCCAGGTTCCATATACCCTTTATGACCCTGTGGACTGTTCCTTTAGAGCCATCTGTAGTGGACCCAGAGCTTCTCACCCGTTACAGGGGCAGGGAGAGAGATGGAAATACTCTCTGCTTTAGGGGAAAGGTGCTTCTCTCAGAGCTGTGGGGGTGGGGGACGAGGATGGGGTCCTACCAGGGACAGCAGTGCACTGGTGCAGGCCTCACCAAGCAGAGAGTGTTAGTGTGTTAGTGAGCCTCCTGGGGGTCAGAATCCGAGGGGGTCCAGGGAACGACTGACTGTGCTCCGGAGAGGGAGACAAATGTTATATTCAAAGTGGGAGGAACTGGAGGAAAGTGAGTCTAGGGCTTGCTGTGGTGTATCTTGTCTCAGGAGTGAGATTACGTATGAGTGACACTCCCCTCACTCTCGCCGGGTCCTTCCTGCTGGGTAGGATTGCTTATCTGCGTTCTCAGGGATGGGATAGGAAGCTGTAATCATTTATGAACTGCTTCGGAGATGAAGGGTTCCTAGTGTGGCTGATTTCTCCCTCTGTGTCCCTCTGTCTCCTCTCTAAGGATGGCAAGGGTTCTCCTTGGCCGGTGAAGCTGCCCTCAGGCTGGGGACATTCTTGTGGTGGTGAGTCAGGGTTGGATGTGTGAATGTGTCCTTGGCTGGGCTTCAGGGTCTGTAGGAGATAAACCTGGGATCAGGATTGGGGTCTGTACTCCAGCTTTTGGTAGTGCTTCTCCATTTCAGCTCCTCCCTCCCTCCCTCCCTCCCTCCTTCCTCTCCTACCCCCCACCCCCCACCCCCCAGCTCTCATGGTATATTGACCCTGACTCTGTCAAGCCAGGGTCATCCCTGGGTCCCAGTCTCTGCTCTGTCACTAGTCAGACTGAAAAATTGACTGCAGCCTCAGTTTCCTCATCATTAAAGAGGTTAGTAAAACCTGTCTTCCTCACAAGGTTAGTTATTGTAACGTTTAACTGAGATCATATAAACGATAAAAGCCAGAAGAGATTCTACAAATGTGACAAATTGCTTGTTCCTGAAGGCCTGTTGTTATTGATCATACTACTAGCTTAATGAAATAAGAGAGAATTTTGTTTTGTCCAGCCAATACCCTCAGTATCTATTTGCTGTCCTCCATTCTAAGAGGCCTCCGAGTGTGCAGTGTCACCAGTCTTGGAGGGTGTGGTTGGAAAGACACATGTGACAGCTGGAGACCTCAGAGCCACATGCTATACAGCCAGCAGAGCCTCTTGCATAGCCTTATGGCCCTCTTTGCTGTGTTTCAGGCATTTGCTAAGGTTTGTGGCTCTGTGGGTTTTATCTTTGCTTGAAAGAGCTGCTTAGGGTTTGAGTTTGGTATCTCCTTCCCTCTCTGGCCTTTAGTCTTCTGGAAAGTCCTACGCATTAAACCTGGAGTTTTGTGGGAGTTGAAAAGTGCAAGGAACCCTTAATCCCACTACCTGACAGAAGAGAAAGGTCCAGGGTAGAAGAAATAACAACAAAAATGCCTTCCCTGATTTCCCCTCTTGGGACTGGACTGGGGAGCATGGAGAAGGCCCTGGCTGTGAAATGCCTGTGGACTCCCTCTTGCCACCACCCTCTCCCTACAAAAGCTTAGACCTACAGCGGTTGGGCTTTTAGGGCATCGGAGGTACCTTGTGATATTGGTGATGTATGCTGGTATGTGAGAGGGTCATGCCCAAACTTCCCTTGTGAAGGACATGTGTTCTGCTGTGTTAGGCACAAAGGTTCTTGTTGTCTATACCTAACAACTGACTCCACAGAGATAGGAGAGACAGTCAGATTTTTGGAGCTCTGCTCTCCCTACTGAATGAGAGCAGAAAGAGCTCAGTTACTCCCAAAGGACCTCAGAGGAACACCTGTGGGCATCTTCACATTTGGAGTAAAGCCATAACCCAGCATAGGACTTACTAGATATTACTTAGGGTTCTGGGTTCTCCCCTGGAGGACTGGTGTATATGTAGGGTACATATGAGCGGGGCAGTCCAGCACTTAACACGCTTTTTCGTAGAAGTGAGGACAGAAGGAGGGGGAAGGGAAAGGGGGACACAGGGAGAGAGGATGTCAGGCTCTTGGGTTTCTGACTTGGGGCAGGGCTAGGATTCCTTCATTCAGAAGCTGAGTCAGGAAAACGCAGTTATGATTCTTCCCACAAAGAGTGACTCTCCTGGCCGCTCCTCCCTCTGGGGTCCCCTGCCCAGCTTCTGCCAATGAGCTGGACCCCACTGCCCCCACCCCAGGCAGCCACAGCCCCTCGCATCCCAACAGGCCGCCATCTCACCTTGCCCCTTCCCCAACTCACCCTCAGCTCGCCAGCATTTAGAGGGGCTCAGGGATCCTAGGACTTGAGTTCTGTCTCCTGGGAGATGATGACTCCAAATTTCCTCCCTCGGGGGATCCCTTCCTTTGGGAACACACATGAAGAGGTGCCCCTCCCTCCTCCTTTTGGTTTAGTTTTGGGCTGTCCTAAAATTCCTTCTCCCATTTCCAAGGCAGGGGTGGATTCTTTGCCCTGAACCCAGGTTTCCTTTCCATTCTGCAATGCTGTTTGGAATAGAGCTGTTCTGTGCAGCCACAGCACTTGGCTAAAAAATGTCAGGAATGTGGAGCTTTATTTTCCCCCTCCTTCCCTTCCAGCTCTCTCTTTCTTAACTCTGGCTTTTGGGGGAGTTGGTGCAAGTGGGAGTTTTCTACCCCACGGTTTGGTCCTGCAGTCCTGTCTTTGGTGGAGTCCAGTCTGACTCCCCTTCAGGGTGTGGGCGGCCAGCCGGGGGTGTGTGTGTGTGTGCGTCAGATTTGAAAGCTGCCTGCCCCTCCCCTTTCCCTTTGCTTTCCAGTGTCCCGTTCAGTGCCACGTTTCAAACTGAAACAGGCAGGGGAAGAGGAAAAGTCTCTCATTAGTGAATGGAGAATGAGAAAAAGTGGAGGGTCGGGGGGGGGGGGGAGCATCGAACAGAGAGGAAGCAATTATACATTACCTCTAAAATGTCATTTTGAAACAGAAACTTTTTTGTTGGTTTTAAAGCTCATTCGCAGGCCCTGCGGGCTCTGTAGCATGGAAATGTTTCTAGAACTCTAGGCCTGTCATTTGTAGGTTCGGCTCCTGTTTGGTCTGTGATGACTTGAGGGTTTAGGACCCAGAGAACTTTTCTGGTAGCGTCTGGTTTTGCTTCTTTTGGAGGTAGATGTGGAAGAGCTGCCTTCTTCCCTGTTCCGGACACCGTGATTGACTTGTCAGAATGATGTGCCTGCAGCACGTACAATGGCAGTCCTGTTAACACACAGGTTCCATGGCTCCAGCTCACACCCTCCCAGACGCACCTGTAGGCATTATGACCTGTGTGAGGCTGCTGGTCCTGTCTGATTCTTAGCCTTGTGAAACAGTTTTGCTTCTGTCGTATTTCTGTGAAGAGGTATGTAAATGGCACAGGCATGCGTCTGTGGACAGATGTTGTTTCTTGGACTACCTTCAGGGTGCTTTTGAAGATGTCTCTTTGCCAGCTTTTGTAGCTTTTGACTTTATACATCATCCTCACTGGCCTCTGACTTAGTCGATTAGTGGTGTTCTAGAGAAATTAGTCAAGGGAAACTGAGAAGGGTCACTTATTCTCTTGGGTGCTCTCATTCTGTGATTGGATTTCCACACACATGGCTCAGTGATCTGAGCAACAGAGCAGAAATTTGGAGCTAGTTTCTCTCCTGGTCAAGCCTCAAGTGTAACCGTATCCTATGGGACTTAATGGTGAATCAGCTATCCCTGTTTCTTCCCTTGGCAAAAATGTGCTTTCCGGAAAGGGGGTGTTGATCAGTGAGTTTTTAACCCTTATCTCAGGATGAAGACTGATACCTGTAAAAATGCCCGGCACTCCTGCCTGGCACATGGGCACTTAGTCGATGGTCTCAACAAACACGCCCATCACTGCTGCTCTTGGCTTCATTGTTGGGTCTGTGAGTACATCTTCCACCATCAGACTGGCTTGTTGGGCACGGGGGCTGCATTTCATTTTAGATCTGACATGTTTTGCGATGAGACCGTGCCCCCAAGTTTTCCAGTGCTGGCCATTTGCTCACCAAAGGGGATGATTGCTCTACCCTGGGTCCCTTGTTTTCCCCAGGGAGCCTGTGGTATGGCGTTCTTTGGAGAACATCTGTTTTCTCTCTGACATCTGTCTCGTTAGAACACGGGCTGTGGGGTCTCTGTGCGGCCACTGTCAGCCGGTGGAGGAGTAAAAACCATGAGGAGACTGCCCCGTGAGCTAAATAGGTGCCCCTTTTCTCTTGCTCACTCCGTTTTCTGAGCCCTCAGTTGCTCGTTTCTCGGGGGCACTGTCCAGACCAGTCACAACAGAGCGCCTCAGTCCTGACTGTTGGTAGAGCACACGTGTTGCTATGGTGAAAACTTCACTCTGGCAGGCATGAGCTCCCTTTTGATCTGCTTTGTCGTGGGCAGGGGCCCCAGAAATCACTCTGTGGCATAGCTGATGTACCTCCCGTTCCCACCCTGATAAATGACGAAGCCAGAGGGTTGATAAGACCGGATTAGAGTTCCCAAACTCCAGAAGTGCTTTCTAATCAGCGAGAGCACTATTAGCAGGCTTTGGTGGGAAATTGCACTGATACTATCTCTTAACCTTTTCATCCAGCGCTGTGTATCTGGTATCCATTGGTACCTAATGGTTAAAGAAAGGGGGAAAAAAAAGAGGAAAAGAAAACAGTAAAACTACTAACATGGCTCCTGACACAGCCCTTCTTATTTCACAAGCAGACCTTTATCTTTTACACAGTCTATTGCTTTGCCTTGATTTACCTCCGCTGTCTCAAATGGCCCACGGTAGAGGAGAACCCAACTCAACCTAGTCACAGCTGGTTGACGGTGCAAGTTCACTGTGTGGTTTAAAGAGCTTTGCAGGCAGCTCTTCTGACCAGTGCAGGTTCACACAGCTTTCTTTGCTTTTCAACAGAGGAAGTGGAGCCAGATTGGAGGCGGGTGGGGGAGGGTGCTCTGAGGCCCCTGGAGCCCACTGGTGAGTTTGTGGGAGCTTAGGGTTAGGTGAGGCGCTGCTCTGTGGCTCTCCGCCTGAGCCACGTTGCCTCTTGACAGCTTCCCTCATTTGTCTGGATGGGTTGGCAACACTTGACATCTGCAAAATGCTTTACTAGCCTCACCCTGTAATCTGGATGGTTTATGGGGGTTGTCATACCCATCCAGAGCCTGGCTTCCAGAGGAGAGACTTGGCCAAGGACCATTCCCTCCTAGTCAGAGTTGGAGCCAAAATAAGAATTCAGCAACGTCTGGCTCACATTTAGAGCTCAGCCCTAATGCTTCCATGAACGAGGAGTCTATGGAATGTAGCCACAGGCTGCTTTATTTTTCTTTGTCTGAGTGGAATCTGTTTATTACCTGGAAGTAATGTCTGCAGGAGGCTTTTCTGCCTGCAACAGTCATTGAGATTTGCATCTCCCTGAAAGAGACGACAGAGGATGACCCAAATGTGTGTATCACATGGGAACATAGGTGAATGGGCAGGGGCTTTACCTACTGTGAAAGTTCCTGCCTGTTATTAGCCAGCATCTGTGGAAGAATAGTTTCCTCTGGCTGTTGTATTTTCATTGCCCTTAGGGTCAAGTTAATATTGTGGCCATAGCTCAAGGGCATATCTTTTCTTCGCATTTCCCAAGATTAAGGATTAGAGGGAAACCTAGAAGTCATCTACTATGTCTATAGAAGAGGATAATAGACTCCCAGAGGTTGGGAGATTTGCCCAGGATAGTAGAGGGAAGTTTTGGCAAATGTGGGGCTTGAGCATACATCTTCTGACTCAAGTCTAGGGAATTTTCTATGTGTTTATTTGCCCCCTGGAATTCTCGATGCTGCCTTTGAGTGCCACCGTATGTGTAGAAGCCTTGCAATTGATACATCTTTCTTAAGTGTGCTATGTTCATTAGTTTGGCAACTGTTTATTGAGTTCCTGCTGTGTTCCTGTGTTGAGTTCTGGGAACGCAGATGAATAAGGTGGGGTCCTTGTCCTCAGAGAGGTCACTGTGTGGTAGCTTAAAGCTGGTAAGCTATTTGTGGAGGGGAGTCAGGCCTTGAACTTGATGTAAATGGCAGGTGCAGCTTATAGGCAGAATGTTGGGCCTCAACCTTAAGCCACTGCTGTTGGTGGAAGGGGGTGGTTTCTTAAATGTAGACTCGACACCCTGAGTGTGGAGTTGTCAGTAGTTAGGGGACAAGAGTGGTGGTCATTTCTAGATACCTTGTGAGGCACAGCTGGTGCTCTTAAACTTTACAGCTTTGTGAATAAGTGAACTGACCAAAGGCTTTGTGTGTGTGTGTGTGTGTGTGCGCGCGCGCGCACGCGTGTATGCACATGTCCATGTGCACGTGCCACAGATGTGATTTCTAACACCAGGAGGTCTTTATTGATTGAGATTAGGAGAGCTCTTCCATATGATTTAAGATTTTTACCATAAAACTCCAACATGATCTGAAATGTACCTTTTGGGTTAGTGGAGGTGATGATCACACCTGGGGTGAAAAGGACTTATGACTCTGAGCCTCAGTTGCCCTGTCTTTGCAGTAGGGAGAAGATTTCTTAACAAAGCTCCTGAATTTTATAAGAGCAGAGCATTTCCTTTTTTACTTTATTTATTCATTTTATTTTTTTAAGTAGGTTCTATGCCCAACATGGGGCTTAAACTCATGACCTGGAGATCAGGAGTTGCGTGCTCCACTGACTGAGCCAGCTGGGCGCCCCAGGGCCGAGTATTATTATCAGTTTGTTGCTTCATTTTTATCATAAAGATGTAGAGAATCTCTGCAGAGAGTTTTTAAAAGAGACTTTGTAGTGACCCACCAGTATTCTGAAGATTTCTGTGGCTTTTGGGGAGACAGAAGGGTGGGTCCTACTTCAAGACAAAGGATAGAGAGGTGATTTTTACAGCCTACCTCTCCCCCAGCTGCTTGCTTTGAGGAATGCCCAGGATCACACTGGTTTGTCAACAAGTGTGTTTGTGCCTGGTATAGGGTGGGATCTGCCAAAAGATAGTGTTGCGAGTCTGTGAGAATGTGGCTTTAGGTTTAAAGGTACCAGGGATGTATTATGGGCTCCTTTCCTGAATGTTAAAAGCAGGCTGGGGGTTCCTGACCTGAAGGATCAATTCCAGGGTAAGCAGGACTCCCCTCCAGCAATGCCTGAAGCCCTGCAGGAAATCACCAGGCCTGCTTCACAATGCCTGGTTTCCTGCTGAGAATTCCTTGGAACTTGGAGCAGAATTGCACTTTTTAGACCCAACACTTCTGGAGTTGAGAGTGTGTTTAGTGTGTAGCATGACTTTGTACTGGATCAACTTTTGACCTCGTTGGGCAAGGACACACTTGTTTGTATGGATTTTGTGACTGTTGGCCTGGAAGGTGGAAAGGGATGGTTGGTAGCTGCTTTCTTTTCCTTTTTTTTTTTTTTTTTTTTAAATTGCAGTTTGCTCTCTGGTTTGGCATGAAGTGTGAACACATGTTCCTCTTCCAGAGTCCTCGAGGCTTGAGCTGTCCTCAGGCCTGGATACTCCCTTGGGTCCTGCCACTAAATAGCTGCATGGCCCATTCAGGCTGCTCAGCTCTCTGGGCCCCATTGCTTCCTGGGCTGTCTCTTGTTCTGTGGCTCAGTCATGCCCGTTTAACGTGGTGATGTACAACAGGGCTGGGGATGTGTAGACAACTTAAGTTGTCAGTCAGAAATTGGGAGGGGAGGAAAGGGGGCACCTTCCTTCCCCCTCTTCTCCCCCAGCCGTATAGATTTTGGGGTTAGTCAGAATAAAGTTGTGCCTCCATCGGGTTAAGTGGTCTCAACTTCTCATCTTAGTTTCATTTCTTCTTTGCGTCGAAATCAGGTTCTAGCCTAAATTTGGGTTTGATGCAGAGTCCAGCTTAGTGGAACCAGCTTTGGAAAAGGAGAAAAATCCTTATATTAGAAAGGAACTGTCTGGAGTCAGGGGAGAGGCTAGGCTTCGTTTGTGACTTTCAAGCCAAAGGCCCTGTGGCCTCTCTAAGGCCGATCAGGGGGAAGAATGGCCCGTGTCTTCTGCTCTGCTGTGCGCGTTTTATCATCCTGGTCTTCTGAGTGTGATCCGGGGCCCTGGGCTTGAGCACATTTTCATATTCAGTGATGTGCTTGTTGTGTACACATTACACTCATCTGTGGCTTTTTTCTTTTCTTTTTTCAGATCAGTAGTGTCTGACCCATGATCTACCATTCGTATCCCCTCTGCCCCCAAGAGTGTTCTCAGGGCTTTGCCTGACTGACTACAACCACTTCTTCTTCTTTTTTTTTTTTAATGTTAATTTACTTTTGAGAGAGAGAGAGAGAGAGAGAGAGAGACAGAACACGAGCAGGGGAGGGGCAGAGGACAGGGAGACACAGAATCCGAAGCAGGCTCCAGGCTCTGAGCTGTCAGCACAGAGCCTGACGCGGGGCCTGAACTCCTGAACCGTGAGATCATGACCTGAGCCAAAGTTGGATGCTCAACCGACTGAGCCACCCAGGTGCCCTAACAACCACTACTTGTGAAGCATCTTCCATCACTCTGACCAAATAGCAGGCTTTCTTCCTCAAAATTATAAGAGTGAGGAAGAGGTAGAGAGGGACGAGGCAGTGCTTCATGACCTTGTTCTGATGCCTAGCTTCAAGTAGGAGTTACCCGTCACATCTCATATTTGAAGTATCACAGTGTTTGGCTCACCAAAAGTAGTCCACACTTGTGGCATCCAGCAGGTGGCCACTAGCCACATTTGGCTTTTCTAGTGCAGTAGAATTAAGTGAAATTAAAAATTCAGTTCCTCAGGGCAATGAGAAAGAATGAAATATGGCCCTTAGTAGCAACGTGGATGGAACTGGAGAGTGTGATGCTAAGTGAAGTAAGCCATACAGAGAAAGACAGATACCATATGTTTTCACTCTTATGTGGATCCTGAGAAACTCAACAGAAACCCATGGGGGAGAGGAAGGGGAAAAAAAAAAAAAAGGTTAGAGTGGGAGAGAGCCAAAGCATAAGAGACTCTTAAAAACTGAGAACAAACTGAGGGTTGATGGGGGGGTGGGAGGGAGGGGAGGGTGGGTGATGGGTATTGAGGAGGGCACCTTTTGGGATGAGCACTGGGTGTTGTATGGAAACCAATTTGACAATAAATTTCATATATTGAAAAAAAGAATTCGGTTCCTCAGTCACACTAGGCACTTTCGACGTCTCAGGAGCACAGCTATAGATGGAGTGTTGCCACCACCACAGAGAGTTCTGTTGGACCACGTAGGTGCACATGTTCCTTTCTGAGGGCTTTCATAGTAGTAAGCAGTGGTTCATGCTGTGGTTCTGGGGGGGAACCATTAGAGGCCCTGGATCACGGTGGCTAAGGTCAGGGCCCTACTACCAGTCCACCTGACTTTGGTTCACTGGTTCACCTTGGAACTCTGGTTCACCTTGTCATCTTGGTAAAGGATCTAACCTCTCTGTGCTGCCGTTTCCTCATCAGTAAAAATATGCCGTAAAGTTGTTGGGAGGATTAGAAGCATTGATATAAAATATGTCCGAAAGGTTGACATAAATAGAGCACCTAGAAGAAGGTGTGGTACAGGAGCTCAATACCTGCTGCCTGTTGTCCTTCCTACACTTGAACAGCGCTGGAGTGACACCTTAACTCTGCAGAAACCCCCTTTGCAGCTGCCTCATCTGTTTGGAGCATAGCTGAGAAACAGGATGCAGAAACAGGATGAGAAACAGGGGAGGTCCCGGAGCAGCCCAGTGATGGCCCCAGACCTGTGTCCTGACACCACACCTAGGCTAGTTGCTCGGGCTTGACCTCTACTCAAAGCCCACCAGCGCTTACTTTTCATACAGCTCTATGAAGCTTGGTTATCTCATTCCCAAGATTACAGAAGGAAGATTAAGTTAGAAGGGGGGAAGTGGCTGGGGTAGCTGACGTTTGGGAGGACTACCCCATTCCTAAACACTTAAGAGTCATAAGAAATGGGGTGCCTGGATGGCTCAGCCAGTTAAGTGTCTAACTCTTGATTTCGACTCAGGTCATGATCTCACAGTTCGTGAGTTCAAGCCCCACATAGGGCTCTGCTGACAGAGGGAGCCTGCTTCCAAGTCTCCGAGTCTCTCTCTCCCCCTCTCTGTCCCTCCCCTGCTTGCTTCTCTCTCTCAGAAAAAAACCCCAAAACAACAACAACAACAACAAAACAAACTTAAAGTCATAAGAAATGAAAAAAAAAAAAAAAGCAAACATGCGTACTTGGTGTCCCTTAGTATATGCACAGATGCACAGACCACTTGTATAGATTTTGAGGTTACCATGATAGACTAGCACCAGATGGTACTCGATCATAATGATTATCTGCAGGGAAAGTGAAAGGTATGTAGGATGCTCACGTGTTTAGGAACATTTCTGTCCACAGTGATTAATGTTGCAGTTTCAGTACCTAAATCTGCAGCAATATGGAAGCTTTGGATATCCAGAATGATTCAGCCCCAGACATTTCTGGCCAGTCACAGATTTTTTTGTAGCCCTGAAATAAAAGGCAAAGTCGGTCCATTGTACAGTGTACTTTCTTACCCAAGAAATGTGGAAGAAACTTTGCTGACATTCTTATCATCTAGTCTGGGAAATCCCTTCATTCAACACTATTCAACCACCTGCCGTTCAATTTTCTTCTTTTTCTAATCATTCAGTAAATACATCTCTGCGCAAAATTCTGAAATGTGTAACGGAAGCCAGCTGACATAGTTGCTGGCATGACTTGCTCTACTGTGGTCCGTTTTGGAGCTTCCAAACGAAGAAAATGAGATGCTGCTCAGCCACTGTTCCTGGAGTCTCGTGGGTCCAGCATATTCTAGGCCGGACAACTGTGCCTTGTCAGATTATCGGTGGCCACTTACACCACCTTTAGCGTATAGCTGTGGCCAGGTGTAACTTGACCAATGTTGCTGGCTTCTCAGTCTCACCATTTGGGTTGTTTGCTCACATGGCCCGATAGATGTGTGTCTAGACTGAGCTGATTCCGATCTCTTGCCTCCTCTTTCTACAAACCTTGATTAAAGAGCTTTTTTGTGAGGCATTGTTCTAGATGCTGGCAATACAGGGGAAAGACATGCTGCCCAATTACAAGGAAGAACCTTACCATCTAATAAGGGAGACAGATGAAGGGAAACAAGTACAGTCTCTTGATGATGAGTATTCCAGTTGAGCCGCCATATTTGTCTTCTGTGTTTGGCACACAGTGGTGTTCACTAGCTAGTGGTCTGTTGGAGGGGATACTTTGGGAACATGGAGGAGGGGCTCCTTGCCAAGAATAGGGGTAAGTGCATGCTGGGTGAGGCCAGGGAGAGAAGAGGATGTGAGAGGACACTAGGCAAGGGGATCCGCTTGTCCCTGTGAATGCACAGCTGGGGCTGGCATGAAGCACTGGGGTACTCAGCAGGCTAGTGTGATAGGATGCTCTGGGTGAGACTGGAAATGAAGAGTCTGGTCAGGAGGCTGTGGCACTGATCCATGTGAGAACTGCTTCCTCCCCAAAACTTCAGTCTCCTTCCAACCTGGAGGAGGGACCAGGACCCCCACGCTGATGTCAGTTCAGAGGCTGCTGGAACTGCAGGGTCTCTCCTCTCCCAGTTCTCTTTCCCCAGGCATGTTATGTGACACAGGCAAGCTACAAGGCAGTTGTGGGGGGCAGGCAAGGACAGCTAAAGCTAGGAGAGAGGAACAGCTTTTCTTTAGACCTTATTGTAACCCTGAGGCATGCGTTGATGTGATGTTGCTCTTGAATATGGATATCATTGTTTGTCTTGTGTTGCCTTTGCATTATCACTGACATGTCCTTTGAACTTATTTAAAAGGTATTTTTTTTTTTACATCTAATGTGATTTCCAATTTTTTAAAAAGTAGGGAGGGCCTCAGCTAGATGGAACATCTTTTTCTCCACTTTTTTTTTTTTTTCTAGTTAAATAAGCCACGAAGAGGTTTGCACTCAAGTACTGTGGCCTTATCTAAGGAAGCTGGTGCTGTTCCTGTGTTCAGAGGAGATGGAGGGAGGGGGAGCATTTTTTTTTTTTGTAGAGGCTTTTCTAGGGATAGGTGAGGTGGGGACGGACATGTAGGGGTTCACTGGTGGACAGAGGAAAGTAGGCATGGCCTGTAGGTAGCATTTCATTTGCTCTAAGTTATCGAGCACTCACTGTATACTAGAGTGTACCCATATCGTGTCAAGGAGTACCCCACAGTGGTGTCAGTAAATAATT
Source organism: Herpailurus yagouaroundi (assembly GCF_014898765.1). Classification (NCBI taxonomy): domain Eukaryota; kingdom Metazoa; phylum Chordata; class Mammalia; order Carnivora; family Felidae; genus Herpailurus; species Herpailurus yagouaroundi. The sequence continues at coordinate 18,611,423 of NW_024412394.1, read as the reverse complement.
CTTTGAAATGTGCTTGGGAGAATGAGTAGCTGATCTGTCACATGCCTTCCATCTCTAAACTTTTGCAGACCCTTAGAAATAGATGCATTGAGATTTGCCTTTGTGTGATTTCTAGCACGTTATTTGAACACCTGGGGGTTGTCTTCCCAAGACCTGTTGGTGATCATCCACTATTTTACGAAACACCCCGGACTCCCATGGGTGGTTTACATTGTCTCCGGAGGAGAGGGAGAATACAAGCATGTGTGTCCGGACAGAAACCCACAGTGGCCACTTCTCCCTTGCCTTGTTCCCCATATCGAAGTCCCAGCAGTTTTACCCCTGCGTTTGCTCCCAAGTCCCCTCTCACACTTCACTGCTCTTTGGCCCTAGCTCAGACTCCTGAATGGTTATACGGGTCCTAGCTTGGACCTCAGCCTCTTGTCTGGTCTCCTGTCCGCTCCCTTTCCTCAGAGCTACCACCGATTGTCATCTTCAGACACAGAGCTGACCATGGGCTCCCTTACTTAAAATCCTTCCATGGTGCCCACCTAAAGTCTAGGCTGCCTAGCATGGCATGCTGGGCTCCCCCAAAGCCTGACCAGCCTTTGTCCTGGACCCCCTCTGTTCCTCGCTTGGGCCCTGCCCTGCCTACCCCCAACGCAAACCACCTACCTGAGGTTCCAGAACATCCTCTCTCTGTGCCTGCCTGCTTCCGTTCATGCTCCCACCCACCCCCAGGTCTTCTCCTTACCCCTTCTTGAACCCCTGCCTCCCATATCACACAGCCGCCACCTGCTCCAAACGTTGTCCTCAGCCCTTCTCCCTGCCTCCTTTCTGTCTACCTCTCTATTTCTCTTGTTTATTCATTCAACCAGACTCAGACCGAGCATTTGCTCCCTGCCAAGCACTGTTCTTGGGGCTAGGTAGGATAAAAGATGAAAAGGCGAAGACTCTGCCATCGCGGAGCCAAGAGTCCTTAGGGAGGTGACAGTGTCACTGCCACTCCTGTGTGTAGGAGGTACACTTCAAGAGTCAGGGAGGGGAGCATAATTCTCCTGGGAATATTAGGGACAGTTTATTTGAAAATGGAGAAGTTTGGGCTGGGCCCTGAGGCCTGAGGGGCATTGGCCAGGCAGAGAGGACATGTGTAAAGGACAGAGATGTTCAGGTGGGTGATGTGATAAGTGGCTCCATGTTACCAAAGTGGGGTGGGGGTGGGGAGTAAGGAAGGAAGTGAGGGAAGATGAGTCTGGACTGGCAGGCAGGGTTCGGCCCATTGGTGGCCCTTGTTCAAAAGTTTGGATTTACTCCTCAGCTCAGGTAATAGGGAGCCATTGAAGTTTTCCCGAGCACAGGAGTTACTTCATCACATTTGTACTTGGAAGGTCACAGGCAGTAGGGCTGAAGCGTGTTCCTTGCACTTGCTGTGAGCTCCCTGAAAGGAACAGGTTGCTTTACATTTTCTCAGTATCCCCAGCACCTCTGTGCCTAATGTGTAGTTGGTGTGAATTGATTGAGGATGGGCTTGTGCACACACAGGATAGTGTGCATCTTGAGTTGCCTTTCTGCTGCTGGTGGTCATGTGCACCTTTTTCTATTCATGCTGTCTCTTCTGGGTTCTCGGGTACCCAGTAAGAGGTGCTCGTGAGCATATTCGGAATGCCTGCTACTTTAGCATGTGCACACAGGGAGGGAACCTATAATCCTAGCCATTTAAAGCTTTTAAACATTTTTTTTGGATAGACAATATTTGGCAGTGCAGTCACATTATTCAAAAATCAAAAACATTAAAAAAAAAGAATACATTGAAAGTGTCCCTCCCTGACCTCTTCTTATCTAGCTCCCCTCCCCTGCCCCTAGGTAGCACTTTCATTTATTTTTGTGTATCCTTGAGTTTATTTATGCAAATACAAGCAGCTATAAATTATATGATAGATTTTGCGTATATAGAGAGTACATATACACATGTGATATGCACACATGTATATGTAACATATACATATGTACGTATGTGTATATATGTGTGTGTATTTCCTGTCCCCCTCTCTTGCACAGAACAAAGTGTATTATCTACACTGTTCTGCTCCTTGCTGTTTTTGGTTAACAAAATATCCTAGAGCTCTTTCCATGTCAGTATGCAGAGAATTTCCTCATCAGTGTGTAAGCTTGCATAGTCTCCCATCATGCAGTTACACTGGACTTCATTTAATCAGTCCCCTTTTGATGGATACCTGGGTTGTTTCTAATCGTTTGCTCTTATAAACAATGCTGCAGTGAATATCTTGGTACATAAGTCATTTCATGTCTATACAGCCATATATCTCATAACATATTTTCCCAGAAGCAGGATGACTGGGTCCAAGCATAAGTGCATTTGCGTTTTTGACAAATATTGACAAATTGTCCTCGTCCTTTATTTTTTTTTAATTTTTTAATGTTTTAATTTTATTTTTGAGAGAGAGAGAAAGAGACAGAGACAGAGCATGAAAAGGGGAGGGGCAGAGAGAGAGGGAGACACAGAATCCAAAGCAGGCTCCAGGCTCTGAGCTGTCAGCACAGAACCTGATGCAGGGCTCGAACTCATGGACCGTGAGATCATGACCTGAGCCGAAGTCTGATGCTTAACCAACTGAGCCACCCAGGCGCCCCTCCTTGTCCTTTTTAAATACCACATTGAAACCAAGAAATCAGCCATAGGCTCTTTATTTTGTGTCGTTGAAAATCTAATACCACTGCCTGCATTGATCGTGTTCACTGCTGTATTCTTAGCAACTAACATGGTGCCCGGCATGTAACGGGAGACAAATACTTGGATTTCTAAATGACGTTGTTTGGCATGTTTGGATAATGGGGTTCTTCCCTATTGATTATCTTTCAGCTCTTCTGTGGTGTTCTTTTCTGTCCGGCCCTTTATACAAATTTTTCCCTCAGGACACCATCCTGCTTTCACTTGGCTATGGTTCCTCATTCCTGAGGCCACAACCCCCTTTTTTTGGAATGCCCTGCTTTGCCCTACTGGGCAGGGTGCTTCCTTCTGCCTCAGCAGTTCCCTGGGCCCTCCTAACACAGTTCTCATCATTGCTCCGCCTCCATGGTGTGTGGCCTTGTCTGTCTCCAGGGCTTGACTGGGAGCTCTGCCAGGACGGGAGAGGGTCTCGCTCACCATTGTGTCTCTAGGCCCCAGCATGATACTTGGCATTCTGGTGGTTCTCCTGTAATATTCTTGCAGCAAATAAGTGGTAACTTGGAATTATCAATTGATAACCAGTTTTCAAAGGATTTTTGCATATTTAATTGAGATATTCATATACTATAAAATTCACCTGTTAAAATTGTACAGTTCAGTGGTTTTTAGTATATTCACCATGTTTTGCAACTATCACCATTTTCTCATTCTAGAATATTTCCATCATTCCCCAAAGAGACCGGTTAGCAGTCACTTCCCATTGCTTCCCCACCCCCAACCACTAATCTGCTTTCTGTCCGGATTTGCCTGTTCTGGACACATCGTGTAAGTGGGATCATAGAACATGTGGCCTTCTGTGACCGTGTTCTTTCACTTAGCATAATGTTGTCAAGGTTCGCCCATGTTGTAATGTGTGTCATTCCTCTTTATGACTAATATTCCACTGTATGCAAATACCACATTTCGTTTGTTCACTCGGCCGTTGATGGACATTTGGGTTGTTTCCACCATATTACACGAATGATGCTGCTGTGAACATTCATGTATGAGTTTTTGTGTGGACATAATATTTTCCATTCTCTCGGGCATATACATAGGGGTAGAATTGCTGGGTCACCAGATAATTTTAATATAGGAAAGGAGCCAGGACTGAAACTATAATGTGAACAGTTTGTCTTTTGGATCTGAGAGTTGTATCTCAAGGGCCAGCGTTGCAAATATTGCTCATTCTTATCCAGGCTTCTCACAACAGTGCCGGCTTATTGAGAGTTGTATTTAATAGACTGTGGCTCAATAATCATCTGTGATTCTGAGGCAAATATTGTCAGAGTTTACACAATACAATTTACTGAATTCTTACCATGTGCACCGTGCTAACTATATGGAGCTGCCAAAATACACAGGACACAGCTCTTGCCCTAAAGTCGTCATTCATTTGAAGCAACCTAAATATCCATCTGTAGTGAACCTATTAAGTAAATTACGGTAGAGTCATGCAGTGGAATCCTCTACAGCTGTTTAAAAGAGGATAAGGTCAATCCTTAGGTACTGACAAGGACTGATGTGTGAGGGAAAAAATAGGTTAGAGATTAGTATGTCCAGGGTGAGCCTATTTTAATAAAAAACTTATGTTTATGTATACACAGTCAAAATCTGGAAGGATCACAGGAGACTGTCCACATTTATTATGTCACTAGGAGGTAGGTTGTGGAAGATGTTAGCTTTCAGTGTTCTGTGTTTCCCTTTAGAAATTTTTTTTTTAACGTTTATTTACTTTTTGAGAGAGAGTGAGAGAGACAGAGAGTGAGCAGGGGAAGGGCAGAGAGAGAGAGGGAGACACAGAATCTGAAGCAGGCTCCAGGCTCTGCACTATCATCACAGAGCCTGATGTGGGGCTTGAACCCACGAACCGTGAGATCATGTCCTGAGCTGAAGTCAGAAGCTTAACCGACAGAGCCACCCATGCGTCCCTCCCTTTAGAAATTTTTTTACACTAGGTAGATAGAGCTTTTAAATTCAAACTTAATTAAACTCATTAAGTTCATGAAAAGAATTTCCCTGATTCTATTTTAGAAAAAGCTTGAGGTAAAAATTCTGTCAGAAAACACTAGATATCAATGTAGGATCTAATATGACATATCAGCACATGACTAAATGCTGACTAAATTAGTAGTAAATAGTCTTATAAGCAGTGTACCCAGGGATAGGAGGGCGTTGAGACTCTGGAAGTTAGGGAAGCTTCATGAAAGAAGGGTAGGACTTTGCTTGGTCCTTAAAGAATGGTGACATTTATATAGCACTTTCCAGTTTATTGAGCCAAAGAATAAATGCATACCAAGTGCTAACCTTGTGCTGAATACTGTAATAAGTCAGCACTTTACCTATCTTCCCATGAGCAGTCTGCACATGCACCCTGTGAGGGAGATACTATGATTACTCCCATTTTACAGATGAGAAAACTGAGGTTTAGAAAGACTGAGTAACCTGACCAGGTCCCCGTCAGTCATAATGTCAGAATCAAAATTCAAAGCCCCTTTGCTAACTTCAGAGCCTGTGTCCCATACTTCATTTAAAGGGCAGGAGACACTGAGGCCTAGAAAGTTTAAATAATTTTCCTGAGATCACACAGTTAGGAAACTGGGGAGCCAGGATCTGAACTCAGAAAATTCCATTGGGATCTCTGGGGGTGGTAATAGGAGGCTGGAAGGTTCTGGGTCAGAGAGGTGTGTGAAACTTCTGCGTATCATGCCCCCTTTGGAGATTCATGTATCATATAAACCTATTAAAGTAGCGTCCTACATTTCTGACCCACCTGACCATCTCTCTCAAGTAGTGTTCAGTAACATCACATAGACCTCGCTTTGTGAAACGCCGCCCTGCCGCCCTGTGAGGCCGCACGCGGGAAGGGTGTTCATGAGCAGCCTTCTCTCTCCTTTAATAAAGAGAAATGCCAGCTTTAGCGTCGAGGTTGGAAGCATATGAGGAAGAGTGTGTTTGTCAGAACGAGTGGAGCAGAGTTCCCTGGCTGGATGTGAGGCCACATCTCTACCCACCTATACAATTGATCGACTCCTCCTGCTTTAGAACACCTGGAAGAACCTACCGAGTGTCATATTTGCCATCTCTTGGTGACTTTTTGTTTCTTACAGAAGCATGATCCACTGTCGATAACAGTCGCCTCACTAAACCTTCCGCCATACTTCTTAAATTATTCAGCCCACACTCTCTCGGCTTTCATAAAGTATTAGAATTAATGCATGCTACCTCGTCCCCTCCCCGTACCATGCGTTACTGTTTTTTTCCTAAAAATCATGGTCAAATACTCTCAAAATAAATACTCAAAATTAAATTTACTCTCCTAACCATTTTTTAAGTGCACAGTTCAGTAGTGTTAAGTACACTCACATTGTTGTACAATCTCCAGAACTTTTAATTCATTCCACAAGTATTTATGGAGCTCCTTGAACTCCGGAGTGCCTGGGCCACCGGGATGGTTAAGACACACTTTCTGTTCCGTTTGATGAGGAAGACAGATGAGAAAACCAGTGCTTTCAGTTCAGTATGGCCAGAGTTGCGAGGTGCTCCTTATGGGATTGGATCCTTAGGGGGCTTCTGTGCTTTGGGATGTGACCTCATTACCACCCAGTGGTTCAGGGCACCCCCTCTTCTGGCTTCTTGGTGGCTACTTGCTGGCTGCTTCTTGCCCCATCGCTCCCTGGAGCAGTTTGCCACCTCTGCTCTCGGAGCCCGGGGAGGAGTTGGTACATGGTGCCTGTGTGAGGGCCAAGCTCTGTAGCTGAGCCCACGTGGCCCGGGGCGGGGGCAGGGTGGGAGAAGGGTACTGTTGCCAAACCCAGAACTCAAATCAAATCAAACCCCAAATCAATGGTTTGCCCAAATATAGTAACCTAGACCTTCCACCCATTGGGTTTAACCTAAATGTGCTGTCCTTCAGCCTGGAAGCTCAGCATCCTCCAAGAATGACTTACATGATTCTTCTTAAGTGCTGTTAGTCCGTTTTCCTTCTGAAAACCAACCACAGTGACGTGGCCGAAATCCCAGACTAGGGGCATGTGAGAAACTAAACAGATTGGAGAGGACTGGCTCCAGGTCATGTTTGGTTTTGTGCATTTTCACGGAGACGTCTTGGAAGTGAAGGACAGTCATGGCATTCTTGTATAGTACATAGAGCTCCTTGTAGAGAAAGTTTATTATGATGATGAGCTCACAGGCTCTCCTCCTTCCCCTGAAAAATAGACTGCAGGTTTAAGGCTCATTTGCCTTAGCCATCTGGATATGTACCCTGATTCTCCATTGCATGGTGCCAGACTGTACTGGGTTTATAAATACCCTGAAGTGTGCACAGGTTTGGAATGCAGGCTTTGAATTCACATTGCCTCATTTCTTTTTTTTTTTTTTTTTTTAATTTTTTTTTTCAACGTTTTTTATTTATTTTTGGGACAGAGAGAGACAGAGCATGAACGGGGGAGGGGCAGACAGAGAGGGAGACACAGAATCGGAAACAGGCTCCAGGCTCTGAGCCATCAGCCCAGAGCCTGACGCGGGGCTCGAACTCACGGACCGCGAGATCGTGACCTGGCTGAAGTCGGATGCTTAACCGACTGCGCCACCCAGGCGCCCCAACATTGCCTCATTTCTTACCAGCTCCCTCACTTCACTGGATAACTTGATTAACTTACTTAACCGTGCCCTAGTGTTTTTGCCAGTAAAATGGGAATGCAGATAATTGTGCTTACCTCATGAAGTTTTTGGGAGAATCAAGTAAGCTAATAATGCCTATATGACACTTTTACATAGCTTGATACCACGTAAGGACTCCATCGGTGTTAGTTACTCATGAATATTAATTAATCAATTCCATGACAATTACAGCTGTCATTCTGCAGCCATTTTTCTGTGCCTCTCGTTTTCTCATTCCGTATTAGTTATGTATAGTCTATACATTCTGGTGCATCCATTCTGCACCAGATACACCTTTCACACTCAAACACTGTTGCCTGGGCCCCCACGACCGTTAAGAAGCGTGCAGGTTGAGTCCATGTGAAGGCTTCTCCTTGATGGGCTCTGAGCCTGAGCCCCCAGTCCGAGGTTCTCCCTGTGAATGCCTTTCCTTTCCAGAATTGCTTCTCTCCTTTTCCCTTTCTCAGAAATCATGTAGCTTCAGTACTGCTGACTTCCTTTCCCACTTGGAAAGGTTATGAGGTTAAATAAGTGGCAATCAGCCGCTTGAAATATTTTACATTGAGGCGTGACCTGTCATAGCATCTTTTTCAGTAATAGGGATTTTGCATTTTATGAATTACTTTGTTGAAGGGTTTTTTTTTTTTTTTTTCTGTTTGAGCACCACCTTTATAAACAGATTTCCTTGAGCTCTTTCACTTAGCACAGTTGATTTAATTTCTATTTGTTCTTATGCCCAGACGCTCTGGTTTTCATGCTTGTAATAAAAATACACAGACCAAATCCTGATTTTTTTCCCACTCAATATTATATCCAAATATTTTGAGATGTTAGCATTTTTAAAAGATGAGGTTGTTCCTAAATGCCTACCAGTAAGGAATTGGTTAAATTTCAAATGGTGACGTACATCAATATACAATGTCATTGAATAATGTCCAAGACATATGGCTGTGTTTTTTAAAAAGCAGATTACAGAATGCCATATTGTTGTAGGACTTCTCCTGTAAACATTTGTTTTTTTTTATTTTTATAAAAAAATGTCTCTAAGAATAATCAGAGTGTAATCAGTGGTTTTCTCTGTGTAGTAGAATTTCATGTAGGGGCGCCTGGGTGGCACAGTCAGTTAAGCGTCCGACTTCAGCCAGGTCACGATCTCGCGGTCCGTGAGTTCGAGCCCCGCGTCGGGCTCTGGGCTGATGGCTCAGAGCCTGGAGCCTGTTTCCGATTCTGTGTCTCCCTCTCTCTCTGCCCCTCCCCCGTTCGTGCTCTGTCTCTCTCTGTCCCAAAAATAAATAAACGTTGAAAAAAAAAAATTTAAAAAAAAAATAAAATAAAATAAAAAAAAGAATTTCATGTAATTTTTATTTTTTCTCTGTATATTTCAATAAAATCAGAAAAGTCACATTAAAGCTGTTCCATTTTAGAAAGAGAAAGATGGCGAGGTTGGATCAGTGACAGCCTGTTGCTTGGAGAGCAGGAAAGGTGAATGGATCATAGAGGGAGAGAAGCTGGAGCCTGGATGGCAGGCTGGTGTGTGTGGGTGGGATAGGGCAAGCAGGGGGAGGGGCTTCAGCAAAGCAGTTAGGAGATGCCCCACAGAGAAGCCCTTGCCCTTGATCTTAGAGAGGTCATTCTCACCTACTATAAATAAAATCTTTACTTTTCAGAAGCCTTTTGAAGAATGGCTCAGAGGGTGAAATATGGATATTTTAAACCATTCCGAGAAGCCTATACAAAAGCACCAAGAAAAATGCAAGTCAGGATTGACTAGAAGTGGAAATGAAACTTCTCACTTCCAGATATTAGCTAGAAAAGTCACATGAATGAAATAGCCTGTGTTGAAAATTTAAGCTTTTAAAAACAGCAATTGAAAATTTAAAGTTTCAATGCCAGCCCAGCAGCCCACTGTTGCCCAGTAGTGGGGCTGTGGCCACCCAGGCCACTTTTGGGTGAGACCTACTCACTTTGGTTTACAGAGCACCCCCCCTCCTCCCCCCACCCCAGCCCTTCCAAGGGCATAATAAACAGGTGCTGAGGGCAGGGCAGGACAGTATGGTCCAGGAGATTTTGTGAAGTTAGAGGACTCAACTGCCTTGAAGAATCTCCGAACCGACAGCCTCTTGCTCAGTGCTGGTAGTCTAGGACTGGGGGCTCTATTTCCCTGCCCAGGGTCTACATTTACCTGCTGTCTGGGGGTGGGTGGTGGTGGTTGCCTTATCAGCACATATTTGTTAAACCCAATTTATATGTCAAGGGAAGGGTAGGGGATGGGACAGCACTTAGCCCTGAACTTCCAGTGACTTGCCATCTGAAAGAAATGATAAGTGACAGAAAATGGTAAGTGACAAAACCACGATAAAAAATAAGGAGAAAAATGACTAGTTGTTACTTAAACTGAATACCATGATGTGCCAGGCCTTGTGCTAGACTTGACCTCCTCATCCCACTCATCCCCTCAACAATTTCTTTAATAGATTCTATTATCTCTGTCTACACCAAACAAGCTAAACAACTCCATCTCAGAGTTAGTGAGGGCAGATTTGGGATTTTAACACTGGTCTTTCTGAATCCAAAACCAAGGCTCTTAACCATCATGCACCCCTGCCTCTCAGCAAGGAGGTATAGAAAGTAGGTGCTTCAGATGGAAGGGAAGGAACCAGCATGGGTGCTGGTGGTATGATGGGGGAGAAGGCTCCAGGGAGGTGAGCTCAGAGCTGGCCCTGAAAGGAAGTCAAAGCAGAGGCATAAATGGAAGGCAGAACAGAGGGCTGGTATTTCAGGCAAGAAAAAGGGTTCAGAGAAATGAAGAAAGCAGTTAATAGGTATAATGCTACAAAAAGTTCTTGGGCCACATAGGCTTGGGAAATGCTAGGCTAAACAGGTTTATTTACTGCAAGACTTGTCAGAGCCTTTAATGTAGTAATAATGAATATTGTATATCTGCACCAAACATATTTGTTGACCTTGGAGAGTATTTCATGGAATAATAATCTAGAATATCCTTTGGCACAGCCAGGGCTGTTGTACTGAATTTGTTGGGGGAGTTGCAGTAATCAAAGGAGGAGAGGGAAGGAGGTTCAAGAATGTCAGATTAAAGAGATATATCCTCTAAGCAGTGGGGAGCCATGAAGGGGGTACCCATTGTTTATGTTATGTATAGCCTGGTTGTTCTGTTCAGGATGGTGGGGGTGGGTTGGGGTTGAGTACTGAGGCAGACCATCCAGTTAGAAGGCTCTTCTACAGGCTAGTATGAGAGGAGGGTGTCAGGCATTTTAGTAGCAGTGTGAGTGGAAATAATGGATTTAATAAAATAGTAAAGGAAAGAGCCAACAGGTGGCTGGCTGTAAGGGATGGTGGGCAGCCTAGGATATGGGCAAGTATAGGGATGTTTCCTGGGCACCAGCTTTTGGAATAAAGACATAAGGTTTGACTTGGGGTGTGCCCAGTGAGAGCTGGTGATGTGCTCTTTAGGTAGAGATGCCGGAATATCCTCCAGGAGAAAGATCTGAGTGGGGAAGGTAGATTTGAGAGTCACTGGAATCAAGGCAACCGCTGTGGCAGGGATTTCCAAGGGAGCAAGAAGGGCTGGGCTTGAACTCTATATCTGGAGGTGAATCCCTGTCCTGGCAGCGTGTGGGGAAAGATCAGTGGAAGTAGAGGAGCTTCTGTGAACATGCTTTAAAAAATAAGAACCCTGAGGCCTAGCGAGGGGATGGGAGCAGCCTGAGGCCCTACATCTGGTTTGTGTCCGAGCTTCCCCAGCACCTCCCAGTGCTTTTTCTCATTTGCTCTTCAGGGCTGCTGACTTCCTCTCCTCAGTAACATATATAGCCGTCTGGGGTTAGACATTTGCAGGTGCTCCAGGAAGGCTACAGGTGGCCTTCTGACCAGGTGTGGCCACAAAATGCCCACCAGGACTTTTGGCTTGTCTGTTCTTGTCCCCTAAGCCTTTCTGCAGGGCGGCAGAAGGGCCTGTGTGGCCTGGGGGTCTTGTTTGCTGGACTGTCTCCTCTGAATCTTTCCCCTGCGCCGCCCCCCCACCCCTTCTCACCCCCCCCCAACCCCCCCGGACTGGGGTAGGGGAGCCTGAAGTGTCTGTCTTTGAGGCTGGAGACCAGGATGTCTGCGCGGGACTGCTGGCTCTCTGTGCCCTCCACCTTGCCTGGCCTCCTCCGTCTGGGGCTGAATATGGCCCAGAGCCTGCTTGTCAGCACGTGGCTTGGGTTTCCGTGTTAACGTTCCCAAATTGGGATCGAGGAGGATTGAGTGTCCGTGCTGTCTGATCATGCTGAGCCTTCTCCAGCAGGCAGCTGCGAACCTTTCAAAGGGCTGTGTGTAATTGGTTTGGGAGATGTTGGCGGGGGAGGGTGGGGACTGAGACGGGGACAAAGAAGTCAGTTTTTAAAAGAAAAAAAAAAATAAATGAACTTAACAGCCTTGGGACATTTGGGTGGGGCGTGGCATTTGGGTACACTGAAACCCCTTTCCTCTTTACCTTCATATTTTTTCCACTTCCAGAGCCCCATTTGGCCGGTGCCTTACTGACCCCTGCAGACCCCTTCCGTGTAAATACAGCCTCTGTCTCCCACCCCCTCGCTCATTATGCATTCCTTTAATCTGACCCGTCTCCAGGTCGCCAGCTGGCAGAGACTCAGCAGATTCCGAACCCCAGCTGGTGCCAGAGTGTTTACACGGGCAGGGAAGCTTGGCAGACAACTTGCCCCTGGGCTACTCAGCTGTAGGAAAAGGTAGAAAGACATCCTGGAGATGAGTGGCCCCGTTCATTCTCGTTCGTTCTCGTTCGTTCGTTCGTTCGTTCGCAGACTCACCCTCCTCCCTCATTCACCTTCCCCCTCCTGCCTCCCCTCACTCCAGTTCTTGCTCTATCCTGAAAAAATAGGAGGGAAAAGAATTTCTTTGTGTCAGAAGAGGTGCTGGGCTAGGGCTCCCTGGCTTATCCCTTCCATCTAATGTAGCACTTGGGGCACATAAGGCAAAGAACCTTTCACTTCCTGACAGGAGTTGGTCAGAGATGATTTAGAAGCCATTCTTTGTCAGTATAAAGTCAGTCCCCAGGGGCGCCTGGGTGGCGCAGTCGGTTAAGCGTCCGACTTCAGCCAGGTCACGATCTCGCGGTCCGTGAGTTCGAGCCCCGCGTCGGGCTCTGGGCTGATGGCTCCGAGCCTGGAGCCTGTTTCCGATTCTGTGTCTGCCCCTCCCCCGTTCATGCTCTGCCTCTCTCTGTCCCAAAAATAAATAAAAAATGTTGAAAAAAAAATTAAAAAAAAAATAAATAAAGTCAGTCCCCATTCATAGTGGGTGTGATCTTGCAGAATCAATACTAAAAGCTATGTCATCGAGTGTTCCTGATGCCAGACCTGGGATTTGTTAATGCAGCCTGAGGTCAGTGGTGTCCTCAGGGGCCTATGTTCTCCTGTGTCCTCGGTAAAGGACCCCTGGGACACTCAGACGGGTGATCACTGATCCCCGGTGAGGGTTGTTTTGATCGGATTTTGTGAGAAGTCAGTTCCAGGGTGTCCCGTACAACAAAAGCTAGTCATCGTCAGCACCACTGGCATTCGGAACTTAGCTGGCCCAGAGAGAGGGATATTTCCAGCATGTATGTATGGGAGAGAGTTTTCCTGACGGGAAGTGCCCCATTGCCAGGGGTTGTATTGAGGTTAATTATCATCATGCGGTGTTAGTATTAAGTCTCTTATTTGAGGAGCAGAATTGCATCAGTCAGGGTCCCACAGGAAACAGATGGGGTGTTTAGAGCAAGGTATTGAAGGCACCATTAACAAGGGTACAGACAGGATCAGGGGAAACAGATAAAGGATGGTAAAGCACCCCGGAGTTTACAAAAGTGTGAGATAGCCCTAAGCCTGAGGGGACCAGGGATGGAGCACATACAGAACTTCTTCAGACGTAAGGAGGAAAGGGAAGATGTGGGGGAGGTAATGCCGGGAGCTGTGGCTGAAGGAGGGGGGCCGGACCTTTGATGTAAATCCGGGTCACTGCCACATCTGCCCAGCAGGGAGGGAGCCAGGTGACAAGCTCCCTCCTTGAGCTCTCTCATCTCCTGCGGATTCATCTGAAGCCAGCGGTCCTGGAAGCCCACTGATGCCTGCTCCATAAAGGTCACCTGCTCTCTGCTCTGGGGCATAGGGACAGAGTGGAGAATGGACCCGGAGGGCCAAGTGGGGAGTTGTCCAGCCCAGTAGCACTCGCACAGTCTATTTCCTATTTGAATCCTGCCTCACTTACACCCACAGGCAATCGGAAAAGGTGGCAGGGCAAGACTGACGCTCTTGAAATACTGCAGACTCTAACACAGGATTTCTGGACAGATGTTTCCTGACTGCAATAAAGCCAAAGAGCGTAACGCATCCACCTTCAGCTACTTACTGCCTTGGTCTCTGGTGAGACCAGGATGGCCCTCGCTTCTTAAAAGTGGCACTACATCACATGCGTCCATTTCCATCTTTTGCGGCTAGCTCAGATGATACTCAAGTACCACTTAAACCCATTTCCTTCTCTTACCCTTACTCTACTCTTTGCACGCTCAGCCCTCAGGGACTAGGAGGAGTTTCCAGTGTAGCATTAATGGGATTCTAATCACCGTGTCCAGTTACCACCAGTCTTTGACTATTGGTATCCATCAGGAAATTACTTTCGTAACAGCTTCACGTGGAGGTGCTCGGGCTCACTTGTCCATTAAGTAACTGATAAAATTTAATTGGTAAATTATGAAATATGGGACCGCTTTTAGAGTTTTGCGGCTGGAAATAGAGCTTGAATCTTCAGGTTACAGTGTTGTTTGCCTTTCTTTGAGGGAAGCAACTGTTTCTTTATCTGGGCTTGGATGGTTTGGGGAAGCAAGGTTTTGAAATGCACGTTGTGCTGGAATTGGCACGTCTCTATTGATGAACTAACTCAGAGGATGGAGACAGTTGACTTTGGGGCCCAGTAACTCTTAGAATAAATGAGTGGATGGATGAATGGATAAAAGCTTTAAGGACTCTGAGAGCCAGATCTCCTTTCCTCTTTTCATTTTAGACTTGTTTGAAACAGATGAGGACACCTGAGATCGAAAGTTGGCCCGCACAGAGGATAGTCCCCCAAAGCCACCATGATGATATTAAGCTAGAAGGTGCTAATCTGGGTCCCCTTCGTGTGCTTTCTCAGCACAGTAATGACGCTTTTCTAACCCTGAGCCCCTTCCCCTCTTCTTATCCCCAATCTAGGTCTTTCTAGCTTAGCTCAGTGTCTCCCAGAAGCCTTCCCAGAGGAGATCATAAATCTCCAAACCCAGAGAACTTAACTGATATTTACTGAGTCCCTCCTTAGTACCAAGGACCCTGGGCATGCAAATATGAATATAGCCATGGTCTCTGCCTTGAGAAACGAAAAGAGCCTTCATTTCTCCTTTGCCTAATTGTGTCCAGATCCATGACATCTTTTCCTGTCTTAAAACTAGCTTTTCACAGATCAAAGTCTTGCTTTGATCATTAGTTTTTAGACACATTACTCGGGTAGCATGGTGGTGAAGAATCCAGACGTCCTAGTCTGATGAATCTCGAGATCCAGTTCTCTCTTGGGACTTATTAGCCATGTGCCTCTGAGCAAGTGTCTCAAGCTTTCTGAGGCTCACTTGTTCTGTACAGTATGGCCTCTGGGAGTATGAAAGGAGATAATTTCTGTCCTGGCACGTGGTAGGAGCTCAGTAAATAATAGTAGTGCCAGTAGCAGAGGCAGCCGAAGTTTTTCTAGAGTTGGAGGTTAAATGAGGTAATCCTGTTTGGTGTTGAGCACAAGGCCTGGCATTTACTCAGATCTTACACGTTAGTTGTTGTTCTTTACAGGGTTCTTGAGGGTTACATGGGGTAATCATAGAAAGTGCCTCAACCTTGCCTGGCTCGCCGTAAATGGTCAATAAAAGGCAGTTGGTTTTATCACTTCTGAAATAAGGGAGTTGGGCTAGATTGATAACCTAGCTCCTGATTTTGGTCTCTGAGGGAAGAAAATGAGTCTTACAAGTTTTTGTTTTTTTTTTTAATTTTTTTTTCAACGTTATTTATTTTTGGGACAGAGAGAGACAGAGCATGAATGGGGGAGGGGCAGAGAGAGAGGGAGACACAGAATCGGAAACAGGCTCCAGGCTCCGAGCCATCAGCCCAGAGCCTGACGCGGGGCTCGAACTCACGGACCGCGAGATCGTGACCTGGCTGAAGTCGGATGCTTAACCGACTGCGCCACCCAGGCGCCCAGAGTCTTACAAGTTTTCAGATCTACTGTAGCCTTGGGCCTTGCCTGGATGATGCACTCAAATATTTTGTGATTGATTACATGTTTCTAACTCTGTTTTTCTAGAGGTGTTTCTAAGCAAATGCATGTTTCTGGAGTGTGAAAAAAATGTCTTACCAGCTAGCTTTGCTCATGTGTGTGCCCGTACATGTGTGCGCGTGCGCGTGCGTGCACACACACACACACACACACACACACACACACTGCTTTCCTTGACACATCTGTTTAGAAAACCTGGTGTGGCCATTGTGAGATGTGGGAAAAAAGCCCCAGAATCACCCCTGTGGCCATGGCAGCAGTCACAACAGGTCTCAGAACAGGGACCTTGGCCCATGGCCAGATACTTATCTGCGTGTCTGCGGGTTCTGATTCCGAACCCCGTCAGTCTGGCCAGAGACAGCACAGGCTGATGGAATGATAGGAAGCCAGAGCCTCCTCGTGGCCCTCTGACCAGCACCCTACCCCGGGAACCCACAGAACAGCTATCCTTTTGCTAATCCATCCAGGTGACCCTGCCTCTCCCTCTTGGGAAATGAATGAAAGTAGTCATGGCCACCCAGAGTGATAGTGTAGCACTGGTTCAAAGGAATTGACTAAATAGAGGGCATAAACGTTTCCTAGTCTTGCTGTGAATATAGTTGGGGGGGGTGTTAATTTTGGTTTTGCGTCTCTCCCCAAACCCCCAAGTCCTTGGTAATCTTCTTTCACTTGTCTTTTCCTCCTCTGATTTATATCGATTCAAGGCACATTGATCGAGCTGCTTCTCTGTATCTGGTATTTGTATCTAGACACCGTCAGAGCTTCGGAGAGAGGGATCTTGGGGAACCAGGAGGTATGGGGCCTGACCAGGAAGCTGCCCAGGACTGGTGTTCTCTTAGGGCATCCTCCTGCGGTTCTAGGTGCCGTTAAGAAAGAAGTTTCCTTTGGATGGATGTATTCCTCTCCAGCTCCCCCTACTCCTGTGCATATCCAACCACTCTTCTCTCATTGTCTTTCTCTCACGAATCGACTCGTAGGTTCAAGCTTCCCCCATCCCCTCCCTGACCCCCCTCCCCCCATCTAGCTCCCAGCCACCTGAACAAGCTTTATGGACCTTCGTCTCCACTCTTCCACTTCACATTCACCCACGTACACTGACTTCCCTCCTTCCTAGAACGTTTACCCTGCGAGGACCCAGTAACCTTCTGGTCCCCAAATCTAATGGAGTCTTTATGCATTCATTTATTCCTCAAATATTTTTGGAAATCTCACTGTGTGCTGAGCACCATTGGGACCCATCAGAGAGGAAAAAAATAAAATAAATAAATAAATAAATAAATAAATAAATAAATAAATAAGACTGCTGCCCCTGTGCAGTCTGCATCTCAGCCCCCAGTTGACCTGTTCTCCCTGAAGCTCTCCTTGTGCTGAGCACGGGCTCCTCACTGCTCACCTCCCTTGGCTGCTGGGGCCCTTTGGCTTTCCTCTGGCCTCTGACTGGCCCTTCTCAAGTCTCCCCTTCCCAGCCCTGGACTTCCGTTGTGTCCCTGTTGATGTCGTCACCGTCTACAACATTTTGAGTTAACTGTCATAACACCTAGCATATCTTAT
This sequence comes from Herpailurus yagouaroundi, assembly GCF_014898765.1. Lineage (NCBI taxonomy): Eukaryota > Metazoa > Chordata > Mammalia > Carnivora > Felidae > Herpailurus > Herpailurus yagouaroundi. The sequence continues at coordinate 18,594,157 of NW_024412394.1, read as the reverse complement.
TGGAATTATATGTTTGTGCATCTGCTTCCTGAGCAAGCCCCGGGCACCCCTCTTGACTACTTTTCCACCTTAATTTATCGTGCCATTGAATCTTCTGAAAATCACCCATCACTGTCATGCGTCTGTGCCGTTACCTGAATCCAGGCCCGCGTCATCCCTTGTTGCGGCAACCTCCTTCCTAACCTTTCCACGCTGCCCGGCTCACCTCCCCTTCCCCAGCCCACCCTCCACACACTGAGCAGAATGCACTTTCTGCAGTGGAAATCTCACTGTATCTTCCCGTTAAAAATCGTAGGTGGCTACCTCCCACATGTAGGATAAAGTCCACTTTTTATACCTGCCATAAAGGACCCTTCATAGACCTGCTTTCTGCCAGCCCTCCAGCCTCATCCCCATCTACACTCAGACATTCATTTTTCCTGGGAATTACATTTCTTCTACTTCTCGACCCTTAGTGCAGGCAGCCCCTTTCTGGCCTTCTTTTGGCTCATCCGTCCCTTAGAATACGGGTGAGGCAGAACCTCATTGGTGATGTTCCCCATGGGATGGGGTGGTTAGGGGACTCAGTGCGCATTTCAGTCAGGGGACCCCCCACTGGTCTCTTGAATTGCTTGCGTGTGCTGTAGTCCCCCTCATCTGCGGTTTCCCCTTTCGCGGTTTCAGTTACCTGCGGTCAACTATGGTGCGGAAGCAGATGATCTTCACATGGTCAGTAGCCTGATGCTACGTCACGAGGCTACGCCATTCACCTCACTTCGTCTCATTATGTAGGCCTTTTATCATCTCACGTTGTCACAAGAAGAAGGGCAAGTAGGGAACGGTGAGATATTTTGAGAGAGAGACCTCATTCACATAACTCTTATTACATATTGTTATAATTATTCTGTTTTATTATTGTTGTTGTTAATTCCTCACTGTGCCTAATTTACAAATTAAACTTGATCGTAGGTATGTGTGTTTGTATAGGAGAAAACATAGTATACGTAGGTTTCGGTACTGTCCCCACTTGCTGGCATCCAGTTGGGGTCTCAGAACGTATCACTCACGGATAAGGGGGGACTACTGTACCTGCTAATAACGATGGTTTTGTTGTGTTATAAGTAAGCTTTTACAGACTGGTTTGTCTGACTGGGCTCTACATTTGGGTATTGCCTTTCCTGTCTGGGATGGTGTTTGGATTAGGAGGGGTAGGGGGGCATTCTTGTGTCTCGGATTTGAGGGGCCAAAGCTCGGAAATGTGAGGTGGGGTACCTGTGGAATCCTGTGATGCCAGCTGGGGATCTTGATTCTCTCCTAGGCACTAGGGAGTCATGGGGGACTGTAGAACAGGGCCTGTAGTGTTTTAGCAAGATGGATCTGTCATCTTTCTTGGTGTAGTCGGGAAATGGCAGAAAGAACAGTCAAGGATAGTCCTTCAATCTGCCCTCTGCAGGCCGTGGCCTTGGTTCCTGCCTCAGGGGGACAGAGCAGTGGCTAAAGAGTGAAAGGAGCAGACCCACATTCCCACACCCAAGGCCTTGGCAGGGGAGAGTCTTTCCTCTTTCCCTCCCACTCGGTGTGTGTCTGTGTGTGGCTCTGTCCTCCCCTCTGTCAGCTCTCACTGTGTGATTGTCTTGCATGGAGATTATCTGTGTTTCTTGGCCAAAGTTTAAGGTCACTGGTGTCCCAGGCAGTTCCTGTTTCTTTTTGTATCCCCCTGAAATACAGTTACCCAGTGGACCCAGGCGAGGGGACACCTGGCCTCCTGCCTCTTGCTCTAAGGCCGGGATTTATTATATCAAGTGGGGTGTTGCACATCAAGCCTGGGATGAGGGTGCCTGCAGCCTCCTGTCAGCCTCTGAGGACCAGCTGTGAGTTCAGATTGAGGTCCAGCCTCTCCCTCTGATGGTTGGTTTGCTCCTCAGGCTGTCTTTACCCTGTGTGAGGTCACAGTCAGTCGCCTGGGGTGCTGAGAGGCTGGGCAGAGAAAAAGCACACCAATGTTTAGATGTTATTTAAAATACCACTTTCTGGGGTGCCTGGGTGGCTCAATCAGTTAAGTGTCTGACTTCGGCTCAGGCCATGATCTCGCAGTTCATGGGTTTGAGCCACACACCGGGCTGTGTGCTGACAGCTCAGAGCCTGGAGCCTGCTTCAAATTTTGTGTCTCCTGCTCTCTCTGTCCCTCCCCTGCTTGAGTGTGCTGCCCCCCCCAACAATGAATAAAATAAAATAAATTACCACTTTCTATTAGTAAAATGAGTTCTGTGGTAACGTATATTGCCAGATCTGTGGGGTGCGGGGAGAGGGAGATACCTTGGAATATGGCATTCTACCTAAATATTGACATTTGCCCAGACTTTGCTTATTAGGTTTAGGGGTATGGAGAGATTGGTTTGTGGCACATTGTGGGTAGTGTTTACCTCCAGCCATGCCTTTGGGGTTAGATTTGTATTTTCTGTTTATCTGTAGCACATTTTGGGGGGATCTCTTGTCTTTTAAGTTGTTGTTTTTCTTCTCCACTTTGAAGATGATTCAGAATATCCCCTGTGAATATTATTTGCTGACAAATAAGGATATTTGAGTGCTAGATGTTTTTCATTAACCTTCTTGGCCTTGATTTAATTCACTTGAATCAAATCATCATCATTAAGTTCTGTTTATCAGGTGCCCCCATTCAGGTGGTCCTTGACGGGTCTTTGCAGACTCAGGTGTAACAGGCTGGATGCCAGCCCAGAATGGGGTTACAATGCATGTCCCGTAGGAGCGGGAGGCGTTGTAACACAGAGAGTGGTAGGAAGTAAAGGTGTGATGCGGAATCAAGATGCACATTTAAGAGCTCCCTTGCCTGACCTCAACTCCTTGCCCTGTGTGGAAGAGAATGGCTCTTACTGGTATTAGGATGGTACCATGGTGGCCCATTCACGGGGCCTGTTCCTTAATCCCTTTCACCCCTCAGTGGAGTAGGGGTATGCAGAAACTGGGACAGCAGAGATCACACATCTCAAATTCCTACAGACTGGCTTATTTGCAAACCTCACTTATTTGCCTTCTAGCCCTGGTTCTCAGTTTAAATATGGACAGAGGTGGACCCTCTGAGTCAGGATCTCTCTTTAGGTGCCCTGACACAGATAACTAGAAGAATCTGAAAGCTCCCTGTGTGAGTCAGCCGTCAGCCCCCTGATGGGCCTAGTGTATGGCCCTTGGAGATGGCTTCACTTCACTCCATCCCTGTGAACTCACAGTTCATTTTTCTAGTAAGCTCTAATCCACATGGCTGGCTCTTCAGACAAAACATGGGGATCAACATACTGCTGTTTTGAGTTGGATACTTTCCAGAAGGTAGAGACTAATTAAAGATGGTTGCAGGAGAGGGATCACTTTCTGCCTTCTCTTTCTTTCCTGAGTGTAAACAGATGAAGGCCAATACACCTGGGCCCCGCCTGGTCCAGCTACCCTGGGTTTTTGGAGCCCCTGAGTAATCCTTTCATTTCCTCAAGTACCAGGAAACGCCATAAGTTCCTCGAGGATGATTCTCTCTGGCACCCACTTATGATGATTGATGACGGTTAGCAACTTGCTGTCGCAGACAAATCTGTAACGATTCGAATTACCCCCTTTGTGCTTCCTGCTTTATGGAGCTAAAGCTTCTTTAAAAACCACAGCTGATCGACACTGTGGCACTGTGCGGTGGTCTTCTTCTGCAGTCTAGTCTAAAATGTTACCCAGTCTTTATTTATTTATTTTTTAATGCTTCTTTATTTTTGAGAGAGAGTGAGTGGGGTAGGGGCAGAGAGAGAGGAAGAGATAGAGAATTGAGAGTAGGCTCTGCACTGTCATCATAGAGCCCAACATGGGGCTCGATCTCACAAACCGTGAGATCATGACCTGAACTGAAATCAAGAGTTGCACGCTTAACCAACTGAGCCACCCAGGGGCCCCTAAAATGTTACCCAGTCTTAACTTGCAACCTGAAATGCCACACTCCAAGACTTTTTCATTTTCCTATTTCGATTTTTAATTTATTTTTAATTATATATTTACTGTTTATATTCTGTCTGAATAGGTGGCTTTTGGTCACATTGAGAAATATTTTGTTCAGACCAACAAAACATGTGTTTTGGGACTATCCACAGTGCAACCAGCCATCTGAACTCCACCATGCAGTGCAAGAGAGATACATCCGAAGAGTATTGACATTCTAAATTATCTTATGTGAATACTTCTTTATTTTTCTTTAGTTTTTAGCTCCCACAAGGAATGATTTATGAGTATGCTTGCTGTCCAAATGGCGGGATAGCTATTGGGATGTGCAGTTGGGAGAGTGCAGTATATAATCAACTAGAATGCTAGAAATATTGGTCAAGGGGTCTTTTTTTTTGAGGGGGCAGATGAGGGGTATATATACTAAGGCCTTGAGAGAAGAAATACATTCATATGTTACCTAAGGCTATCTGTAGGGCACCAGTAGATCAAGTTCAATCTATGTAAACCGATTGCCTAAATATGTAGTCTTCCTGAAGTTGTCATTCAGTTGTGGATATAAAGGCAGTGGAGGAGAGCTGGCTTTAGGCTACCTCCTGTCTTTCAGTACATAATTAACTTCCCAAATTGGGGATGGATCACATGACAAATTCAGTCTTCAGATGCATTTTGTTTAAGCCCATCTTCAAAGATTTTTAAAACTCTGGAAGTGACCCTTTCTAAATTCCTGTTTATCCCAATATAAAATTGAGACCTTGGAACTGATGAGTATAACAAAGTGGGTAATAACAATTTGATCATGGCCGTTCTGATTATGGACTTTTCTCATAAATATGTATTGTCATTTTTAAGTCCAAAACAGAAAAGTGTGATCGTCGCTGTTCATAGTGAGTCTGTTCAACGTTGTGAACGTGGGCTCGTGGAGAGTCCGTTGTGTGTGTGCTTGTGTAGCTTTGCTAAATTCTTATATCAAGGCAGTTTTTCAAGTGAGAAAACCAGGATGTCTAGGCGTTGCTGAAAAAATCACACAGAAAGGTACTGTCAGAACTCTGCCTCCTGGTTTCAGGCGCTCGGCCCTCCCAGCCAGCTTCTGGTCATCCAAAACGTAGAATTTCGGAACGCAGGAGTGAAAAGCATCTTTGTTTCAGCTGTATCTGCCTTTCATTGAGTGACAGAGGGGCTGCAAACCTGGTCCATTGAGTCCTGCTCATGTACTTGCAGGTGACCAGCCCGCCACCCAGGGTTCTCCTGAAGCAGGAGCCCCGGGGAGCAAATGCTTGGGGCTAAAAAACTCTTTATTAAAAAAAAAAAAAAATCTTCCCCACCAATTGGGCGTAACTTTCAAATGTTTTCCTGTCTGACTGAAATTTTCCTATGCACTGCCTCAGCAGAAAGATGCAAAATCAATTTTGGGGAATTCTGAGCTGAGACTGTTTGGCTTCCAGAGAGCAGAGGCTGAGCTGGGGGACAAGGACGTTTCACTTGGCCGCCCCCTGTGCTTCTTGGGAGGAGGGGCGCCATGCTGGCTGTCCCTCGTGGGGTCAGGGTCCCCCATGTGCTTCTCTTTGTGTCCTGGGCCCTAGGAGGGGGTGGTGGTCGTGCGCGGGACAATGGCGGCTGGAGCAGAGCTGTTTCTGTGAAACAGGCCACATACCCTCTCCTGTCCTCGGTGGCTGGTCCTCCACCCCAGCCCCCTTCCAAGGGCCCACGCGTGCTTGTGACTGCCAAGAAATAAAGAGAACTGGCCAGATCTGAGGGTGAAATACTACCGAAAAAGAAAGCGATGAGGCTGCTTTCATTGCATTTCTTCTCTCTTATCTTTGGTGCCCAGATACCAGCTTGCATTGAAAAGACAACAGTTTGGGGCATTTGGGAACCCTGGTGTGGCCGGAGGCTGTGGCTGGCAGGCTGGTCTACGGTGGGTTGGCTCAAGAGGCCTTGCTTTTCCTCGCCCTGTCAGATACAGGTGATACCCAGGCCCTGTCTCCACAAGGTGGAGAAGCAGTAATATGGTTCAGACTTGGGATGACCTCCCAGCGAGCTGTCAGCATGAGGCTGTGCTTTTGGGGGTTGATGAGAAATGGAATCCTGAAATGATAGCCTTTTGGAGCGGAGGGTGGAGAGGATCTTTAAGGACATCCCTTCTGACCACCTTAGTTGGCTTTATCCTTTCCACCTTATCTGTAAAATGGGGATATTATTAGTACCTACCCTTAGGGTTGTTGTGAGCATTACATGAAATAATTTATGTCAAGCACTTGGAACTGTGCAAGGTGCAGACTAAGCACTTGATAACACTAACTGTCCTTTTTGTTGTTGTTGTTAATGGATGAGAAACCTGGGATCCAGAGAGGTAAAATACCTTGCCTGTGGTCACCCAGCTGCCCAGGAGCAGAACTGGGACTGGAATCCAAGCCCAGTATGCTTTGCCAAAAGCAGCTATTTCACCGGCATCTTTGGTCTCATTGCAGCCAAGAGCTCGGATTCATGTGCCCCTAATAGAACACGGCATGCGGAATGATTTTAGTTTTGTTATGGCTACACAAGCATGCTCAACATCACTGTGTTTGTGCTTGATGCCCTGTTTTAGTTAAAAGTTCAGTGAAGCTGTGTGTGTGTGTGTGTGTGTGTGTGTGTGTGTGTGTGTGTGTTTGAGAGACAGAGAGAGAGGGAGAAAGGAGGGAACGAGGGAGATGTGGCTCCCCCTCCATAATTTAGTGTACCCCTTTAGTGTATTAGCACATTTTCACTTTTAACCTTTCACCCACTGAACCTGGCATTTAAAATGCTATTAAACTCAATAATGTTTCCTATAAACAGCCTTAAAGGGATGGGAGATAATTGGAATGACATTTTTAATAGGCTCCTGTTTCTCAGCCCTGTGTGCTCTGCAAACCCAGTGAGAACTTGCAGAGAGCAGCTTGTTAGCTGTTTTGTCCTTGCTCTGAGGTTGGCAGAGGGTTATGGGGTGAGGTTTTGGGGTGCCTTTTAAAGAACAAAGTGGCTTTTATGCTGGAGAAGTAGAATTGCTTTTTTTGAGTAGTCTTTTTTTTTTTTTTTTTTTATTTTATAATTAATGAACATGGTGAATGCAGGAACCAGTCACTCCTTCCTCCTTCAGATGCCTCCAAGAAAGCACAGAGCAAATTTCTGGCCACCTTAGCCTATGAGAAGGACTTCCTGGACTGCATTTTTGTGGATCAGTCTCATTCCTCACTCTTCCTCTCTGCCTCTAGTAGATAGTTTTTGTTCCTTTCCTGCTTCTGTTTTATGTCACCATTCTATTTTATGTGCCATATTGTGAATATCCTAAATGTTTTTGGGGAACACATTTTTAAAAAATCACATTGAAGGGCACCTGCGTGGTTCAGTTAGTTGAGTGTCTGACTCTTGGTTTTAGCTCAGGCCATGATCTCGTGATTTGTGGGTTTGAGCCCCACATCGGGCTCTGTGCCGACAGTGCAGAGCCTGCTTAGGATTTGCTTTCTCTCCCTCTCTTTACTCCCCTCCCCCACCACCTCTTTCTCTCAAAATTAATAAATAAATAAACTTACAAAAATAAAAATCAGATTGAATGTGCCTTTTCTGCTTATACAATTGTGAGGTCTCAGGAGACCATTGTACCCCTCTGGGCCTCACGTTTATCTTCTTCATCCGTGAAACAGAGGTACTGATGTCACCTTACTGAGACAGACTAAAATGGGGGGGGGGGGTAAGCATGGCCGCCTATAGAGAAAGATGCAGGGCCTCGAATGGTTTCTGCTGCTATGACCCAGCGGTTAGGGATGGAAAAACACTGGAATTTGGTGTTTTTGCCTTAATCAGAGTCCCAGATCCTATTCTCTCAGAATCATGTCCAGAAAACCTCTGTTAAGCAACCATCTGTGGTTACTAACTATGGCTGCTTGCACCATTAGTTCATCAACTAGGTATGTATGAGATGCCTACTACGTGCCTCGCACTGGGCTGGACCCCAGGGAGAGGGAGAGGACATGCAGATGATGGGCCGAGGGGCAGCCAGCTGAGCACAGCACTGGCTCCCCTACCTCATCGCTGTATTCATTTAACAAGAGCTCCCTGAGTGCTGGCTGTGTCCTCGGCACCATTGGAGGTGATGGTTTGGAGATAATCGAGACGAGGAAGATCCACACTTTCCTGGAACTTGTATTCCAGTGAATGGAGAGTGTAAAAACAAGGAAAGATAAACCCTATAAAGCTATACACTTACAGTGGGTAAACTTTATAGTGTGTAAATTATACCTCAAAGAGGTGTTACAAAAAATCTTGGCCCTCATGGAGTTGGCAGTCAGGTTTGTCCCAACAGTTGATCCTTGTCCTTCACACATTTTGTGCGTGCCGATGCTCCTCCTCGCTAAAATTTATTTGTGACTCTGAACATCAACACTGGGCAATTGTGTGGTCATTTGTGAACATACACACAGCAATGGAAAATTTGAGTCACCCAATGAGCACATTCCCAGCTGACATCAAACAAGACCATGCTTTGCCTTCTAGTTTCAGCTCTCCTGTTGTAAGCAAATGTCTTTTTTGTGGTCTATCCAGTGCCACATTTTTTTTTTTCATTTTTGTGCTTTTTGTTGGTGATTTTGCTGTTTAAAATGGCCCTCACCCCTGGTGCTGAAGTGCCATCTGTCGTTCCTAAGCATGAGAAGGCCCTGATATGCCTCACAGAGGATGTACGTGTGTTAGATAAGCTTCTTCAGGCATGAATTATAGTGCTGTTGGCCATGAGTTTAGTGTTCATGCTTTAGCAATATATTATAAATACAGCATCCTTACACAAAAACACACATAGTGATTGGTTGATGGAAATGTTGTGACCAGACTGTTGGTACCTAACTCTATTTCTCCTGGGAGCAGTGGTCCAGTGTTTGCTAACTCAGTGTCCGCAGTGACTTCATTGAACAGAACTACCATGAATAACAAGAATTGACTGTATATTCAGGACCAGGGAAAGAATATATATATGTACAGCCCATATAGCAAATGTCTGTCTTCTTCAAAGAAAAAAAAAAGTGAGATGATTCTTCAGTAGCTGGAGTAGTGGACTCTATACATTTATATCTCCTGTCAGAGCTCATTTTATTCTGCTGAGCTTTTTGGTGTCGAATATCATTTGACCTTGTGGGAAATATTAGTGAAAAACACTAGAATGTATAAGGAAATTTTTATTAAATAGCCAGTTATTTATATGTTGACATTAGTAAAGAAAAGTTGACCTGCACATTCTCCATGTAACTAACCATACTTCAGATACTTTGATGTACATTGAATAGATTTGTATCTTGGTCCATATGATACTGAGCTTAAGATGTGATTTAAACATTATTTATAGGCTGTAGCTCTTTTTAAATTTTTTCATTCTTTCATCCCTTGCGTCAAGTTATATAAACACAATTCAAGTTGTAATGTCAAAATAAAAGGTAATAAATTCCAAATAAGATACATGCAGAGGAAAAGCTCTCACAGAATTGGCATCGAACATACAGAGGGAGACATAAATATGGGCTGCAGAAGGTAGGAAAGCAAAGAATACAGAGAGGGTGGTAGGTTTTTACTTTACATATTTCTGAATTGTTCCTTTTTTTTTTTTTTTTTTTAAAGTTTATTTGTTTTGAGAGAGATAGAGATCAGGGGAGGGGCAGAAAGAGAGGGAGAGAGAATCCCAAGCAGGCCCCATACTGCCAGCGTGGAGCCCCACGCAGGGCTCGAGCCCATAAATTGTGAGATTGTGACCTGAGCTGAAATCAAGAGTCAGATGCTTAACTGACTGTGCTACCTAGGTGCCCCTGAATTGTTCAGCTTTTTAAAGTATGTATGTTTCTTTAGAAGTTAAAATAAAAATGTACTTAAGACATAAATTAATTAAATTCTGTGAAGGGCACAGGAAAAGTTCCTAGATAGAGAGCCTGACAGCCTTGCTTAGACAAGGTGGTGAAGGTGAGTCTCTGTGTGAGTGGCCTTGCAGACTTGGCTGCATGTGGGAGCGCTCTGGGGAGCTTAGCGACATGCTGATGCCACGAAGGATGAGGTTTAATGGACTGGGGCGGCCCAGGCATAGACATTTTAAAAGCTTACCTAGGAATTCAAATGTGTGAGCTAGAGTTGGACACCAGTACTCGATACATGGAACTATAATGTGTCTTAGGAATGGACTCTGGCCAACTTAAGGAGGCTCTCTGGGGGTTCATGCAGTTGATGAGGGTCTGGGGCACTCCAGGGCAGGGCGGTGGGAGCTGCAGAGGAAGAATCTGGTTAGGCACCTGGCACTGACCAGCAATTCCTACATTCCTGCCCAAATTTCTGAGTCCAGGAGAAGGTATCTGATTGGCTGGTCTTCTGTCCAGGGGAGAGGGCCTGGCCTTGTCATCCCTCCAGGAGGAAGGTGGTCATCAGGGTAATCCTCCAAACATGCATGTGTGCGTGTACACACATAAAACACACACAGCTGGGGACAGGTGATGCCCTCAGGGAGCAGGCAGTGGATCCTGGTCAGCCAAAACCTCATGGAGGTCCACTCCACTCCATGAAGTTAAAAGATGGGTGTGTTTCCTGGATGAAACTGAATGGAGGTTTGTGCCTAGAACATATGTAGTTTGGTAAATATACATATTTACCTAGAACATATGTAGCGTGTGCCTAGAACATATGTAGTTTGGTTTTGTGCCTGTCTGCCTGCCTTTCTCCTCTGTCTTCCCTTCTGTTTCCTCTGGCTTCCTCATCTTCCCTTGGGGGGATTTCAGCCTGAGAAGACAAAGCTTACTCGCAAAAGAAGTCATGGCGGACAGTATAGAGTCAGGCAGTTAGGTCACGGATGACCAGTGTGAGTAGAGTCAGGTACACGACCAACACATCATACACTGACGCCTGAGCCCTACTAATAACTCTCATCGCCACATCCCTAACAGCTGCCTGCAGTGAGACACCACCGTGGCTGGAGTGGTGGGGGGCTTCATGACATCATGCGTTCAGTTGGTGTAGCAGCCAGATGGTGTCAAGGAAAAGCTGTGGGCGACAGAGAGGTGACAGAGGACCACCAACGTGATAGCACTGGGGCAGCTCCTGCTAAAGAGTGGGAACAGAACAGTTGAGTGAAGCAGGCCAGCGCAGACTCAGCTTTTGATTTTCCATCTTGTCCAGTGAGCAGTTACTGAGGCCTTCCTTGTGCATCTGGGTTAGTCCCTATGTGCAGGGAGTGGCACCTGACAGGTAAAGGCATAGACAGAAAAGGTGGTATGGTGGGGGGCACAGCGGAAGAAAGCATTCCACTCTGAGCAGCTGGGGGGGGCTTGGTGGAGAGCTATAGTTGAGCTGGACTATGATGGATAAATGAGATTCTGATCGATAGAATTTGGGGAGGGGGGATGTAACAGAAGTAGGATACAAAATGAGAGGGGGTAAAACCCCCAAAAGGAAAAGTAATGGGTACCACATTTTGGCTAAACCAGTGTCCCTCTGTTCTAAACAAATACAGGCAATTGGGGGCACCTGGGTGGCTCAGTCACTTGAGCTTCTGATTTAGGCTCAGGTCACGATCTCACAGTTTGTGAGTTTGAGCCCCGCGTCTAGCTCTGGGCTGTCAGCCAGCAGCCTGCTTCGGGTCCTCAGTCCCCTCCTCTCTCTGCCCCTCCCCTGCCCATGCTCTCTCTCTCTCAAAAATAAATAATGAAAACATTTTTTACAAAAAGAAATATAGGCCATTGGACTAGAAGGGACGTTGGGAACATCCTGAAAAAGGTTTTGTGGACCACAGTAATAAGATAGATTTGGGGATGGAGGTGGGGGAAGACCTGTGGATTTGGATAGGGCTTTGTGTTTTCCAGAGCGCCTTCTTATCCCTAGTCTCATTTGACTTTTTCCCTGTGAGCATGACAGAACATGTCCAAGACAACAGCACAAATACATGAGAAGGCTTGTGCATCGCTGTGTGCAAAGAGCAAATGACACCCCGCTGCAGAGGAGTGGGTCTCGGTGATGGGGAGAGTGGCCACGGACAGTCACCTCCCTCTGGGTGTGTTGGGAGTCCACCCGGGGAGGGTCTTGGTTCCACGCTACTTTCTGCCATGCCCAGTGTGTTTCCCCCACACCCATGGTGCAGCCTTCAAACCTTTCTATTTAGAGGAGAACCAGCAAGTCTTTATTGCTGAGGCGTATCCAGGGCCCCCCTCCTCACCTGGCCTCCTCCCCTGCTCCACAACAGTGTGGATGGTACTTCTGAGCCCCAGCTGCACATCAGAAACATCTGGGGAGCCTTCAACCACACCCACAGTTGGGCCAGCGCTACCCAGATATTACAAGCTGGTATATTACAAATGTCCCTGATTTTTGTGGACAGGGAAACTGAGGCTCGGGTGTAAGGTTACACCTAGCAAATGGCCGAGGCAGCATTTGAACCCAGGTAGTTATCCTTAAAGTCCAAGCTTTGAATCCCCACATTTTGTCATCTCTTCTCTGCAGGCTGAATTGCCAGGGTACTGATTTGGTTATTAATAACCAGGTGACAACCATAGATTTTTCACAACACAAGATTTTATTTAAAGGCAGCTTTCGAAATAAACAAGCCAGCAGTGGGGGGCATTATGTCTTGTCCTGTGTCCCGCAACACACTGGATGTGAAATTAGCAGCTGGAGTTCTCTGTTTCTGAAGCTCAGGTGTAGACTTTTGGGGCTGCTGTCCAGTGTGCCGTTAGCCTGTGCGCTGGGGGGAACCCCAGCTAGGTCTGAAGCTTCTTGAAGTCCGTGTCCTCATTTCCTGTTAGTTTCTGCAATCCAAAACGCCGGGTACCTGGAATGAACTTAATACATACTTGAATGAATGGCAGGCAGATTTGTACAGCCCTCGGCTGCCAAGCACAGCTTGTTTCGTTTTCATCCTCAGTGGGTCCAAGTCTAGATACCGTGCAGGGCCCCACGCTGTTTTGTTGGGTTTTAGTGCAGGTATTGGGAGGCTTGTCATTAAAGGTAAACGGGGAAACAAACAGTGCAAACTCCTCCTTAGGTGAAACCCTTCATTGGACAGGTCTGTGGGTCCGAGATGCAAAAGGGGTGGGCCCTGGGGGCTGGTAGCAGGATCCACTTGTTTCTTTTGATGTGACCAAGAAACTAAATTGGAACATTTTCCCTTTATTTTACAGGTCACCGCCAAGACTGCCTTCCTATTTATTTTACCTCAGTATAACGTTAGCGTGCCTACAGCAGGTAAGGAAAGCACTAGTCTCTGTCTCTCCCTGGCCCTGTTAACTCTGAAGGACTTGGACTTTTCAGATATTGAAGCTCAGCATCCACCATTGTAGGACCGTTAAGATGCAGCTGCAGGTCACTCACAGCCCTCGGCCTGTGGCTCTGCAATCTTGGGGTTCTCAGGTCCCCCACCACCAGGAAGCAGGCATTGCACCTCCCTTTCAGTTGCAAAGCCCTGGGTGTCCTCTCGGTGAAGAAAGGGGAAATTTTTGTTTGCTGAATCTACTTCTTTCTTCAGTAATACAGAGGTGAATTGACTTGACTTTAAGGTGAGATTCTCTTCTTTGCCTAGCTGAAGGACTCTGGGGGCAAATCCCTTAACCCATGGCATACAGAGGATATAGTTTCTGTAGCCAGACTCTGGGGAAATCATGCTTCGGGGGCAGCCAAATCAATTCCTTCACCTGAGGATCAAAGTGAGAGACACTAGCAAGAGAGCAGGAAAACCCAATGCTGGTGAAGGAAGAGATAGGAAACACCGTGGCCAGCACTGGCAGTCAGGAGACACGGCAAACGCTCGCTGGTCCCAAGGCACACCCCAGCCCTGGTGGGCACACTGGATTGTCTTGCTCAGTGCCACGTGGTCCAAGGTCAGGTTCCGCCTTCTCTACTCCTGTCCCTCACGCTTTTTTTTTTTTAATTGAAGTATAGTTGAGACACCATGTTACACTACCTACTCCTGTCTCTTGAAAATCCTAATAACTAACACACCGCTAGATCCAGTGGTACTTACCATTTACTAATTTAAATTTTTTTAGCTTTTTTTCTGTTTTTAAAAACATTGTGCTAAATTTAACATAACATACAATTTACCATCTTAACCCTGTTTAAGTGTACAGTTCAGGGGCACTAAGCACATTCACACTGTTGTGCAACCATCACCACCACCCATCTTGCAAAACTGAAACTCTGTACCCATTAAACAGTAACTCCACACTCCACCCCCCACCCCTTCCCTCCAACCCCTGGCAACTCCCATGCTACTTCCTGTCTCTGTGAAGTTGACTATTCTAGGTACCTTATGTAGGTGGAATCATATAGTTTTTGTCTTTTTGTGACTGGTTAAAATTCCTTGTATGGAAACATATTTCAAAATGACTCCCAGAGGAAATTTATAAAATGCGGATAAACACAGGAAGGTAAAAATCACCTGACACCACCACCGACCCAACCACTACAGTTAAGGAATATTGATTCTTAACCCAATTTTTTGCTTTCAGCATATGATGAACCTTTTTTCCAAGCCATTAATTAATTATGATTCTATTCGATAAGATATTTTGAAAAGCTGCAGACTTTCTCCTTTCTTTCTTTCTTTCTTTCTTTCTTTCTTTCTTTCTTTCTTTCTTTCTTTCTT
>NW_024412394.1:18530480-18579566 GCF_014898765.1 Herpailurus yagouaroundi | reverse complement strand
CTTTCTTTCTTTCTTTCTTTCTTTCTTTCTTTCTTTCTTTCTTTCTTCTTTCAAGAGGGAGTGTGAGTGGGGGGCTCAGTGTGGAAAGCAACACAGGGCTCGATCCCATGACCCTGGGATCATGACCTGAGCCAAAATCAAAAGTTGGACGCTCAACCAACTGAGCCCCACCTAGGCGCCCTCGCAGATTATTCTTAGTAGGGATTACCACAAATTATCCATTCAACCCCGTATGATTGAATATTTAAGCTTCCAGTTTCTGTTGTAAACAGAGCTACAGTAAACATTCTTGGGACTAAATTTTTACATGTATTTGTGATTATTTTCTCAGGATGAATTCCTATTACTGGAATTTCTGGGTCAAGTGCTATGTACATTTTAAAGGTTGTATGTTGTGTATTTGCATTGCCGAAATGCCCTCGGTCATCTAATTCTACTGACCCCATAAGTCCTATTTTTTGTTTTTTTTTTTTCCAAATATAAAATGGACAGCCTTTTTCTTTTTTGTTAATGTCAGAATGCCAATTTATTAATTTATAAAGAGAGATCCAGCTATCAAATGTTGTGTTGGTATTTTCATCACATTTCTCCCTGAAGTCCATTTATATGGGCTGCCAGATCACAACCCAACACTGCTTTATTAATTTACCATGAGAAAGTATTGTCCTGGGGACTACAACAGCTGATGTGCATGTGACCAGGGTATGCTTTTATTATAGAAAAGACCTCAGAGATACTGCGGGTTCAGTTCCAGACCACTGTCATAAAATGAGTATCGCAGTAAAGCAAATCAGATGAATTTTTTGGTTTCCTGATGCATATAATCGTTGTGTTTCCACTATACTGCAGCCTGTTAAGTGTGCAGTAGCATTATGTCTAAAAAGCAGCGTACCTACCTTAAGTAAAAAATAGTGTATTGCTACAAAATGCTAACCATCATCTGAGCTTTCAGCGACTTGCAATCACTGATCATGGATGACAGTAGCAAACATAATAATGAAAACCTTTGAAGTATTTTGAGAATTGCCAAAATGTGACACACAAACCAGTGAGCAAATGCTGTTGGAAAAATGGTGCCAGTTCACTTGCTGGACCCAGGACTTCCATAAGCCTTCAATTTGTGAAAAATGCAGTGTCTGCAAAGTGCAATAAAATGAGATATGCCTGTGTTTATAAAGCTAGAGCATGATCAGAGGGTTGATTTTTGAGTTTGAAACTTTCCCAGAGAAATTAGCAGACAAGTGATATCCTAAAAGAATCCATCTCCAGCTGGGATGAGAAAGTAGACTGCATGCTCCAGGGCTGAACTTGGGAGCCTCTGAGCATACAGAACTTCCTGGCAGGATTTGGAAGTATGCCACTATTGATCATAGCATGCTCTTATTCATTCGTTTTAAATAATTAATTAATTGATCAATCCCCACAAATGTTTGTGTGCCTCCTGAGCTCCAAGCCCTGGGTGTTAAGGAGTTTCTAAAACATGTCTGATTTCTTTCTTTCTTTTAAGAAATGGCTATTTTAAATTTTTATTAAGAAACAGTCTGGGAGGGGTACGACTTCTTTATAGATGAACATAGAGGTAAGAATTACATCTGAGTTCTTAGAAACTATGAACAAGCAAGAAGAAAGTGAAGTGAAATAAAGGTTGTAGTTTTTACTTTTATTTTTAATTTTTCAATTTTTTTATTTGAGTATAGTTGACACACAATGTTACGTTAGTTTCAGGTGTACAACTTTGTGATTCCACAAGTTTATATATTATGCTATGTCCATCACAAGTGTAGCTGTCATCTGTCACCGTACAACGTTATTACAGTACCATTGACTGACTGTATTTTCTGTGCTGTACCTTTTACTCCTGTGACTTATTCATTAAATAACTGGAAGCCTTTATCTTCCCCTTCCCTTCACCCATTCTGCCCATACTCTTCCCTTCTCCACTCTGGTAACCATCATATGAAATTTGTCTCTCTCTGACTTATTTCACTTTGCATAGTACCCTCTAGGTCCGTCCTTATTGTCATAAATGGCACGATCTCATCCTTTTTAAAAAAAAAAAAAGTTTATTTTGAGAGAGAGTGAGCGAGCACAAGCAGGGGAGGGGCAGAGAGAGAGGAAGAGAGAGAATCCCAAGCAGCCTCCATGCTCAGTGCAGAGCCTGATGCGAGGCTTGATCCCACAACTGTGAGATCATGACCCGAGCCAACATCAAGAGTTGGACACTCGACTGACTTAGCCACCCAGGCACCCCTGAGATCTCATCCTTTTTTTTTTTTTTATGGCTGTGTAATATTCTGTTCTCTCTGTATATTGGTTATATACATATACGTATGTTTATATATGACATCTTCCTTGTCTGTTCATCTATTGATGACCACTTTGGTTGCTCCCATGTTTTGGCTATTGTACATAATGCTGTAATAAACATAGGGATGCATATATCTTTTTGAATGAGTGTTTTCACTTTCTTTGGGCAAATATCGAGTAGAATTATTGGACCATATAGTATTTCTATTTTTAATTTTTTGAGGAACCTCCATGCTGTTTTCCACAGTGGTTGCATCAATTTACATTCCCACCAATAAGGCACAAGTGTTCCCTTATTCACCATATTCTCACCAACACTTGGTATTGTTTTGTCTGATTCTAGCCATTCTGACAAGTGTGAGGTATTCTCTCATTGTTTTGATTTGCATTTCTCTGATAATTAGTGATGTTGACCTACTTTTTACATGTCTGGTGTGCATCTGTCTATATTCTTTGAAAACATGTCTATTCAGGTTCTCTACCGATTTTTAATTGGATTATTTGGTTTTTTGGCATGGAGGTGTAGGAGTTCTTTATATATTTTGGATATTAATCCCTTACAAGATTTATTACTCGCAAATACCTTTCCCCATTCTGTAGGTTGCCTTTTCATTTTGTTGACTGTTTCCTTTGGTGTGCAGAAGCTTTTTATTTTGGTATAGTCCCAATAGTTTGCTTTTGCTTTTGTTTGCCTTGCCTTAGGAGACATATCTAGAAAAATACTGCTATAGCTGATGGTGGAGAAATTACTGCCTGTGTTCTCTTCTAGGATTTTTATGGCTTTGGGTGTCACCTTTAAGTCTTTAATCCATTTTAAGTTTATTTTTGTGTGTGGTGTAAGAAAGTGGTCCAATTTCATTCTTTTGCATGTAGCTGTCCAGTTTTCCCAGCACCATTTATTGAAGAGACTGTCTTTCCCCCAATTGTATATTCTTGCCTCCTTTGTCATAGATGAATTGGCCATGTAAGTGTGGGTTTATTTCTGGGTTCTCTATTCTGTTCCATTGATCTTTTTGTCTATTTTTGTTCTCAAAACATGTCTGATTTCTGACTCATGGAGCTCACCATTTATTAGGGAGGGATAGATAATAAACAAGTAAACAATAAAAAATTATGGTTGTGGTAGGGGTGGCGAAGGGAATAGACAGGCTTATGTGATAAAGAAAAATGAAAAGGTAAGGACAGAAGATGCTGCTGAGAAGCTGATGTTAGATGGGGCGCCTGGGTGGTGCAGTCGGTTAAGCGTCCGACTTCAGCCAGGTCACGATCTCGCGGTCCGTGAGTTCGAGCCCCGCGTCAGGCTCTGGGCTGATGGCTCAGAGCCTGGAGCCTGTTTCCGATTCTGTGTCTCCCTCTCTCTCTGCCCCTCCCCCGTTCATGCTCTGTCTCTCTCTGTCCCAAAAATAAATAAAAACGTTGAAAAAAAAATTAAAAAAAAAAAAAAAAAAAGAAGCTGATGTTAGAGCCGAGTATGTGTGGCCAGTTGTGTTGGGACACAGGGAGAGGGTCCAGGCAGAAGAAAGAACATTCCATGCATAGGGATTAGCATGTGCAGAGGCCTCAAGTGAGAAACAAATATCTTGGCCCATTCTGGTGACTGAGCGAAGGCCAGCGTGGCAGGAGCCAGCTGGGTTTGGCATTTTTCTTGGGTGCGGTTATTGAATTCTGCTCCTGGCCTGCCCCTCCGGGCCACAACAAGGCCTGGGTAAAGGTGAGGGTCCATTAGAATCCATTCTGAATTGAGGAGGTTTCAGTTACTTTGGAAAGAGAGGATAAAGTATTGTTAAATAGCGTATCTTTTGTTTAAATCTTGCCATTTGGGGTTATACGAAATATGACAAGCAAATAATCAAGAGAGGCAATGAAATCAGAATAGCCTGCTTAATTTTGCATTGGCCTCCTTAGTCACCAGCTCGGTGTGGTCATGTTTGGTTTGTAAGTACAGGAGGAAAGCAGACTTCTCATGGGAAAACAGTGGTTCACAATAACGGGTCTGTTGAGGTTGCAAGTTTTAGAACCCCCCTCCCAAATGTCTTTAAGACTGAGGGTGCTTGGGAACGTATCCTTTTTGTGTAACCTGGGTAAGGGTTTCTTATTTCTAAGGTTTCTTCTTTAAATCGTGTGTAACTTGCTCAATTCGACATTTAAGTTTGAATTTTAGTAGGGCAGTGGCTGTGTTCACACAAAGCAGCCTACTGTTTCTGAATCCCAGTGTCTTCCCTCAGCTGAAGTTTTCAGGTTTGACAGAAAATAGCTAATGGTAATGTTGATGGGTTTCTCGTCTCTGTCCTCTCTTCCCTTCCTCCCAGCTGCCAGCATCTGCTCCTGGGGCTGAGGTCACAAAAGTGCCACAAACTGAGTGGCTTAACAACAGAAATTTATTGTCTCACAGTTCTGGAGGCAAGAAGTCCAAGATCAAGGCATCAGGAGGGCCATGCTCCCTCTGCAGGCTCTGGGGCAAGGTCTGCTCCAGCCCTCGGTCCTGAAGCTCGTGGCATCAGAACGCCAGTCTTCATGTGGCATTTGCTCTGCGTGCATGTCAGTCTCTGCATCCGCATTTCCCCCTTTTATAAGGACATCAGTCATATTAGATTAAGGGCATTCTACTCCACTATGACCTCATCTTAACTAATTGCAGCTGCTACTGATTCTATTTCCAAATAAGGTCACCTTCTGAAGTGCTGGGGTTAGGACTTCCAACATAGGAGTTTGCGGGGATGCAATTCAACTAATAATACCAGTCCTCCATGTATGATTTTGTCACATTGTAATGAGCTGGTTGAGAAGATTAAGCCTTGTTCAGAGAGATGAACTGAAGAGGAGATGGGCATTCTTGTTGCCGTAGTAAGTTGTGCATCCTGGTGAAACGCCTGCCATGCTGGCTTCCTTGTGTTTTTCTTTAACGTCGACAGCAGTGAAGCAGAGAGTGCCCCTTGTTACCAAATCCCTACTGTCCTTATTCCCATTTTGCTACCCTGTTAGGGTTGCCAGACTTAGCAAACAAAAATCCAGGACCGCCAGTTAAATTTGAGTTTCAGAGAAACAGTGAATACTTTCTTTTTCAGTATAAGTATATCCCAGATTGTGTATGGGACATAATTATACTAGAAAATTATTCTTTATCTGTCTGAAATTTAAGTTGAACTGGTCGTCTTGTATTTTATCTGGCAACTACGTGCCGGTGCCTCGTGGCAAGGAAGAAGATGTCTGGTTTCTGGTCGTACCATTAGACACTGAGTCTTCTTTCTCATTAAAATACCACAGAGCGTAACGTTGTGGCCAGAAATATACAGAACATAAAGGCTCAGGAAAAGATGTTTGATTCTTTATGCAGACCCAAGGCCTGCTGGCTTTCCGTCTGATCTAGAACAGGTGACCCCAAATGGGCTGAGCATTTACAAGGTTGTTTTGGGCTTTGCCACTGATTTGCTGAATGACCCAAGGCCTGCTGGCTTTCTGTCTGATCTAGAACAGGTGACCCCAGATGGGCTGAGCATTTATAAGGTTGTCTTGGGTTGTGCCACTGAACTGCTGAATTATCTTGGGCAGATCATGTAACATTTGTTGTCTCCATCCTTGATCTGCAAAATTGAGAGCTATGGTCATGCTCTCAATCTCAAGTGTTTCCTGAATACAGGAAGCCCTGAGAGTCCTCTTAAGTGCTTGCCACTCAAATGATCCACGGACCCACACCGTTCACATCACTTGAGAACTTGTTAGACATGCAGGCTCCCCGGGCCCTGCCACACACCTGCATCAGATCTTGCTTTTTAAGGAGATCCACAGGTGATTCCTGTGAAGACTAAAAGCGCTGTTCTAAGTGCCCTGCGTAAAAAGCACCAGGCAGACTTTCAAACGACCCTTTGCTTCCATCCTTGAAGGTAAGACAGGGAAACTTGCTAAATCCTGTGAATCATTTGCATTTTTCTCTTCTCTTCCAATTTTGGTTTTTCTAGAACTCTTGGGTCTGAGGAGTGGAGGGGGGTGAACAGTATCATGGGCTGGATTTGGTTTCAAGTTGGGCTGTAGCTCCCTGAGAAGTCATGGCCATGTTTGGGGCGCCCCCTGTGTGGGCAGGGGTCGTGGTAGCTCTGACGTTCCTGAGCCTGTTGCTGTGCCCCTAGGACTAAATCGCCGAGGGTGAGGGCTTCTTTGAGAGAAAGGTTTGTTTTGTGGTCCTCAAAGGTGACAAGGACACATCCCTGGCTTTCTTGTCCTAGCTGCTTTATTGCCACCAGTTGCTGTGCAACTTTTTGCAGGGAGAGATGCAAAGGCCAGGGACCTCCCATAAGATAGCCTGGCCGTGTTCTCCTAACCCCTGGTAGGATGAGACACTCTGCCCCATCAAAACAACCTCAGACAGATGGTTTGCAAGCTTCATTCAGCTGAAGGCCTTTGTCCAGGGCTCGGAGTAGGGTTTGTTCCCTGGGCTGCCTGGCAGGAATTAGTCTTGTCTTCTGCTTGTTCCATGGACTTGAAACTGGCATCACATATCAGACTGAGTGCCTCTTTGTAAGATAATCTTGTGGGGGACAAAAGGGAAGAGATGGGTGGGAAGCAGTGGCTCTGGGCAGAGAAAGCTGCCCAACGTAGCTGGAGGGTACTGGAGGCTCGCCTGGCCTGGCCCCATCCTTTTCCTGCTGAGGCACACAGACATTCCCAGGGGCACACCAAGGCTGGGCTGCTCACACCCCATGCAGCACTGGGGCCCAGACAAGCCAGAGGAAGGCTGGGTTTACCAAATGGGGTAAACAGAGAGGGCAAACCCAACCAGGGAGGCAGAGACCTAGCTCTGTCCTGGCCCCATGGTCCAAGCAGCTGCCAAGGTTCCCTTTGGCCCTGAGGTCTTGTCTGTATGAATAAGAGAAAATAAACCACAGCCCCCAGTGTCCCTGGCCTTATTGGTCAGCCATCTGAAAGACAGTGAGGGGCCTCTGACCCAGGACTGATAGCCAGCCCCAAACCTGTTTTTTGTTTTGTTTTGTTTTTTTTTTCCCCAGTGAACTGAAACATGTTAAACTTGCTGCCTCACTCTGTTTGGTCTGTTCAAACAGAATAGCATAGAAGGTGGCCTCTAAACAAGAGAAACTTATTTCTCCCAGGTCTGGAGCCTAGAAGCCTGAGATCTGAGTGCCAGCATGTTCGGGTGAGGGCCCTCTTCCAGTCACAAACGTCTTGTTGTGTCCTGATAGGGGGTGGGGGGCAGGGAGCTATGTGAGTTCCTTTCTAAGGCCCCAGTCCCATACATGAAGGCTTCACCTCATTCCCTAATAATAAGCGACTCCCAAAGGCCCCCACCTGTAACATCTTCACCTTGGCGTTAGGACCCCAGCGTGTGAGTTTGGGGCCGACCCATTCAGAACAGGACAGGTATTATCTCAGCATAACAGTTGTGTAGAAAAGTGGACACACCGTAAGTGGTCAGCTCAGTGAATTTTCACAAAGTGAAAACAGCATCTCAGAGGTGACCCCCTTCCAGCCTAGACTTGATTTTATCCAATTCCCTGCCACAGCACAGAGGATTCCTCCCCTTCCGGGGACGGTTCCAGAGGTTTAAGTAAGTGGAGCCCAAGTTGCTGTGGCTAATTGTTCACCAGCCGGAAGCCTGGCAATGGCGTCTTTGACCTGCAGCCTCCCACTGTCTTTTCTCCCATCCTCCTAGTTTCTTCTCCTCGTGAGTTGTCTTGTTCTTTCCCTTCCCTCCAACACACCCTCTGATCCAGACCCTGCCCCGCGTTTTCACTTCTGCACATTCCTGGCCTTCCCAATCAAATCCCTCCTTCTGTCTAGCTAGGATAATTGTTTTCTTATTCAGTTCTTACTGAAATAATTTTTGTTCCTAATTTAACGATGAACTTGTTGACATGTTATTTTTTACCCAGAGGGAGAAAAAAGCAGTGATTTTAGATTTTTCTTTTTTCTTTTTCTTTTTTTTCTTTTTTTTTTTTTTTTTTTTTTTTTTTGCATGGGATCCTTGTGGAGTTGTTTTTCCTTTATGGCTATCAATGAAGTTTTCTCTTGAAGTTCATGGTTTCCCTCCCTGTAGGCATTCTCCACGTGCTGCATTGTTGTCTGCCCAGGTGAGTTGTGTATAGAAGCCTCGTGTGTGTAAACTGCAGTGTGTAAACTGCTGAGTGTGTGCTTGGCACCTAGGACTTACTATTTTATTTCTTTCCTGAAGGCCCGGGGAGGGTTATAGCTTTATTAAAAAAAAAAAAAAAAAAATGATACATCAAGAAAACGAGTCACAAGTTAGGCCCTTTATTTCCAAATTCTCTTTAATGCTTCTCTCTTTTTGCTGCATCTTTTTACATCATGAAAGTATCCTTTCCTTATCTTTCTATCTTACTAGAAAATTGTTGAAAATCTATCTCAAGCCATACAAGATGGGAATAAAAGGGTAACCTTGAAGATCCTCGGCCAGATCTTTAATTTTGTGGGCAGGGGCAGGGTTGGGGTCTATGTGAGGAAGAATTGTATAAGGGTATGTATTTCTCTAGTGCTGCCATGGCAAAATACTGCAGACCAAGTGGCTTAAGGAACAGAAATTTATTGTCTCACAGCTCCGGAGGCTAGAAGTTCCAAAATCAACGTGTCGGCAGGTTGGCTTGCTTGAGGGCTCTGAGCCACGATCTGTTCCAGGCCTCTGTCCTTGGCGTGTAGACGGCCATCCTCTTTGTGTGTGTCTCTGTGTCCAGATCCCCCCTGCCCCTTTTTTTTTAAGATTTTTTTTAACGTTTATTTATTTTTGAGAATGAGACAAAGTGCACAAGCAGGGGAGGGGCGGAGAGAGGGAGATAAAGGACCAAAGTAGGGTTTGTGCTGATGGCAGAGAGCCCAGTGCAGGGCTCAAACTTGTGAATTGCGAGATCATGACCTGAGCCGAAGTTGGATGTTTAACCAACTGAGCCACCCAGGTGCCTCGGATTTCCCCTTTTTGTAAGGACACCAGTCACATTGGATTAGGGTACACCCTAACATTCTCATTTTAACTTGATGACCTCTGTAAAGACCCCGTGTCCCAATGAGGTCACATTGTGAGGTGGTAAGGGTTAGGACTTCAACATAATCATTTTTGGCAGGAGGGTGAGGGGAGCCACATTTCGGCCCATACCAGCTGAGTGCATGTGAGAACCATGGTAATGCTTATAGTTTGGGAGGTCAGCGGCGGTGTGGCCTGGCGGCCTGGCCACACAGGGTGAGAGTGGAGATCAGAATGTTGCCCTGTGAGGCATGGGCCCCATGCCTGTCCTCAACCCCACTCTTCCCCTGGCACCTCGGCGTGCCATTGTTTATATTAGCATGGCCTTCGGGAAGTCAGAAAGCAAGGAGGCCTCGGAATAAACGATGGGCCTCAGCCCCTGTCATTGGCAGCATGTTTGGGGTCTTAGCCCACTCCTAACTAACTCCCACCTCTTAACCTCAGCTGCCCTGTCTGTAAAGTGGGTATAATACTCAGGATTCCTGGGAGAGGTGAATGATGCCACTTACAAGATGTGTTCACTACAGTGCCAGGCACAGAGCACATGCTCAATAAGTGGCTTATGGTTGTTGTTTGTATTCCTTATCCTAAATAAGCACCCTGATGGGAGTACTTTGTATGTGGTACACGGTGACAGGTATGTTCTTTTAGCTTCTGGTTCTGATAGAAGTGGTCAGCATGATCTCCTCTTTTGGTGTAGCACTTTATAAGTCAGTTATCTACTTGATCCTTAGAGCTTTGTGAGAAGAGGTAGATGGCATTATCCTCATTGTCCCAAAGGAGTAACTGAGGGCAGAGAGACCCTGGATCACGCCCACCCTGGTGGGCGAGTGGCAGCATTAGAAATGAGCTTCAGGTCTTTTCATGCTTTGTCTGGGTCCCTGTGGTAAAAAAAAAAAAAAAAAGGGTGGGGAGAGAGACAGCGAGGTGGGAAAATGGATACTTTTTAATTTTATTTGTACAAAGCGGAAGAATTATTTTTTGAGTAGGAAATACGCTCACATGTCCAAAAATTCAGTCTTGTTCTCACCCTGAACTCTATTCCTTTGACACTCGCATCCCCTGTGGATAATCCCTGTTGTTTCCTGTGTGCCCTTCCTGGATTTATCCCCCGCCTTCCACTGTTGCTTTATGCAGACACAAATACGCATATTTCTTTCCTTCTCTTTCTTATGTAATTGGTAGAATACTGTACTGTTCTGGGCCTAACTTTTTTCCCCACTAAGTAATGTATGCTGGATATCCTTTTATGTCAACGGGTAGAGAGCTTCATCATTTTCGTCACAAACTTTATTGAGGTATAGCACCTGCAGTGACACATACGTGTTCTTGAGGGTACGGCATGGTGAATTTGTACATAGATGTGCACCCACGCCACCATCACCTACAGCAGGATACAGCACTCCCAGCCATTACCTCCTCCCAAAGCAACCATGGGTCTGCTTTCTAAATCTCCTGATTGGTTTTCCCTGTTTTTGATCTTTGTTTCTCTCTGATTTTTTTTCTTTTTTTAATTTTTATTTCTTTTTGAGAGCACGCACGAGCTGGAGAGGAGCAGGGAGAAAGGGGTACAGAGGATCCAAAGCGTGCTCTACACTGACAGCGGAGAGCCCGATGCGGGGCTTGAACTCCATGCACGATGAGATAATGACCTAAACTGAAGTCGGACGCTTAACCAATGGAGTCACTCAGGCGTCCCCTCTTTGATTTTAAAAAACGGACCCATTGTTTATATCAGCACTTCTTTTTTTTTAATGTTTTATTTATTTTTTGAGACAGAGACAGAGCATGGGCAGGGGAGGAACAGAGAGAGAGGGAGACACAGAATCCGAAGCAGGCTCCAGGCTCTGAGCTGTCAGCACAGAGCCTGACGTGGGACTCGAACTCACGAACCGTGAGATCATGATCTGAGCCGAAGTCAGATGGTTAACCCACTGAGCCACCCAGGTGCCTCATATCAGCACTTCTTAAATGTTAGCATGCATCAGAATCACATGGAGGTGTCATTAAGCATGGAGTCCTGGGCCATCCCGAGTTTCTCCCAGCAGGCCTGGGGTAGATCCACAACAGCCCGTGTTTCCAAGCCCATAGGTGATGCCAGTGCTGTTGGTCCACAGCCACACTTTGCATAGCCCCAGTGTATTAGAACTATGGGCTATGTAACCTGCCCCTGATAGATGAAAACAACTTGGATTGCTTCCATTAGTTTATTGTTCAAAACAGTGCTGCCATGCATAACCTCATCACATGTCATTGTGAACGTGGCAGGTATTACCACAAGATAAATTCCCAGAAGTGGAGTTGCCACATCAAAGGGTTGATGCGCTTGTAATCTCAATAGAAATTGCCAAATTGCCCTTCCAAAGGGGTGGTCCATTTTGCACCCCCATCAGTGGTGTGTGAAGGAGAGGTTGTTCTACAGCCTCAGCGAGAGTATGTTGTCAAGCTGTGGATCTTTGCCAATGTGATGGGTATGAAATGGCAGCTCATTGTAGTTTTCATCTGCATTTCCTTTCTGTGTAAGGTGGAGCATCTTTTAATTTTTTTCTGTAAATTGTTCATATCCTTTGCCCATTTTTCTTTTGGATTTTTGATCTTTTTATTATCAAGTGTTTTACATATTAGCAAGCTTAGTCCTTTGTTTATGATCTGAGTTATAAATATTTCCCCCTTAAATGATCATTTCCCTTTTGATTTTGCTTGTGGTGGTTTTTTTTTTTTTTCTTATCTGAGTTCTTTTAGAACATCACACTAACATGGAAACAGAGTTGGCCATAAGCACAGAAACTAACAGAAAGTGCATCTTCTAAACCCAGATGTGCAGGCATTAGGAAAGGAACCAGGAGCAAAAACGCAGCCAGGATGGGCAGTGATGCTCTTTGAGCAACCAGTTTTTCACACAAAGGCTAGAAGTCTTCTTGGCAGGTGCCCAGACTCCAAGGATCTAAGAGGTGAATGGGATGGCTACAGACAGCCACCAACCAGCTCAAGTCATGGGAGGAGGGCCGAGACCGCACAGTAGTACCCGGACGGGATGGGAACATGTGAGGCAGACCAGAGAAGCTGCTTACAGGTGACACCAGAGGAAACAGGAATGTATCTCTTAGTCATAGGAAGCAAAGCAGGATGTCCATAAGAATGTTACTCCCGTAAAGGGGCAGCTGCTGACTGAGGCTGTTGGTCAAAACAGCCAAGGCTGTTATTGATTACTCTAGCTTTCTTTTTATTTTTTAAAACATTTTTTTTCAACGTTTATTTATTTTTGGGACAGAGAGAGAGACAGAGCATGAACGGGGGAGGGGCAGAGAGAGAGGGAGACACAGAATCGGAAACAGGCTCCAGGCTCCGAGCCATCAGCCCAGAGCCTGACGCGGGGCTCGAACTCACGGACCGCGAGATCGTGACCTGGCTGAAGTCGGACGCCTAACCGACTGCGCCACCCAGGCGCCCCTCTAGCTTTCTTTTTAAACTGTGATCAGAGATCAGCCAAGCAGATGCCACTTTTGATGAGGGCTGAGTAACTCGTCTACAGTTGGAAGATCGTTACTGAAGGTACTTTCTTCCAAAGCTAGAGTAATGCCTACAGAAGGGCATATCGACATACTCCATGGGGGTGTGTAGGAAGGAGACTCCCAGAATGTTGCTATTGGAAGGTTGTCAGGGGTCATGTTGCCTGGGGGTTACACACTGGTGGCCCATGGTCACCATGGCCCAGCAGGTCCATTGTTTCTGGTCAGTCTGGTGTTGGCCCATAAAGTGTTTTTTAAAATTTTGAATTTGTGCGCAGTATCTTTAAGTCAAGTGATTTCATGTAAAGATCTCTTTCTTTGCTTCTGGAATATCGAGAATCTGGACACACTGGGCTGTATCTCTCCCACGGCCTCCGTTTCTGAGGAGCGACTTCCCCACTCCTCCTCCTCCCCCGGGGGACACACGCTGTGCAGTTTCCCACAGTTACCAACTCCCCTCCAGTGTGTCCCTGACAGTGAGACTACCTGTCAGTCACTGTGTGTTCCACTTTTAACTGTTCTTTTAGTAAGGTGGAGAAAGAACGTGTCCCTCTCTCAAAGCAGAAATGTGAATGATAGACCAAGAAGGTGCGATGGTTGAAGGAAGTCAGTGGGAAGCATACTGTGGACGTGCAGATATTCCCTGGGTAACCAGCAGACCTCTGTGCCAAAAGGTTTAGCTTACCACACCCAGACTGCTTTGCTCATTTGGGTTACCCACCTGGTACCTGTCAGCATTTTGCTGCAACTCACAACCAGGGTGGCCTCCCTGGTCTAATAGCTCAGAGATGTGTTGCAAGTTACTTTTCAGAAAAAATTATGCTAGGTTTCTGCCAAACCATTGCCAGCCTTTTTGAGAGCTCGTGCAAGACAGGGGCAGTGCTTGAAGAGCAAGAACTCCAGCCTGGGTCCTGAGAGGGTTTGTATTAGAATTAGTGAGCAACCAAAAATTAAAAAAAGAAAAAGAAAAATCTGCGGGAAACAGGGATTTGTTTATAGCCTCCTGGAAGAATACTTTGTGTTCACAAAGTATCCACCCAGCCTCCATGGCTCTGTGGAGAGCAGAAAGGGCCAAACCAGTTCACTTGCCTGCTTTGATGAAAAGTAGGAAAGTAGCAGATAAGGGGAAAGCACCAGACATCATGTGTATGAACCAGAGCATGTCTTCTCCGTATTTGTGGATGCTGCTACCCGTTATGATTGTAGGAGAAAGACCTCAAAGGAGCAGATTATCACCAGTAATGATGTGGGGCACGGGAGGGTGTGAGTGGCTTGTGTTGACCCTGAGGTGGCATTGGGGGGCTGGGCTGGGGTGCGGAAGCCCCTGGGAGACCTGAGGATGTCCGGTATCCCTTACCTCTCTCAACCCCGTGTTGTCAGCTGCTCCCCTTGCCCATTGAGAACCACTCCCTATGGCTGGCCCATCCCCCACCTCTATGTGGATGTGTCCTCTCCCCATTGCTGTGCCACCATCCGAGTGCAGGGCACCGACTGCACTGGGCGCTGTGCTCAGGTCCCTCAGAGCGAGGCTTCTGCTCCCTTTTATTCCCCCTCAGCCTTCGGTCCACTTCTCACACGTGACAACTGGTGGTTTTTTTTTTTTTTTAATTTAAATATATAGAAGATGAAATTTGTGATCTTTACCATTTCTAAGTGTTCAGTAGCCGTTAAATGCATTCACATTGTCCTGCAAGGGATCTCCAGAATCCTATTCATCTTGCAAAACCGCAACTTTGTAGCTATTATACAGCAACGCCCCATTCCCTCCACAGCCCCCACCTAGCATTCTGGTTTGTGCCTATGATTTTGACTACTTCTACCTTATAGGATGGAATCATCCAGTATGTCTTTTGTGATTGGCCTATTTCACTTAGTATGATATCCTGTAGGTTGATCTGTGCTGTAGCATGTGACAGGATTTCCTTCCTTTTTAAGGCTGAATATGTTCTGTTGTATGTGTATACCACATTTTGTTTATCCATCTGTCAATAGACATTGGGGTCATTTCCACCTTTGGCTATTGCGAAAAATGGTGCTGTGAACATGGGTGTACAAATATTTCTTTGAGATCCTGCTTTCAGTTGTTTTGAGTATATACTCAAAAGTGGAATTGCAGAATCACGTGACTCCATTTTTAATTTTTTTAAAGGGAATATAGTTGACATACAATGTTGTAATAGTTTCTGGTGTGCAACAAACATAGCGACTTGACATTACACTGTGCTCGTCACCAAAAGTGTAGTCACTGTCTGTCACCATATGACATTATTACAGCATCATTGACTAGACTCCCTATACTGGACTTGTCATCTCCATGAGTTACTTTTAACTAGTAGTGTAGGCTTCTTAATCCCCTTCACTTATTTCACTCATCACCTACCCCCACTGTCTGGCAACCAGCCATCTGTTCTCTCTATATAGGAGTCTGTTTCTGTTTTGTTTTTTACATGCCACATAGAAGTGAAATCATAAGGTATTTATATTTCTCGGACTTACTTTACTTAGCATAATACCCTGTAGGTCCGTCCATGTTGTCTCGAATGGCAAGATCTCCTTCGTTTTTATGGCTGAATAATATCCCATTATATACATGTATATACCACATCTTCTTTATCAGTGGACACTTAGGTTGCTTCCATAATGTGGCTATTGTTAATAATGCTGCAGTAAACATAGGGGTGCATACATCTTTTCTAATGAGTGTTTTCATTTTATTTGGGTAAATACCCAGTAGTAGAATTGCTGGATTGTATGGTATTTCTATTTCTAATTTTTTGGGGGGAAACTCCATACTGTTTTCCACAGTGGTTGGACCAATTTACATCCCCACCAACAGTGCACCGGGGTTCCCTATTCTCCACATTCTCACCAACGATTGTTATTTCTTGTCTGATTCTAGCCATTCTGACAGGTGTGAGGTATTCTCTCATTGTAGTTTTGATTTGCATTTCCCAGATGATTAGTGATGTTGAACATGTTTTCATGTGTGTTGGCCATCTGTATGTCTTCTTTGGAAACCTGTCTATTCAGGTCTTGTGCTCATTTTTAATCAGATTATTATTGTGTGTGTGTGTTGACTTGTATAAATTCTTTATATATTTTGCATATTAACCCTTTATTAGATCACTTGCAAATAATCTCCTTCCAGTTTGTAGGTTGCCTTTTTGTTTTGTTGATGGTTTCCTTTGCAGTGCAAAACCTTTTTATTTTGGAGTAGGCCCAATAGTTTATTTTTGCTTTTGTTTCCCTTGCCTTAGGGGATATATCCAGAAAAATGTTGCTAAGGCTGATGTCCAAGAGATTACTGCCTATGTTTTTGTTTGTTTAGGAGTTTTTATGACTTCAGATCTTACAGTTAGGTCTTTAATCCATTTTGAGTTTACTATTTTTAATTTTTTAGGAACGACCATACTGTTTTCCATAGTGACTACCATTTTACAGTGCATAAAAGTTCGAATTTATCTACGTCCTCATCAACGCTGGTTATTTTCTGTTCTTTTTCATTTTTTTTTAATTGTAGCCATTCTGATGGATGTGGGGTGGTTTCAATTTGTATTTCCCTAATAGTAATGATGGTGAGCACTTTGTCACATACATGTTGACCATTTGTACATCTCTTTTTTTTTTTTTAAGTTTATTTTTGAGAGGAGGGGGGAGGGTCAGAGAGAGAGGGGGACAGAGAATCAGAAGTAGGTTCTGTGCTGGCAGCAGCAAGCCTGATGTGGGGCTCAAACTCACGAATCGTGAAATCGTGACCTGAGCCGAAATTGGACGCTTAATCAAGTGCCTCTAGTTGTATGTCTTTTTTAGATAAATGTCTGTTCACATCCTTTGCCCATTTTTAATCTGGTTGTTTCAGTTTTTTGGTTGTTGCTGTGTTGTAGTTTTAGCCTCTGTAGTTTTTAAGTATGAGAATTTGGTGCATATCCACTAACCTCCAAGAGGGCAGGTCTGTGCCCATCCTTCATGGTCTTCTCCCAGCACCCAGAATGGAGCTCTGCACATGGTTTATTTGTTGATGAAAAACATGCATGTGGCTCTCAACAGCGAAGGAACAAAAGAATGTATTAACTCATGCACTGATTCTTGTTTCAAGAGGGGTCTAAGGCTATGGTCACATCTCTTTGGAACCATGGTATTTGGGGGTGAAGAATAACAGGTGACCCTGAATAGGCCTTAAAGAAGATAACCCAAAGTCTTGACAGGTGTTATTTCACTACTGTTAGACTATACTTGAGTTTAAATCCCATTTTGCCTAGGGATGCTAGTCTTTTTTTAAAAAAAAATTTTAATGTTTATTTTTGAGAGAGACAGGGTGCAAGCAGGGGAAGGACAGAGAGAGGGAGACAGAGAATCCAAAGCAGGCTCCAGGCTCCGAGCTGTCAGCACAGAGCCTGACGCGGGGCTTGAACTCCTGGACCGTGAGACCATGACCTGAGCCGAAGTCGGACACTTAACCGACTGAGCCACCCAGGCGCCCATAACTCGTGATGCTGGTCTTGATGGAACTCTGCATGCGTTCAGTTATTTTATAGTTTCAAAATATACTACAATTGAACTTGTCTCCTCTGGTCCTCCATTCTGAAGGAGGCTAGGAAAGTGTCATCGCAGCCATCCTCTTGCCTCTAGTGCCTTCTCCGCCGGCCAGTGCGTGACTCCCCCTCCCAGCCCTCAGCCCCTGGGTGGGCCAGTCCCCTGTCTTGCCCGTTGTCTCACTGACAGCCCTCTCCGTCTCTCATCCTGCTTTAATTCAGGCCTCCATGCTTCCTTATTGTGGATCCGGAGGCAGCTCCCTGACCGGTGTCTTCGCCTCCAGGCACGGCGCTGTTCACTGCTGCCAGAGTAAACTTTCCAAAACCCATATTTCGTCATTTGCCTGTTGGATTTGAATTCTTCCATGTGTCCCATGTTGCCCCCAGGACAAAGCCCACCACGTGTCACGCGGCACCCGGGCACTCAACAGGCGCTGTGGTCTCATTCCCTGCAGCCTGTGCAGACACTACCTCCTCAGCCTAGATGCCCCCCTCCCCGCCCTGTGCTTCTCCCCAAGTTCCGGTGTCCTCCTGTTCACCTTGACCTGCTGCCCACTGCGCCCACCCAGACGGGGTTGGACCCTGGCCTGCCGGGGCCCGCTGGGGCGCTCTCTTTGCCTCTTGGCCCCACGTGCCTGTCTGTAGGGTAATTGTACGTTTACTTATCCGTCTCCTCACCGGTCTGTGTGCTCTGAAGTCCGGCCAGTATCCCTTATCTCCACACTCCGGCAGTTAGCTCAGTGCCCCTTACAGAGTAGGTTTTTGTGGAAAGGAGGAGGGAGAGGAAAAAGGCAAGTCTGTCTGATTCCAGAGTTCACGTGCTCGCTGCCCTCTCCCCACTCAGCGCCGTGGACCATCCCGTTCTCTCCGTCCCGGGAGGCAGAGGGGATGGTTTGACTCCCAGCGTGACCCAGTCAGCTCTGCTTCGCTCCGTGGCCACCCCGAAACTCACCGGCCCTGGTCCACCTTCTGGTAAACGCATCCTGGCAGAGACAGATGACTCATGTGTGTGTGACTCGGCGTGAGCACAGCACAGCTGGAAAGGCAGCCAGCGAGTCTGCTTGGTGGAGCCAGGGGGGCGTTTACAGAGCAGCAGAGACCCAGCGCGTGTTCATGAGCCCTTGCAACCCTAACCTGCTAACTGGAACAAAAGTATAAATCCTCCTCTGTCCGTGGAGAACGAGGCCGCCACAGCAGGGCTATACAAGGCTTATTACATGTCTGGGATGCTAATTTATTACTATTAAATAATATTTTAATAGACTGCCATTTATGGCATGTTTGCCATGGGTGTAGGCACGGTGATAATCATCTTGATACAAATTATTTCATTTAATCCTCACACTAGCCCAACAACAGAAATAATAACAAATATACATATGGCACTTGCTATGTACTAGATATTGTTCTCTGCACTTTGCTTTGAAGCCGTCTGATTCTGAGGGAAACCTTACGATACAGGAACTGCTGTTACTCTCGTTTTACAGATAAGGAAACTGAGGCACAGAAAAGTCACATATAGAGGTGCCCCAGAGTCACATAGGTAATGAGTGAGCTGTGATATAAACTCGGGCTTCTGAGTCCATGCTCCTAACCCCTACTCCATGCTTCCGTGCTGAAGACGACAGCTCCATCTTCCAGGGATGGAAATTGTGGCTCAGAGAGGTTGGTCACTTCTGTATAGTTGCACAGCCAGGGAGCGATCGAGATGGCTTGTCTCTTATCCTGGCTCCTAACCACTGCGCTCTCCTGCCCAGATGCAGGAGATATAGTCATCACCGTTTGTGCTTGGTTCTCCTTAATCCTCCCCATTGGCACTTACCAAGGGCGACGCCCACGGGGTGGGTAGGATTCTAGGGAAAAAGGTTTCTTCCAAGTCTAGGGGTACGCCATGGCGCCTTCTGCTTCAGAGATCTCTTCAGTTTGGGGTCCCAGAGCATTTCCTCAGCCCGGGGATGCTGACATGGCTTTTCTTACCTCCACAGATAGTGAGACTGTGCACTACCACTATGGGCCGAAGGATCTGGTCACCATCTTGTTCTACGTCTTCATCACCATCATCTTGCACGCTGTGGTTCAGGAGTACATTTTAGATGTGAGTGACGCTGTCTGGATTCTGAGATCACAAGCTGGGGAGATGCGGTGGGCAGAAGGGCCTCGCCTTAGAGGACACTGCAGCTCTGTGCCCCTTTCCCTCCTAATCTGCATGCCCTGATTGGTCCTATTGACTGGACATCCATTGTGACACACTGTGGTTTCTGTCCCCTCTCACAGCCTTCTTAGTGCATGGGATGCAGCTTTTACTGCATGAGGGGACAGCTGCCCGAAATGGCAAGACACAGTGCTTATGGGTCTGTCATATGTGGCCTGATTGTGGGGTGTTTTCTTTACATCTAGGCTGAGGACCTCAATCTGGCCGCTTTCTCAACATGCTTGCCTTGAACTGAGCGCTCCATGCACACAGCAGGCTTACACTGAATGGCCTGAGCCATGGCCGCTTCAGACTGCTATCCTTTCAAGGGTAGAAAATGGGAGTTTGAAGCCGCCCATTACGAATGCACCTGCATATATTAATATGCAGGATTCTCTTTATTCTTTAGAAAATCAGCAAACGGCTTCACCTCTCCAAGGTGAAACACAGCAAGTTCAACGAATCTGGACAGCTGGTCGTCTTTCATCTCAGCTCTGTGGTATGGTGCTTCTACGTGGTGGTGACGGTGAGTGGCCCCGGGGACCGCTGAAGCACAGGGCCTGGGCTTCCAGCAACACATCTCTTCTCAGATGGCTGATAAAATGACCGTGAAGGGCTAAGCAGGGAAGGAAAAGAGTCAGGAGCAGTTTGTAAAAGCTTCGAGCAGTTTCTTGGAACTACTACTATTTTTGTATCCTCATGGTAGGAGAGAGGGGCCGGATGGTGTAGATGCTCTTTTAAAGCTGCAGAGAGCCCTCTTGTCCAAAAATAAACCCTTGTTATAGTTATTCTGTGATGCTATGATAATGGTACCATACCTCTACACAGCTCTGTATCATTTGACGGTGTCCTCCTACCAGTGCTATCCCACGAGATGAGTTGTTTGTTTATTCTGGTCCCCATGTTGATAGATTGATGGCATCCAAGATCAAATTTTGCAGTGTCCCCATGGTCATGGGGTTCTGAGGTGGCAAGGACCAGACTGGGACTTAGGAGTCTGGTTCCAAGTTCAGCACACTTTCTGTTTTACCACACTGGCCTCCTGCAAGCATCCCCTTGTCCGCACATCAAATCCTGTGAGAGTCAGTGTCATTCCCACAAATGCCTGGGGAACCAGACAATTTATCTACCTCTCCTTTCTACACAATAGGAGTCTTATTTCAAGCAGCCTTTGATACACCAGAATTCCTTACTAGCAAGGAATGCGGACAGTCCTTTGGGGTTTGCTGTAACAAGACCTGGCCTGTGATGCATGAAAGTGTTTAATTAGAAGCCCCCCACCCCCACGTGAAATAACTCCTGTCTGTAACTTGGTCCCTTTTTCTAGAGCTAGAGTCGTCCTGTGAGAAACACAGGCCTAGGGCTTGGAAAATTCAGCAACCCTGTGATCTCTAAGTTCCCTTCCCTGCCTTCCGCTGACCTCTCATTCCCTGCCTTCCGCTGACCTCTCACCCGCTTCCTCTTCCTTCAGTGACAGTGATGAACTTTTACATCCTAAGGAACTCTCTGCTTCCAGAGCTCAACGCTGAATTCACGTTCTGAGAGCAGGAGTCTGCATGTCCTTGTGTATATTGCTTGTATGTCTCTTATCCTTTAATCATGGAACCATTTCCTAAACAGAACATTAGGAATTTTAAATGTAGGACCTGAGGCTTCTGTCCTCTTGAGCAGGACTGCCATGTTATACTGTCCCCAGAGGGAAAGATGTGCAGTGTGGCCCATATGAGGAGCGCCCCTTAATGTTGCACAGTGTGTGTCCAGGCCCCTTCAGGTCTAGGTAATGCTGCCTTTCAGACTTCTCCCAGCCTCTCGGTGTTTGCCCGTGGAGTCCCTCTGCTGCTTTGAGGCTGAATGGCCTCAGGGTCTTTCAGAAGAAACATTGCCTCGTCTCTGAATCACTTCTACCCCTCCTACTTCAGCCCCAGATATTCTCCTGGAGCTGTGACACATTTAGACCAGATTCTGGAGGCCAAAAGCCACGTTATGTGACGTCTCTTCCAGTGCGTTAAATGCTCAACTGCTCTTTGTTTCTCTCAGGCCTTCAGGGGCTTAAAAATGATGCTCATTAGTCTGACAGCATGTAGCACTTTACTTGGGGAAGCTCATGACAGGCCTTTATTATGGTGACAGCCAGTTCCCCACTCAACATCTTCAGTAGAAAGTGGGGGCCATGGGGACCCTGGAAAGCTCCAGTGACCCCCAACTCCTAAGAGCACCATGCAGCTCCTGGCCCTCCTCTACTCCCACTGCACCATCCTGCAGGGAATAAAGATGATTGAAGAGGAAGGGAGGGTAGTTTTGTAAAAGGAGTGAGAAATAGCTAAGTGTTTCTTAAATCCTATTTTTCTGTTAGGATGAAATCTTACTTGATTCTTGTCTTCTACTGTCTGCAGTCAGTTCATCAGCAGGTCCTGCGAACCCCACCTGCAGAGCTCATTGAGGTTCTATCCATGCTGTAGCCTGGCCCACCAGTTTCCACAGGGGAGATTTTGGCCCCTGGGGACATGGGGCTGGCGGGTGGAGCCCAGGAGTGCTGCTGAATGTCCTGCACCGCATGGGACAGCCCCCACCACCGAGAATTACCCAGCCCCAGATGTTGGTAGTGCCAAGGTTGGGAAGTCCTACTCCACAGTCCAAACTGCCATTATGTCTTGCCTGGACCACTGACCATCGTCCTTCTAGATGGAGACATTTCCTCTCTTGTAGCCTCCCTCCACACAATCCGTTTTCTTCTGCTTAGCCAGACAGGTCTTTTTAGAACATAAATGAAGTCCTGCACCCTTATGTAAAAGCCCCTGTCCCTCTTGCAGCCAGTTAAGCCATTATCTTCCTCACTCCTGTGATCTGGGTCCCACTATTACCTCTGCTCCTCTACCTCTCCTGGCTGTTCCTGATTCTTACGCTTTGCGGGGGCGGTTCCTCTCCTCACATGCTCCACCCCCTGAATCCCACGGCCGACTCCTTCCCATCTGAGTCTCCACATAAATGCCATCTCCTCAGAGAACCCCCTCCCCCAGTTTGTACTGCATGCACTACACCCATTGCTGTGGCATTTTTCTCATTCACGCATATATTCCGTGCTGTCTGTCAGTCCCACTAGACCCCGAGCTGCTTGTGAACAGCCTGCATGCTCACAGCGTCTCTAGTGCAGAGCCCGGCAGGTACTAAGTGCTCACTAAACAGTGGTTGTGAGACTGAGGGGGTAAGCAGCAGTTATGTCTTCTTGCTCTGGCCCTTAACTGCTTTTAAAATAACAAGTCAGTTGTTTTTGTAAACTTCTAGATGACCGTCTATTACATAAGAAATACATAAAAGGTGTTTTTTTGTTTTTTTTTTTTTTTTTTTTTTTTAAGTAAAAAAATTTGCCCCGGATCCCTCCCCCTAGAAGTAACTGGTTTTGGGCGGTGGGGTTCGGACATTTCTCTCTGCATTTATACAAGCAGAGTGATGAGAGTGTGACTGGACTGACCAATAATTTATGAAAAGATCAACCTCCTACTGTTAACCTACTATGGACTACTTCCTATTGACTGTTTAGAAAACACAACAAAACACGAGCACTCTATAGGGGAAAGCAGGGCGGGCCATGTTTGGTCTCTGTGCCGGCTTCCTGGGGATGTCTCCCTTCATGTTTTAAATCCTGAAGTCTGGTGCTCCTTGAGAGCCTGGTATGGGGAATGCTCTTCACCCTGGACTGATTTCCTGTTAACAGACTGGCTACTCAGAGCAGAACTTTAGTACATGATTGTTTCTGAAGGACAAACGCTATTGGTATGTCTGAATCTAGGTAGCAACTGTGGCTGTGTTATGACTGGATTCTGCTGTTTCTGTGGTTCTGTTTGTCCATTCACCAAAAAGGAAGGCTGCAGGGCAGGGGTGGGGGAGGGAGAGATTGCTCCAGTTTGCTCAGGCCTCACTTAGCTCGTAGGTTAAGGAGATAACAAAGGATTTCAAAAGTACCCAGGCCCCTCTCCCAGTGCCTGATGGGGCCTGGGATTCAGAGGGGGGTGGGGTGCAGGTGCTGGCTCTAGCCCTCTTGGCCCCCCATGATCTCAGGTACATGGCCTGCCAGACCTCTGAGGGCACCCCGGCCCCAGGCCGCCCTCAGGCAGCTGCCTGGCCCGAGGTCTGGAAAAGGCTGTTCTCAGAGCGGTGAGTCATTTTCCTCCGACTCCCCCACCCTCCCCCCTGCATACCCTCCCTGAACTCCCTGTGGACTGGACATTCACAAGCAGGCAGCATTTTTCTGGGGAGTTTTTTGGCTTGTTGGCTTAAAAGTTCTGACCTCCTTGTCTCCTAAGAAAAGGCGCCAGGCCAAGGAGGTTCATGTTTAAAATCACAAGATCATCTGGGCTTTTAGGTTTTTCTCCATGCTGCTTCTCTTGGGCGGCCTCTTTTTGGGCAGAAGTTTTCCTCCCACCTCAGTCCCAGATGTACCATTTTCCTCCTTAAATACATTGCTGCTTCTTCCATCATGGTGCGTTCTTACCTCTGACTTCCCTGGACTGAGGTAGAGAGTGGAAGACCATATATACGGCTGTGTGCCTGGGTCCTCGTGAGCAGCAGAGAGGGAAGGCAGAGCCCGATAGCAGCGGTGTGGCAAAGTGCTCCTGTCACCCTCCAGAGGCCCCGGAACTTTCCATCTGTGTGTGACTGAGGGAGGAGGCAGTGGTAGGAAGAAAGGACTGGGAGTGAGGCTGTGAGGGGTTGGGGAGAGACCTTTTCCTTCAGAAATGTTACCATGACCACACTGGTGCATGTGCCTGACTGGACCTGTCACTTTGGTCACTGTGCTAATGGGGCCCCAGCTTGTGGGCTGGGGGCTGGGGACTATACGTGAGATGTCCAAGGTAATGTAGTGACTTGAGGGTGGGTAGGTCAGGCCTCATGTGGAAACACAGCTGTGGATCCACGAGGCAGTAAGTCAAATGTTTGTCCCTGGACCACGTTGGCTTTGAGCACTGCTAACGCCCTGATCTTAGTCCCAGTGTGACATTTGAGTCTCGGTCTCCTCATCAAAGCTGCCAGCTCAGTTTATTTTCTGACTTACTGAGGAACTGGGCTTGAGGTTATTGGGCCAGGACGTTGGTGGCCCAGCTCAGATTTCACCTATGCTGCTGAAAAAACATCTCGTTTCAGGAGCTACTTCCTGTCTTTTCCTTTATTAGCCTGTTTGTGGAATGGGGTCATATTGATCTAACCATCTCTGAGTGACAAATAAGAGCCTTGTTTTTTCCCTCAGAAGGGAGAAATCGCCTAAAGCGTTCATCATTGAGTCATTCATTCAACCAACAAGTTTTTATTGGATTCCTGTAACGTCAGCTGACTCTTGCTCATGGTGGATTGTTTCCTCTTATGTTTTGTAATTTTGGATTGTAATCTCCTCTTTAGCAAGATTTTAATGCATGAGAATCCTGTACATCCTTGGATTGAGAGTATGTCCCAATGGTGTCACAGTAGCATTAACACTAATTTCTTAGCTTGGTGGTTCCTGGACCATACAAGTGGTTATAAATTTGAACTCCAAACCCATCTGAAAGTGAACCCAAGGTTACAGATTTTCAAGGGCTAATATATTTTAGTTTTCATCCTGAGCACAGGGTGAGCAAACAGCTTCAATCTCCTTTTATTGTTGCCAGACTATAGTCGACCCTTGCTCTAGTCTAATCCAAACTAATGCAGACTCTAGTCTAACCTTCTCTTGAAGTTTGTAGCCATTGAGCGGTCCTGATATTTTTAAAAATCTTTTTCAATGTTTGTTTATTTTTGAGAGGGAAGGAGAGAGAATGAGAATGAGCGGGGGACGGGCAGAGAGAGAGGGAGACACACAATCTGAAGCAGGCTCCGGGCTCTGAGCTGTCAGCACAGAGCCCGACACAGGGCTCAAACTCACTGACCATGAGATCATGATCTGAGCCGAAGTTGGACACTTAACCGACTGAGCCACCCAGGTGCCCCAGGGATCCTGATTTTATACAAGGGTCTTGGGCTCCAACTCGCGAGGCATCATCTTCTGTTCCCACATGGGCATGACCACCCTGGCCCAAGACTAGGGCCTTGTGGGCTGCCTCAGCCTCCCCTTACTGCTTAGGCTTTTAGCCTTCTAGCCCTTTTGAATTCCAAAGGTTTTCCCTTTCTGGTAAAAACTTTTTGAATACAAAAGAATTAGTTGCTAGGTTTCACTCAGCATTTCTAGATGTTTCGTGATGGGAGGGTTTTCAGGTTACCTCGCCCACTCTGTAATAGGCCCTGGGCTAGGTGCTGGAGGTGTAAAGAAGGGCATGATGAGACCCATGAGCTTGCAGAGTAATGGAGATCTCTCGCAATGATGACCCAGTGTGGTATGTATCACACTTACAAGGCCTCTGGGGTGAGGCTTCCTAGGGTGGCCTGTGCGGTCCTGCATTCTTTTTACTGCCAGAGTTGTGAAAAGCCAAAGCAGGCTTTTCATTTTTCCATTGGATGGTGATTCTAGAGGTCACGTGCTTACTCATTCTACAAGCATTTCCTGAGTGCGTTCATGCCAGGCATCATGCTAGACACATAAACATGAGCTATCACATTTATTTCTAACAATAACTCTGGGAGGGTATTTTTGTCCTCATTTAAAGATGACCCAACTGAAGCTTAGGGAGACGAGCTTGCTCAGAGGCTAGAGCCAGTAAGTCCCAGATCCATGTCCAGACACAGGTCTTCAAACCCCAGAGTAGAGCATTTTCACAATAAAGAAGCCAGTTGAGGGCCGGGTGGCTCCCATTCAGAGAAGGCCTTCGTTTTCACGTTTCCTGTACCTTCCTCTTCCTGGCAGCTGGGGATTGGATGTGCCCCTGACCCCTAGGCCTGCCCAGGGCCCCAGCGGGTCTCATATCCACATCTCTAAACACTACCTCTTCTTGCCCACTACAGGAAGGATATTTAACAAACCCAAGAAGCCTCTGGGAAGACTACCCACACGTGTACCTCCCGTGAGTATTCTCATGAGTTGGTCTCCAGGGAGTAGCAAGCTGGTCCACTGGCTTCCCCACCCCAGAGAACTCCAGGCCAGCTGGCAGGAGGAGCAGGTCGCACCCTGAGCCTGTGGGGGCCCAGTGTTGTAGATGGCAGTCTCGTCCGGGAGCTGCTTCCTCCTAGGGCGCTTGACTGGACAACCCCCAAATGAATGTCTTCTGCGGTAGCCCCCGTCACGGAGCGGTGTCCTAGCTCAGGCTGCTGTGCCAGGACCCCGTAGGCTGCGTGGCTTATAAACAACAGAAACTTCTCACAGTTCTGGAGGCCGAAAAGCCCAAGATGAGGACGCCAGCAGTTTTGATGTCTGGTTCATAGATGGCTGTCTTCTGGCCGTATCCTCATGTGGAGGAGCAGAGAAGGAGCCCTCTGGGGTCTGTTTGACGAGGGCACGAGTCCCATTACTGAGGTCCCCGTCCTCACTGCTAGATCTCCTCCCAAAGGCCCCCACCTCCTAGCACCGTCACATTGGGATTTGGGTTCCAACATAGGAATTTTGAGGGGACGCACACATTTAGTCCACAGCAGGCACCTAAACGGTCGGAAGACGGATACGTAAGCGGAGCATCTCCGTAACGCTCTCTGGGCTTTGTACGTCCTTGGTGACCTGCGTTCGTGCACCACACACCGTCCACCCAGCCTCGTGTGGCGGGTGCCCCTCCAGAGGCAGCACCCCCTTCCCCTCCTGCTCTGTGCTGCCAAGACCCCAGAAGGGCAGCACCAGGTCTGCCTCCCACAGGACACCCTCCCTGCCGTTCCTGGCCACCCTTCGGAACCACAACAGCACAGGGCTAACAGCTGCACGAGGACCCTCCTTTGCTTAAATCTGTTCACTCTTCAGTATATTGGTGCCCCGTCTTCCTTGTCCTTGCTCAGCCTTCCCTTCTCCAAGCTGAAGAACCTTCCTCCTCTGTACTCTTTTCACCATTTTTGTTTCTTTCTGTGGACTCCGTGTCCCATTAAGTGGTCCCGTCTCTGGAGCAGGGTCCCCGGGTGTGGGGCCTCCCTCCCGCAGTCCTGGCCCAGCTTGTCCCACGGTCCTGGGCCTCACATTGTGTCCTGTGTTTTGCGAGCACCTGCAGGGATAGTCTTCTCCCTCCCGTGTGACTCGTTTCCTTGTCTCCAGCTTCCAGGTGAAGTTTTTCTACCTGTGCCAGCTGGCCTACTGGCTGCATGCACTGCCTGAGCTGTACTTCCAGAAGGTACGGAAGGTGAGTACTCGTTTCCCCCTTGGAAGGTGCGTGCCCTTCACTCCCCTCTTGCTCTTCCCAGCCTCCTTCCCCTGAGCCTTCCTCCAGAAGCGCAGAGCTGGGTGGGGACAGGGGACGTGTTGGCGGGTTGAGGAAAATGCTGAGCCAGCGAAGTCTCCGCAAAGATCTCCCTGAGAGCAGGCCACCAGCGGGTCTCCTGCCGCCCACACTAGACATGGGGCTTTGGGGGAGGTCTACCTCTTGTCTTCCGGGTAGTGGATCAGAGGTTTTTGCCTTTCCCAGTCTTTTTTTTTTTTTTTTGAATAGCCTTCCTCTGAATTATTTCCAGAAGCCCTGTTCCCCAGTCCCTGTCTCTTCTTTCTCAACCCAGCCCTGCCACATGGACCTGAAGCCAGCACCTCGTCCTCTGACTTCCCAGCAGCCTGGTGCATGGGCCTCTGGTGTGACCTGGGACTGTCTATGTCAGAGCAACCCAGCCTGCTGCCCTCTCGCCGCCCCTCTGTACCTCCCCTCTGCGGAGAGGAGGTGGGGATGAGCACATTTACTGCCTGCTTCTCTTGTTTGCAGGAGGAAATTCCCCGCCAGCTCCAGTACATCTGTCTGTACCTGGTCCACATAGCTGGAGCATACCTCTTAAAGTGAGTGAGATCCCGGAGCCTGTCACATTTCTGTGCCCTTTTATGTCCATGCATCTCTCCACACATTCAGTTAGGAGGCGGTTACTGCACACCTTCTGTTTGCCAAGCACCGTGCTAAGACCTGGGGATACAGAGGTGGCGATTCCCTTGTCTTTAGTGGTTCATGCTCAGCCTAGTAGGAGTGACAGCAGAGGCACAGGTCAGGACAGCTTAATGAGATGATGGCTGTGCTACAATATGGGTCATCTGCCGTGGGAACCCAGAAGAGGGACTAACGCATCCCGAGACAGAGCCAGGGAAGGCTTCGAGGGATGCTAGCACTTGAACCGTGCCTTTGAAGTCGGAGGAATGGCCATGGTGTTTGGCCTTGAGTGTCTTTTACAAAAAGAATCCTACTGATGAGTAGATATGTTGTTGCTAATTTGGAATTTTCCTGAGTTTTATCCGAGCAGGATAGGAGAACACCCTGTACTTTCTCTGGGCTGACGTTTTAAGGGTTTGTGATGTATAACTTTCTGCTAAGCTGCTTGGAGGTCCTTGGGCCTGTCATCTCCTAGGCCCTCACAGCAGGCTTCCTGTGAGGATGACGGACCTGGGGTAATGGAATTAGGAGGATGGCAGCTCTCAAATATGCTCTTATCCCTGAAGGCGTGAAATAGCATCGACACCTGGATGGGTCCTTGGAGGCCAAAGCCTCTATGGTGGGACCAGCCTTGCTCTTGTGCTGCACCCAGCAGTGTGTGGCGAGGACCAGGGTGAGAACCTTCAGGCAGGACCATGTGGAAAGAGAGCTTCTTGCTACTTGTCGGGTCCCTGCTGTATCGTCAGTGTTCCTCCCAAAGAAAGGAGATGCTCTAAGATCCGCTTTTCCCACAGCTGATGTGTCCCACGGAAGGAGAAGGGCAGGTGTCAGACCCTGTTTGGGCGAGTCCTGTGATTCTTGTTTTGGGATGAGGATAGAAGCGAGAGGGCAGGCAGCAGCAGGCCCTCCAA
Organism: Herpailurus yagouaroundi; assembly: GCF_014898765.1. Classification (NCBI taxonomy): domain Eukaryota; kingdom Metazoa; phylum Chordata; class Mammalia; order Carnivora; family Felidae; genus Herpailurus; species Herpailurus yagouaroundi. Next base: position 18,550,198 of record NW_024412394.1, on the reverse strand, counting down.
AACGAGGCCCATTCCCTTTCCAGCGATGCTGGTGCAGCCGCCTCTCTGCTCCTGTAAGGACCGTGGCCTGGCCTTCCTTTGCTTCCATCCTTGCTGTGGTTTTCAGAAGTGAGTGTGGGGACAGGAGAGACCCCTGACTACAGGATTTCCCAAGGGAGGCAGACCTCTGAAATGCTGAATGATTGCAGAGTCTTGTTTTGGTGAAGAGCTTGACTTTTAGAGGCCTTCACTTGCTTGACACGTACCTGAGCTCCTCCTCTGGGCCAGGCACTGCTCTTGGAGCCGAAGTTACCCCTGGGTGAAGTCAGACCAAGGCCTTGTTCTCCTGGGGTGTCCAATCTAGAGGTAGTCAGACAATTAACAAGAAAATAGCTTCCTGTGTTGGTAAATGCGATGTAGAAAATACTAGGGGCACCTGGGTGGCTTAGTTGGTTGAACGTCTGACTCTTGATTTCTGTTCAGGTCATGGTCACAGGGTCATGAGATCAAGCCCTACATTGGGCTCCTCATTGGGTATGGAGCCTGCTTGAGATATTTTCCCTCTGTCCCTCTGTCCCTCTCTCTCCCCCTCTCCCTCCCCCTCTCCCTGCCCCCCTTCCCTCTCCCCTGAGATAATCATTCATTCATTCATTCATTTTGTCTCTTTCTCTCCCTGTCCCCCTGCTCCTCTCCCCTGCTCACTAGTGCACTCTCTAAAACAATAAAGTAGGGTAATGTAACAGTGACCTGTCTACGTGGCACCTTTGTTGTGGGGAGGGAGGTGACTCAGGTTGAGGCAGGTATGACGAGAGTCAGGCATGTGAAGATCTGGGGGGAGAGCTGTGTGGGCAGAGAAACAGCAGGTGCAGAGGCCCTGAGGTGTTCGTAAAGCCCACCATGGCTGGAATGCAGAAAATGAGTTTTGACATGAGGGCACTGGGCATGGTCATATTGGACTTTATAGGTCACGTGAAGACCTTGGGTAGTGCTCCCATCATTCTCTTGACCATCCTCAGGACCCAGTGACCACCCCACTGGATTCTGCACTGCTTTGGTTTTGTTGGGTGGAATTGGCCGGGCCCTTCATTAGCACAGCCTGTGGGGCTGCTCCCACATTTTCTTATTGACTGCCTGAAGCCCTGCATGTTCAGCAGGGTCTGCGGTTTCCCTTCGCAGTCTTTCTCCATTTGAGCTACAGTTGACATCTGTAGCAAACCTCCTAAGAAAGCCGGTAACGCCACCACGCCTGGAATTGAGGGGAGGGGGTGTCTGAGTGGGTGCAGATTTTTAAGAGGTGGGTTCAGTAGCACATCTCTTTGCATTATGTTGAGTTTTGCTTCTTCTTGTACCTCTTAGCTGTGAAGACTTGGATAATGAAAAACCAGACGGGAATCCTTTGTATTCCTGTGTACAAAGCTCAGTCACTTGTTCTGAGCACCTTTTATGCACTGGGTCCTGGGCCCGGTAAAGAATGCATGGTGACTGGTGCCGTGGAGCCTAAGCTAGGTTCACTGTGGGAGCGGTGAGGGGCCCCTGACCCAGACAGGACAGGCGAAGGCCTGGGGGATTCAGTATTATGTTAAAGGTGTGACGGCAGAACTGAATCCTGTAGGGTGAGGAGGGCCAGCCAGGGAAAGCTGGCGAGGAGAGCAGAGCCCAGGGTGCGGGGTGCCTCATGCTCTGTGGCATCCCAGGGGGGGAACTGTGAGGCTTGTCCGTTTCTCCTAGCCTCAGCCGCCTAGGCCTGATCTTGCTGCTGCTGCAGTACTCAACTGAGTTCCTCTTCCACATGGCTCGACTCTTCTACTTTGCCGATGAGAACAACGAGAAGCTGTAAGTAGTGTAAAGCAGGCTGGCCCGCCCACAGTGCTGTGGGCAGGAGCCTCCCATGAGGCCTGGCTGATAGTGCCCCTTCCTGCAGATGGAACCCCAGGGTTGTTTTTTTTGGAGTATCTTACTCCAGAGATCTCCTCCCTCAAACACCCCGATGCGCTACCTTCACACCCTCTTTCCACTTGGCGTTGCTTCTGGAGAAGTGGGTGAAAGCTCCCTCACCGGCCCTAAAGGCTGACGTCCCTTTGCCACCTCCATGAGCAGGTTTAATGCCTGGGCTGCTGTGTTTGGGGTCACCCGCCTCTTCATCCTCACACTCGCCGTGCTGGCCATCGGTTTTGGACTCGCTCGCATAGAAAACCAGGCCTTTGATCCCGAGAAAGGAAACTTCAACACCTTACTCTGCAGGTGAGTTGGGAAAAAGCCCCCGGAGATAAATCAAGGCTCCCTGAGTGCTGCCAGGAGCCTCCTGAACTTGGCACAACTTCAGAAGTTCAGGGGGCAATAGACCCCTGGGGTCTCCGGCACATTGATGTTTAGCTGGAGATCTGTAGACATCAGGCCTGAGGGGAGAAGGAGTGCCAGCCTTCTGCCTCCAGCAAAACCATCTCCACCACCTGCTGGGACTCTAGTCGAGGTCCCCAAGCCGGAATCCCCTCCCCCTTGTCCAGTGCTTCAAGTGCATGATAGGTGACCTCTCTAGCCCCTCAGCTGATCATTACGGCCACGTGTGCTCAGCAGCGCGGCCTGTGGCCTCCCATAGTAGCAGGGAAAGTGGGGAGGAAGTTGTTGTGTTCCCATGTGACCCTTGGGCCTGGGAGGGTGTGTGATTGATCCATTGTTGCTCAGCTTTTAAGTGGCATTCTAAATGAGAAGCCACTCTTCTAGAATTATTCTGCTGTATTGTAATTCAATTCAGTTGAATTCTTTCAGTATATGTACATGGAGCTTAGTCATGCTGTTTGTTGTGGGTACAGAAAAGACAGGCCATGAAGGCAGTGACTCTGGAGCTGGACATGCAGATGTCCCCTCCTCCTCCCTGGTGTCCCTAGACCCCATCTCTTTGTCACCAGCCCTGAAGTGCACTAGAGTGGAGACCGGCACCGAACCACACGCCCTCCCTCATGTGGGTGGCAGGATGGGAGCGTGCTGGTGCCCAGGGTGATGGCCAGGGGAGCTGTGGGGTTCCTGCCCTGGTCTCCTGCTCTGCCCTGAGGCGACTCCCGAGCCCACCGCCCTGTACCTCCGCAGGCTCTGTGTGCTGCTGCTGGTGTGCGCTGCCCAGGCCTGGCTCATGTGGCGCTTCATCCACTCCCAGCTGCGACACTGGCGGGAATACTGGAATGAGCAGAGTGCCAAGCGGAGAGTCCCAGCTGCCCCCAGACTGCCGGCCAGGCTCGTCAAGAGGGAATCTGGTGAGTGCTGGGCCCGTGGGCAGGTAGACACAGAAGTGGGTCTGGGATGGGTGGGGAGGGGCCCGGGCTCGGCTCCTCCACCCAGACCAGCCCTGCCGCTCCCCTGTCCTTCCCTGGGGCCCTGGGTCCTCGGCCCCTGCCGGGGCCTAACTGGCACGTGGCTGGGTGTGGGCCAGGGACACTTTGTGGGTAAGGCTGGCCGCGGTGGGGCAGGGCAGCAACCAGCTGGGGAGCTGTGGCCGGAAGCATGTCCTCGAAGTGGCTTCTGAACCCCAGCCAAGATCTGCTGCCTGTTCCCTGTGCGGCCCAGCAGCCCTGTCCTCACCTGCCCTCTTGCTCCGCATCTCGGCATCCCCCGCCTCCCAGGCCGCTGGCTCCTCTCCTGTCTTCAAGAATGACTAGGGGCGATACAGTGCTGGGTGGGCGGAAAGGGTGGGACACCCGCTTTGCCTCTGGCCCTGGCCACGCTCCAGTAACTTCCCGCCCCTGCCAGGTCCCAGGCCCACTGGCAGCCTGCACGTTCTGTGCAGCCCGGGGGCCTGTCTGCACCGGGCTCTGTTCCCTGACTCACCTGCCTTGCTCCAGGTGTGGCCTGCTTGGCAAGGGCTCCCGTGTGTTTGAACCAGACACGTGCGGGGCTGGGTGTGACGAGTCAGGCCTGGCTGGGAGGGGATGTGGGGCGTGAGGCTGCAGCCAGATTGACTTTGAGCAAGCACATGGAGGTGTTTTCCACAACAGTAAAAAGCACAGTTTTTTTCTGCCAGAGGAGTATCAGGCCTCTGAGTAATGCCTGTCCCTACAGCCTCTCTACCTCCTCTCCACTCTCCCTTCCCAGGGAGTCGTCGCGGAAGTGGGCTGGTGCCCTGTGGGGGAGAGAAACTGAGGCCCCTGGCAGCGTCTGTGCGATTCCACCTAGGATCTGGTTCCAGCCTGAGGCCTGGGCGAGCAGGCGGGCGGGCCCCGGCCTGTTCCTGGGTTACTATATGTCATCCCAGCCGCCTCCTGCTAAAGGACAATCAGAGACCAACCACCTTTAGCAGAGTCACGTTGAGGGGAGCAAGGGCCTCCTGGGAGCGTCTACTGGTTTCCCGTCTTGGCAGGAAGCTGCAGCCAGGCATCCCCTTGGCTGGTCCCCATGTGCAAGCTCGGCCCTCACGGGCCCCTCTCCTGTTCCAGTCCAGGAAGGAACACCATGTGTGTCTGTCTCCCTTCACTTCCTAGGTTACCATGAAAACGGAGTAGTGAAAGCGGAGAATGGGACCTCCCCACGGACTAAGAAACTCAAGTCTCCTTGAGGCCAAAGTGCTGGAACAGGGATCCTCTCATGGGGGCACGGCAGGGAGGTTGGGGAGCCCGGCCCCCGCCACTGTCTTCCCCCTCCTGCTCCTGATGCTCCATCTCAAGCAGCAGGAACCTGTCTTCAAATGGGGCTTTTCCTTTCTTACTTTTTGGCTTTCTTTTCTTACTCCTCCATAAACCATTCTCAATAAAACCAAAACTCTTCCTTCTTTCTCTCCCTTAAGCCACCTCACGTCCTTGCCTCTGTCCTGTGTTGGGTTTTCTAGAAGCCCAGGCCCTCATGGTTATCTTTTTGCTTGCCTCCTCTTTCTCTTCCTTCACGGCTGCTGCTTTTTACTTCTCTCACCGTATTGTGCAATTTTTCCGTGTCTGATTTTTACAATGAGAGGGAGCTCAAGTTGCAGTGAGTCCTGGCCATCCACCACCCAGCTTCAGTCCCCAGGACTTGTCAAAGCCAGAAGCCTCGTGCCAAGGAGCCTCTGCCTGGGGCCACTAGCAGGCCCACCCGCGGGCCCCATGTTTGCGCAAGGAGAGGAGAGACCAGCCCTCTTGGATCATAATCTCCTAGGTGCTGATTAACTGAGATGTATGATTCCAGTTCCACACGCACCAGCTGGAGGCCCGGCATAGCCACTGCTCCTTGGAATTGCCAAGGCATTTGGCTGTGGGGCATGGAGACCTGGTCCAGAAAGATGGTGTTAACCGTGTTGGGTCCCGTGACTCGAGACGGCTTACCGGTGGCTGGTCCTGGACGGGGGCCAGCCTGCCCTCGCTCTGCCGGGGAGGTGCTGAAGGAGGACAAGTCTCCCCACCCTCTAAAGCAAGAACAAAGCGTACTGAGCAGCAGGCTCCTCTGGAAAGGTAACGGCGGCAGAGGCGATGGAGCTGTTGTCCTCAGCCTTTCTTCAGCCCCAGCTACAGCTGCTTTTTCAACCGTTCACCAGCATCCAAAACCAAATCCAAACCACAGTGAACAGACCAGCCTGACGGACGCTGGTCCTCAACCCCAGACCCAGGCAGCCCTGTCAGGGCTGGCCTCGCTACCTGACTTCATCTCTCTAGCTGCAGGAACATCCGAGTCCCCCACTCGTCCCCTGGTGCCCCAGAGAGGGTCACTGGTCCACATCCCCTCTGGCCCCGTCTGTCGTGTGTTCTTCGGCAAGGTCGTTGTCATCCTCCGATGTCTGTCCAGCGCACCTCCAGCATTTGAGACTGTCTGAGAGCAGGACCGATTTGGAATCGGTCTGCAGGGTAGATGAGCAAACGCCACTCTACCACTGTGCCACTGGGGGGCCTCTGCCCTGTCCCTCACATATCCTTTCCCTGTGCTCCACCCAAAGACAAGGCCTCCAAGCCCATGTGAGGCCTGGTTTGGACTTCGGGAAGGGGTTAGGCTTTCAGAGGTCCTAATTAAGAACTCTTGAATTCTGCATTAAGGTGCTGGGGAGTGATTCTTGGGGGGCATAGAAATGTTAGTATCCTTTGATGTGCTGGTCCTCTTTCTGATGCCACAGTAGAAGCCAAACCTTGGGTTATTATCCTAAAAGGGGGGAGATGGGTTTTTTCATCAGGGCAATTCTTCCTCCATGTCCCTTTTATCAGCAACAGATTGGATTTTCCAGTGACTGAGGGAGTTGTACCCTCCTCTGTCCAGGATAAGGTAGAAATGGGAAAAGCTACCCTTGGCTTCTGATTACCCTTAGGAAGTGGGACGGCGCTTTTGGAGATCTGCATCTCTCCCATCCTCGTCTGACACTTCCTGGGCTGCAGAGCAGAATGTTGCTAAAAGGGTACTTGGAATCAACCCTGCAGACCGGAGCCAGGACCCTTTAGCCATTCGGCCAAATACCCTGCTGAGGCTGCGTTCGGGCTCCTTACCTTGCCTGGAGATGGAGGGGCATTCAGCCAGCAGCCTCCAACCTGCCCGTCAGCCTCACAGCCCTTCCTGGTCCTCTCCTGGCTGTGTCTCAGGCAGCAACCTGCCTCCTGTGAGGGGCCACTCCCTCAGGTGAGCCCCAGTTAATTTTCGGTGGGTATGCAGTAGGCTGCAGGCCTGGGAGGTGGGGAGAGCGGCCCCAGGCATGCCATCAGGCAGCCCCCTTCTCCTGTAGGTGTGCTAGGTGTTTGTGGTCAGAGACTACGTGGCTTCGTGCTCCCTCAGCCTCCTGCAAACTTCTGGCTCTGTGGTAGGTATGATTCAGAGCTGGTACCACCACTCCAGGGGTCTGGGTCAACCTAGGCTCCCTGAGACCATGACTGAGGCTAGCATGTCGCTAGCAGGGCCTCTGGGATGATTTGAGAGGAGACGGGATGAGAGTAAATGTAGGGTGCTTTGTCACCCCACTGGCATCCCCGCCACATGTATTTCAGAGCAGAGCCTGGGCTTTGGCAGGCTGGCTCAAAGCATGTTGCCGAAATAACTCCATCCTGTGAGCTTGTTGTGCTGGCTTGTCCTGATTTGGCCACTTTGGCTGTCGTCTTCCGTCTTCTACACGATCTCCTGTTCCCAAAGTGCCAAGCCATCTGGGAAGGCCCTGCCAGACAGCTCTGAGTTTGAGAGGCTGGCTCAGCAAGAGCAGGAGAACAGATGCTCATCTACCTCAGCCAACAGCCGCCTCTCTCTTTAAACATCCCTGGCCAGCACAGGTGTGACAGGTGGCAGTGGGCAAGAGAGGCAGGCTGTGTGGTGGACAGGAGGGCCCTGTGCTCCTCAGGTTCAGTGGTGGGAAAGTTATTTTTACCATCTAGGGTCTGATAGCTGCACTGTTAAGTGACCTGTGTTCCTTTTGAAGGTAGGGGAAGGTTCTAGAGGAAAGGGAAGCAGGCTGAGCCAGGAGGGGAGCTGCTTCTCCCCCATTCTAGTCCATTCTAACCCCGTGTGTGTGTGTCTGGGCCAACAGATGTAAATGGTTGCCGAGAACCGTTTCTGTTTCTGTCCCCAGGCATAACTTACTGACATTTCAGAAACCAAAATTGACCTCTGTATTCTGGCCACCTTTGCAGATGCTTCTCTTGACTAGAATCCCTGGGACCCAGAAACCCCTAAAGCTTGGGTGGGGGATTCTCCCAGGGGGTGTGCATCTCGGTTTTCTTTAGGAATCTTCTTTCTTAGCGGCCTTTGATTTTTTTTTTTTTCCTAAGTGGTGAATAAGAGGTAGGGGCAGAGAGTACACCCTCCCAAGATTCCACAATAGAAAATTCTACTCCCTGGATGCCTCTTTAAATTTGAAGTGGCTTGCCAGGCCACATGTGGCTAGGGAAGGCTCAGCTTTTGGATTTACATCACAGGTTTCAGCCTTCCCTGTCCATTTTCCCTGGGCCTGGACAGCACTCACTCCCCTTGCTGAGTGCCTGGGAGACCCAAGTGAGCAGAGTTGTTCCATAATGGAAGGTGTGCTGTGGTCTTGGGAGGTGGGAAGATAGAGTGGTCTTCCTTCCCTCCCACTGCCTCCCAGCCCACAACCCTGCTCCTCAGAAGGGCGCAGGGTCATTGTCAGATGGTGAGACACTTAAATAGAATCCTTCTTCAGCCAGAGGCTGGCCCAATGAGCAAGCCTTCATCAGCTTCACTGTCTTTACCCCGGGTCTCTCCTCTCCTGTCTCCCCCCTACTCGTTTTTATAGATGTCTCAACAGCATCGAGACTTCCATGTTCTGTTCTGACTCTGTGCTCAGCAACCCCTGAAAGTTTGTCCTGAGCAGACCCTCCTCCTTGCTGTTAGAAGTGCCTTACTTGCCATGTGGTCTTCTGGCCTTGGCTTGTACTGCCAGCTGCCAGGCCTCTAGGGTGGTCTGTCCTGTGCAGCCAAGGACACCGGACCCTGGGATATCACATGTAAAAGGGACATGGATTGTGACAGTTTGGCCTCACTTGTCTCAGTCCCCTCCCCCCATCGTGTTGGGGTATGTGGTCTGTTCTAGGTTGTTTCTGGTTTCTCCTTTGTGTCAGTTTTCTGGCCCACAGGGGTGGCTGCAGTCACCTGTGCCTCCTACCCATGGAAGGAAGCTTGGTGGCCTCCAGGGACACTGAGTGCCCTGTGAACCCTGCTCTGCCAGCACCCCCCACCCCTAGTTTAAAAAGAAAGGCACCCTGGCTGTAACCTCTTCCACTCTGTTTTGTCTCCCATTCAACCCACAGTTTGTATGGTAAAGGTGTTAGTCACAAGTGCCGGCCCGCAGACGCCCATTTGATAGTGGGTCTAGTGTGGCTGTTGCAGTCTCCTTGCGCTCCAAACTCAGTGTTACCTATGTTCACAGCGGCTGCCTGCCGTCCCCTTGCTCTTCCGGGCTGTGCAATAACTCTCCCAGCCAGTGGTCTTTCCACAGGCCTTGCTGTCCCTAAACACCCTGCAGTTGGGGAGGGAAGGGACCCGTGGGAGGGCGGTCGACATCCCTTACAGAAGAAATGTGCGCCACTTCCCCTGTGTTGCTGCCCTTGTCTTCACCCTGGGTGGGTTTCTGTGGCACTCGAATAGAGCATCGTAGCATCACCTTAGAAGTTCGTGTATTTTTTTTTTTTTTTAATCTGTTGAAAAGGAAAAAAAAAAAAAAACCATCCTCATGATGGGGCATTAAATAAGTCCATGTCTGGGAAGTAGATCTGCTGTGACCCCTGAGATGTCACCGTCACTCTGTCTAAAGGCGTTCTAGAGTTTCTTGTTTGTGTGGAGAGGAAGCAGCTTGTGCGGAGATGCGGCCACGCGGGGACAGCCCTGCTCACCCGGTAGGAGCGGGCTGGCATCGTAAGTGCCACTGTTGCCTTGGGGGCGGATTCCCGTGTTTGTGTGATGAGACCATACACCTCACGTGTCTGTCCCTCTGGTTTAACAAACAGCTGAAGGACAAGCTGAGGCCGCTGGTGCCGCCTGAGCAACTCCTAATGCAAATGTGGACAAAGTGTCTTTTTGTTTTCTACTTTAGCCTGTTCACGTTATGGACCAAATTTCAACAAGGAACTCAAGGAAAATTTGTACCTGCCGTATTTTTGGTTACATTAAAAGGGGTTTTTTTTTTTTTTTTTTTTTTTTGGAGGGGGGGGTCTTTTTATTTTCAGTGAACTTTTTTCAAAATCCTTTTCCACCGTTTCTGGTTTTAAAACAAATTGCAGTTTTGTATGGATTTTTTTTTAATGTACATTTCGAAACAAATCAAATATTTTTGAAATAACTGAATAAAAGGCATAGAATTATCAGTCTAATTGTCTCTGGTATAATTACTTCTATTCCTTTTTAATCTGGATGCTTACATTTGCTTTCACTTGGAAAATAATTTCGTGTCAATTTTAGCTTCATTTTTCACTGTATGAGTTGTTCTATCTTTTTGAACCGTGTTCATCTTGGTCATGTGAATGAGGGAATTGTAATTAAGGATGGAGAAAGTTACATGCAGTGTGCATAGTAACGAGCATACATTTTTGAGTCTGTATCAGTAGACTATAAAAACGGAAAGGAGTTTTCTTGACCTTGAGTTTGTAGCTCTCACAAGGAAGTGCCGTGGACTTGATGCCTACTACGGTGTGAGGTCACTGGCTCGGAAAAGACGGAAGAAGGTGTGTGTGGAATCTTGGTGCCGGTGCTGAGCAGTAGTGGTGACAATGGAGGGCAGTGGGGGCTGCCGGTGCCAGTTCTAAGGCCTGCTCTTGGCCGCAGTGGTCTGTGTTTTCCAGAACCATCTTCTGAGAGCTCAGGAGAGGAGTGGTTACAGCTGGCAGTCAGCCATGGACACCACAGGGTGTGAGGATTACCCAGGAAGGGTTCACCTGAGGTCAAGGTGAGTGGCACTCACAGAGGTCAGTCTTTGGCTCAGACTTGGGTTTCAGTCTGGCTCTGCCAGAAGCAGCTAGGTGGCCCCAGGCGGTTAACCTTTCTGAGCCCATTTGCTTACATGTGGGGTTTGTGTGCTTGTTGCTTGTTTTTGCAGGCAGCAGTGCTGGCGAGATTTAGGGATAGTGAGTGCTGTTCATGCTACAAGTAAAGCACTCTTTTTTTTTTTTTTTTTTTTTTTAAGAGGCACACTTCTGTGCCAGCAGGACATTAAGGAGTCCCTCATCCAAGTGACCCTTGATTCTCTGGAAACTGTTTCGAGAGGGCTTCTCCACCTGGTGGTCCCAAATACCCTCAGTGCCTATAGACATGGGTTTGATACACGTTAATTCGATGGTATTTTCAAGGCCCCCTAGTAGTGCAGAGTCCAGGCCCAGGGCCTGGGTAGTGGCTTCTTTTAGCCGGCCACCAGGGAGGGGAGACAAAGGAGGTCGTTTCTCCCTATAGTACTTCTTGCTGCAGGCTAACGCTCAACTCTTCCATCATCTAGGCCAGGACGCCAGATGCGTGTCGGGTGTGACCGCAGTGTAAGTGACCTCAAATGGCCGCACCGCCATTCGGGATTTCAGTAGGAAAAGCGATTTGCTCGGACTTGCGTGGCGCCTGTACTCGGCCATCTCATGTAAACTAGCAGGGCTGAGCACAGCCCTGCTGTGTGTGGATGACAGAAGTGACCTGCTAGCTCTGGTCGTCTGCACCTGGTGATGGTGCTGGCAGATCGCACCTTCCCATCTCGGGGAGACTTGGAAAGTGAGTGATGAGTGTGAATCGTGAGCCCAAGTCCTACATGTGAATGCTGCGTACTGTGCTCAGCACGGCTGTGAGGCACTTCTGACGGCTGCAGCAGGCTAACGTTTTCATCCTGCTCCCCATGACAGTGGGGAGGGTGCCAGGAGTCCAAGAAGAAGAAATGTCGGATCGGACAGAAGGGCTATGAGCACTTGGATCTCAAAGGGTGGGTAAGAGGATTTTTTCCTAATGTCTCCATTTAAGCCAAAGACAGAAGTCGGCAAGGATCTCTGCTGCAGCTGGTGCAGAGCCACCAGAGACTTGAAGCAGGCCCAGAGTCTGGTGAACCTCCCTCCTGCGGGGGTGGGGGAGAAATTGATGGACTGTGGATTTCTTGAGAGGGGCCATCAGTGCTGTAGGTCCACAAGCTCCGTGACGGAGGTGCTTTAACAGACTCAGGGCTTGACACGTATCCCCTGGAGTTTAGAGAGCGTGAGGTTTAGGGTGCCTGCTTCTCCCCTAAAGTGAGTCTCCAGGAGAGGGACTGTCTGAGCTGCTTAACTGCAGAGCCCTGAGAGCAATCTAAATGGATACAGAGGGAAAGAGTGGATCTGGAAGGGTTAGCCCGAGGAGGCCCCACATGTAGGGCCTCCTGAGAGGATGAGAGGGAGCCTGGAGGGAATGTACTCCTGGAACCGGGCACGTTGGAGACTGGGCCATCTGTATCCGAGAATGGCACTCTGGGAGGTTTTCTGGGGGAAAGTGTCCTGAGAACTCACAAAAGCTGCCTTGGGAGAGAGAAAGAGCCAGCTTTTCGGCACATGACACACAGAAGGTCCTGGTCCAGTTAGGACTTTACTGGACCCAGAAATAAGACTTTGCCCCTTTCCTCTGGTGTCTACTCCCTAACCCTTCCCAGACAATACAAAGGCCAGAAACAGTAGCGTGGCAGGTGGGAAGGGGAAGGAGCAGAAAGGAAGGAAGGAGAAACCCACCGTAGCTGCCCCAGCACCTACCCATCCTTCCTCCCTCTTTCCTCTCTCTCTCTCACTCACGCACACACACATACTAGACTATGTGTATCTAAGCTTGACCAGGCCTGATCTGGGCATGCAGGATAGAGCTTAGTAGTTTCACTTTAGACTGAAATGGACTTCTGAACACTTGAAAAGAATACTTTCAATAGTAATGAGTGACTGGGGGTAAAAAATTTTAAATTGGGTGGTTCTTAAAATCTTGACCTGGAGCGGAAAAACTCAACATGTGCTATCTTACAGAACTTTTAGCAAGCTAGTTCGAGGTGGCTTGGTTCAGCAACAGAGGAAGAACTGTGGGAAGTTACCCAGCACTTCCGAGGCCAGGTGTCCTGGATCTTGTATCGACAACTCCCACTCATTCACACCACTGGCTGGGCAGCGGGGAGGAGCCGGAGCTGGTGGCTGACCTCAACTCTGGAGCAGCCATGGTTCTAAAAACTGAGTCAGAGCTCACAGATAACCAGTAACTGTTTTTCCTCCCGTCTCAAGGCCAGGTTCTCTAAAAGCAGGGATTTTATATATATTCTCTAAAAGCAGCATGTGTGTAGGTGTGTGTGTGTGTGTGTGTATAAAATTATTAACTATAGTTCAAATCAAGAAATACATTTTCTATTATGACCCAGTAAATACATCCTCAGCTGAAACAAAAGTTTCATGAAACAGTATATACCTACTATTTGTATTACACTCTCATATTTTCTGTTCTATTCCATTTTTGTTTAAATGCAGGTCTAATGGGCCTATAGCCACAGTTTGCCAATGTCTATTTCCCTGCAATGCCGGGGTAAGTAGGCACATGGCGGGGGGCATCGGCTTGCAGCAACAGCAGTCTGTGTGCTGTCTATACCCCAAGTGATGCTTCTCCTGGCAAAATCTAGTTTTTTTCCTGCTCTTAATCATTCTATACCTGTATGAGGATTGTCCACAGAAACAGAACCAATGGAATGTATATAGAGAGAAAGATAATTATTATAAGAATTGGCTCACATGATTACGGAGGCTGACAAAGCCCAAGCTTTGCAGCAAGCAGGCTAGAGACCCAGGAGAGCTGATGGTGTAGTTCTGGTCTGAAGGCCAGGCCAGCAGGCTTGAGACCCAGGATGAGCCAGTGTTTTAGTTTGAGTCCAAAGGCAGGAAAAGGTTGTCCTAGTTCAAAGGCAAGCAGGAGGAATTCTTTCTTTCTTTGGGAAAGCACAGTCTATTCAGGCTTTCAGGGGAGTGGGTGAGGCCCACCCACACCAGGGAGGGCAATCTGCTTTACTCATTCTATAAACCCAAATGTTAATCTCATCCAGAAACAGTCACATCCAGAAAAATGACCCCAAGGCCCAGACAAGTTGACACATAAAATTAACCATCACAATATCCCTACCCCTACCTCACTAAATAAGGTACCATCTTAGCTCTTTAAAGATCCAATTTAATTTAGACTTTAGTATTAAAGTTATGTTTTTTTGGTTCCTATATTTTAAGAGTTCAAAATGTAGGTCCAACCTCCAAACGATACCGCATTCTCTCATCAGCCAGGTCCGTTTGAAAAAGCACGAACAAAGTTAGAGTAGTTAATCTTGTCTTCTCCGTGAGAGCACACCCTGATCAACTGCAGGAGAGAGCAGAGAGCAAGTGAGGCAGAGCTGCGGGGTACGCTTGTTAATAACAATCCCCAGCCTTTGTAAACCAGGTCAGAGTTTATATCAGAGGATTCCAAAATGGTCCTGCGAACCTGCCAGGTAGCTCAGATGTTATCCCCACCTTAGACTTTATGAAATTGAAGCTCAGATGGAATAAAAGGCCTGCCTGGGATTTCAGGACTAACATTTGTAAGCACATTGCCATTGCCATTTCCAAAGCACTTTTAATTATTTTTATATTCAAATACGAGCTTTGTCCACCCAGCCTGCACAGAGTAAAACTCTTAAAATAGCAAGCTGCTATTATCATCGCCTAACAAAAGAATCCAGTTATGTCACTGCTCAAACCAGGTCCCCTGAAATGCAGCTGTGGGTGATGGTAGATTTCTAGATTTGCTGTGGTCACCTTTACAAAATGTGCGAACCCAGGCCGCCCACACCTTCCCCCCCTCGCCCCCCTCCACTTCCCACTGACTGCAGTTCCTCTCTCGCTAGGTCATGGATGGCACACATGACTTAAAAGCTGGGCACACTATCACTCTGAGATTTGGGAAGCCAAAGGGGCATTTGCCCAGGTGAACACCTTCTCTCCTGTCTCCTGTACTCTCTGCTAATGTCCTGATTTATGAAAAATCCTCATCTCTGATCTAGCCCCTCTAGCACCATGCAGACAGCCTTCCCTAAGTGAGTCTTCAGTTCTGAACATCAATTTTTGCTAAAAGATCTTTAAGAAGGTCTACAGCACTTCAGTGTTTTTCATCAGTGAGAAGTCTCCATGAAAAGTCACAGTCCTTGGCAATTGTGGGAGAAATTTTGTTCTGAGTTCCAGGGAAACCCAAGCTTCCTGGGAATTTATAATGAAAAAAGGCACAAAACACCTTCTTTTACTCACCTATGAAAATTCTAGAAGGAGACTGGCCATGTCCTTCCTCCATTTGCATCTGGCCATGCGTGACCCCTTACCAATAGACGTCACTGCCCCTGGCAGTGATCATGCCCTCTTCCATGATGGCTAGACTGCTGGGCTAATGTAAGCATCACCATGAAGGGTGTCACAGGCTGCCCACCATTCTGCTCAACCCAGTTACCTTTGAGTCTCCCCTCGGGGCTGCCTCTCTAGGATCACCTCTGTGGAGTCTCCTTCAGCCCAGAAATGACTCACCAGCCACCCTGTGCTGTCTAGCCCCTATCCACTTAAACAGAGTCCCTCCTGCAGCCATTAGGAAAGAACATCAATGCGAAAATCCAGGGGAAACACCATAACCAGAACTGAATAGGAGATCTGATTTGGACACCTTTAAGTTTCCCATTCAAACAAAAGATGCATGCAATAGCCTTTGGGAGAGAACGAACGGTGTTCAGCCTCTGCAGTCACCCAGAAGAGCAATTCATACTGACCTCCTTAATCAAAGAATCATCAACTGGGAGGTGGAGAGAGTCACAGATTTTAAAGAACATTTCTTTGTCCACATATCCGGAAGCTTCCTTGTCATACATTTGAAATGCTTCACGAATGTTGTCTTTGCATGGATGATGTTTCAGTTGCTTCTGGATTGTGTCTATTAATGCTTCCAGTTCTTGCTCACCCGGGTCCTCTTTAGTTTGCTTGCTGTAGACAAAGGAAGGAAATGCCTGGCATCTTATTTATACTTGACCAGTCTCATCTCAGTGACCAAAGTTCTCATTTGGTGAAGTGGGGGAAGCTTCTAATGGCGAGCGGCTTGGACACTGAGCTGGCCAATAACGGAATGCTTGCCTGCAGGGGCTGGCTGATGACTGACCCCCACAGGAAGGCTTGATTAGGGTGTTTCTGAACTGAAGCCCAGCCTCCCTGGCTGCCACCTGTTAAATCACTGCACCACAAAGAGCCAAATCTCCCACTGTGGCAGCCTCCCCAAGTTCGGTGTTTGTGCGAATCATCTGCTGCTGCTTAATGCTGATGCAGGTCTACATGGTCTGTTATCTCATCTAAAACTAAGGGAGTTAAAAAAAAATTACACACAGTCAGCAATCTGTTGTACTTTTAACATTCCCTCTCCAGTTCATTCTGAATTTTGTGACAGTGGATTGAGAAGCTTAGGCTTAGCATTTACTGAAATGAGAGATGAGTAACACAGAGCATTAGAAAGAAGGCAGTCTAACCTTTCAAACCACAACCAGGATAAGCAGAAGCCCAATTCATTTCCTTTGAACACAAAGGTACCATTACACAAATAAAGACTTTTAGAGCTGGAAAAGACATTTCATCTTTATAAAGGCATTTTGGGATAAAATGAGACCGCAATAAACTCAGAAACCCTTTCTCAATGATGAAAAAACAGACTTGAAGACCCAGATGTCACGTCACAGGCAGGACCAGAACAGACATCTCACTCGGGTTCTGACATGTTCTTTCAAGGATGCCCACCACCTCTCACCTACCCTCCCCCTCCACACCATCACAGTACCAGTCTACCATGGCTTTCCTGTTCCTATTTCCTTCTGCATAGGATAGTTAAAAGGTTCACTGTTCCAAATGGCCTCTTTTAACTTCATTCCCTTTTGAACCACTGGCGACCCTTGCTGGGGAAGGCATAAAGTGCTACAGCCTTTCAGGGGCAATTTAGAAAACATGAAGCAAAAGCCCAGCAAAGAATTTCAAATAATTTATCCTAAGGAAATAATCATGAGTTGTATACAAGGATACATCTAATAAAGCAGTTTTGAGACAGCCTAAATGTCTAAAAAGATTGTCCAAAAATCAGAATTTGGTTAAACAATATCCCCCAAACAATTAGGCAATATAAAAATCATGTGGCATGGACAATGTTGCAGAAAGAATAGACAGATGGGTGAGAAAATCAATGTGTAAAAGTGTATACAGAAGGCTACATTTTGCATCAGTTGTGAGGGGAATAAGAACATACAATTAAATCCGCTTACATTGTGCAAAGAAACTCTGGGAAGAGATTTTAAAACCAATGAAGTAGGTAGTTAGCTATGGAGAATGGAGGGTAACAAGCAGGTGGATGGAAGATGGGGCAGGAATAAAACTTTTCATTTGTCCTTCAAATATATATAACATATAATTCATGTCAATTATATATTACATTATATATCTCATTATATATATAATATGATATATAACTCATGTGAATTAATACCTACTCTAAAAATTATCAATGCTCCATAAAATATTTCATATCAGAAATGTTCATGATATGCAAAAAGCTAATTAAATATTACAGGATTACTCCACTTTATATGCATATTAAAACAATATTGGAAGTAATCATCTCTGGGTTATGGGATTTTAAGGAATATTTTTATTTCTATTTCCTAAATTTTTACTCCGTGAATGTTATTATGGGCATGTGTTACCTTTATAGTAAGACAAAAACAATATAAATTGCAATAATGAAAATCTCTAGTATCTAAATGCTGCCTGGCATTATTGAAGCAGAATATATTTACCTGATGGGTACACCTCCAGTCATATATACTAAATTATGAATGATTGCCTGGGCTCTATTTTAGTGGCAGAAAGCAGTGAAACTTCAATCTTCCATATCTTCCCAGGAGTTAGAGCCATAGAGCATATATATTTGAAATGTGATCATCCATTCACTTTGGGAAAGAGAAGATAACCCTCCCTTCCCTGAAGGGGCCAGATGTTTAATACTGCTTCATACAATAGGGAAAATGTCGATGGCATCTGCTGCCTTTGAGTATGCTGGAGTAAATTCAAACAGAGCTTGCCACAGGTGGTGCTGTTTACGACAGAGCTAGTGAGAGTTCTAGCCCCGACATTATTGAGGGGCCCAAAACAGGGCCCCTTCTCTAGGACAGCTGCAACATTGTTCCACATGTTAACAAGGGAACACAGGGGCCAAATGGTCATCCTTAATGGGGACCGCTGACTGAGAGAGGTAGCTGGGTTCCCAGCACACGAGGTGCAGACTCTGTGCCAACCCCTCCGATGCCCTTCTTTTTCTTTCCACAAAAGCAAACATGAGTTTTATGGGGCGATTAATCTCCCATAGGTAAAAAAAGACGTCATGGTTTTCATTCCACTCTTAGACTATTTTCCTAGGGGCAACCTGGCAAAGCCCTCTACTTAGCAAGAAAGAACTAAATGGAATTCACATATTTTCTCCAACAGCAAAGAAACTGCAGTTTTGTTCTTTCTTATATTTGGGGGCAGGGTGGAGAGCAGTGGGCAACTCTATGATTTGTCAGAACTTTAAAGTGTGGCCATTTTGACTGCAAAGGTTCAGCGTCAACCCCTTAGCCTGACTTTAGCTCTTGATCCATGATCGAATGTCTCCCCTTGGCCCCAGTGGTAAACTCACTTCCAGGGCAGGCAGCCCCTTGCCTAGAGACCTTAGAGTGGTCAGGGAGCTGAGTAACAACCTCCTCGATTTTTTGGTGCTTTTCTCTGGTGAGAGAGAAGAAATTGTAGTAAGAGCATGAGCTCTAGAATCTGACTTGTTTCAATAGCTGTTTTACCACTTAAAGCCTGCATGATCTTAAGTAGATTACCTAACTGCTCTATGCCTCAGTTTCATTATCTGTCATAGGGGAGTTTGAAAGGAAGCCACCTCATAAAGATTGCTTTGAGAATTAAATGAACTATTACATATAAAGCACTTAGTACCTGACATAGCAAGTGCACACAAATGTCAGCTTTGAACAAAGTTCTTTTCACAGTCCTAGTAGAAATAGTCACTCATCTAACAACTATTTATTGAACATGTTTGGCTTAGTACGACAAGGAACCATTTTCTAGTAAGGATCCCTGCTCTCCAGAAGGGAATTAAGACATGGACTTTAAAGTCGCTCACAGGGGCGCCTGGGTGGCTCAGTCGGTTGGGCGTCTGACTTCGGCTCAGGTCATGATCTCACGGTCCGTGGATTCGAGCCCCACATCGGGCTCTGGGCTGACAGCTCAGAGCCTGGAGCCTGTTTCGGATTCTGTGTCTCCCTTTCTCTCTGACCCTCCCCTCTCATGCTCTGTCTCTCTCTGTCTCAAAAAAATAAATAAAACGTAAAAAAAATAAATAAAGTCGCTCACAGAAGGGAGAAAATGACCATTAGGGGTCATGTAGGGGAGGTACAAAGCCTGAGAGGATCACCAAGGGCTGAACTGGGAGATGGTCTTGAAGGATGTGAGGGCTTGGACCTGCTGAACGAAATAAAGGAACTTCAGACAATGGGAACAGCCTGAGAAAAGGCATGAAGAAAGGAATGCCGGAGGTTGGTATAATAAACCTGTTTGTCTGGAGTGCAGTGTGTGTGGAAAGGTAAGCTGGAACTCGAAGTTCAATGGTCATTTGGAGACACACTATGAAGGTTCTTGGTGGAACCTGGAAAGTTCAGACTAAGAACTTTAGAACTTTGTTTTTAAGTATATATATACATATATATGTATATATATGTGTGTGTGTGTGTATATATATGTACATATATACATTATATACATGTATATATGTACATATATACATTGTATGTATATGTGTGTGTATATATATGTACATATATACATTATATATATGTATATATGTACATATATACATTGTATGTATATGTGTGTGTGTACATATATATATATACACACACACACATATATACATACAATGGAGTATTACTCAGCAATCAAAAAGAATGAAATCTTGCCATTTGCAACTACATGGGTGGAACTAGAGGGTATTATGCTAAGCGAAACTAGTCGGAGAAAGATAAATATCATCTGACTTCACTCATATGAGGACTTTAAGATAGAAAACAGATGAACATAAGGGAAGGGAAGCAAAAATAATATAAAAACAGGGAGGGGGGCCAAAACATAAGAGACTCTTAAATATGGAGAACAAACAGAGGGTTACTGGAGGGGTTATGGGAGTGGGGATGGGCTAAATGGGTAAGGGGCATTAAGAAATCTACTCCTGAAATCATTGTTGCACTATGTGCTAACTAGGATGTAAATTAAAAAAAT
>NW_024412394.1:18417109-18530470 GCF_014898765.1 Herpailurus yagouaroundi | reverse complement strand
AAATCATTGTTGCACTATGTGCTAACTAGGATGTAAATTAAAAAAATGACAGTTAAAGGAAAGAAAAATTAATACCAGTCCTTCTCAAACTCTCCAAAAAATATATATATATATGTGTGTGTATGTATGTGTGTGTGTGTGTGTGTATATATATATATATAATATATATATACATATATTATATATATATATATATATATATATATGGAGAAGGAAACACTTCCAAACTTATTTTATGAGGCCATTATTACCCTGATACCAAAGCCAGTCAAGGTCCCTTAAAGAAAATTACACACCAATATCTTTGGTGAACATGGATTCAAAAATATTCAACAAAACACTAGCAAACCAAATTCAACAGCACATTAAAAGGATCATACACCATGATCAAATGGTAATTATCCTTTTTATGCAATGATGGTGCAACATACACAAGTCAGTAAATGTGATATACCACATTAACAGAATGAAGAATAAAAATCACGCATACATGGTCAACTAATCTTTGACAAGGGTGCCAAGAATACACAATGGAGAAAGGACAGTCTCTTTAATAAATGGTGCTGGCAAAACTGAGTATCCACAGGCAAAAGAATGAAAATGGATCTCGATTTAAGATAACAAAAATTAATTCAAAATGGATTGAAGACTTAAACATAAGACCTGGAACTGTAAAACTCTTAGAAGTAAACAAAGGAAAGCTCTTTGACATTGGTTTTGGCAATGATTTTTTGGATAGGACACCAAAAGCACAGTCAACAAAAGTAAAAACAAATAGAACTATTTCAAACTAAAAACCTTTTGCACAGCAAAAGGAATAATCAACAAAATGACAAGGTAATCTATGAAATGGGAGAAAATATTTACAAGCTGTCTTAGTCTGTTCAGGGTACTATAACAAAATACCAGAGACTAGGTAGCTTATAAACAACCAAAATTTATTTCTCACAATTATGGAGGCTAAAAGCCCAAGATCATGGCACCACAGATTCCACATGGTGGCTAGGGAAGGCTCTCTCTTTGGTTCAGAGACAGTATCTTCTCATTGTGTCCTCATGGTATAAGGGGGCTAGCAAGTTCTCTGGGGCCTCTTTTATACAAGCACTAATCCCATCCATAGGACTCTCATGACCTAATCGCCTTCCAGAGGCGATTAAGAGTTCCAGATGAACTCTTAATATGGATCAAGATATCAACACATAGGGGCGCCTGGGTGGCTCAGTTGGTTAAACCTCCAGATTTGGCTCAGGTCATGATCTCCCAGTCTGTGGATTCGAGCCCCACATCAGGCTCTGTACTGACAGCTCAGAGTCTGGAGCTTGCTTCGGATTCTGTCTCTCTCTCTCTCTCTCTGCCCCTTCCCCACTCACACTCTGTCTCTTTCTCTCTCAAAAATAAACATTAAAAAATTTTTTTTTAGTATCAACATATAAATTCTGAGAGGACACAAACATTCAGACCATGGCACAAACCATATATCTGATAAGGGATTAATAGCTAAAGTATATAAGGAACTCATACAACTCAATAGCAAAAATGAATGAATGAATAAATAAATAAATAAACAATCCAGTTAAAACATGGGCAAAAGACCTGGATAGACATTTTCCCAAAAAGGATATACAAATGCTAAGAGGCACATGAGAAAGTGCTCAACCTCACTAATTATGAGGGAAATGTAAATCAAAAC
This sequence comes from Herpailurus yagouaroundi, assembly GCF_014898765.1. Taxonomy (NCBI): domain Eukaryota; kingdom Metazoa; phylum Chordata; class Mammalia; order Carnivora; family Felidae; genus Herpailurus; species Herpailurus yagouaroundi. The sequence continues at coordinate 18,528,780 of NW_024412394.1, read as the reverse complement.
CACAATAAGATATAACACCTGTTAAGATGGTTATCATCAAAAAGACAGATAACAACTTGGAGAGGATGTGGAGAAAAGGGAACTCTTGTACATTCCCATTGGGAATGTAAATTAGTACAGCCATTATGGAAATGTTATGGAATTGCCTCAAAAAATTAAAAATAGAACTATCACAGGATCTAGCAATCCCATTTCTGGATATGTATCTGATATCCAGATACATCTGGATGTATCTGTATCCATGATACATCTGGATATGTATCTCCAGGGCCTCAAGGAGACATCTGCAGTGCCATATTTACTGCAGCATTATTCACAATAGCCAAGATATGAAAATAACCTAAGTGTCCAACAATGGATGAATAGATTTTAAAAATGTGACACATATATAAAAAACATGGCCCAATAGAATATTATTCAGACATAAAAAGAAGGAAATCCTGCCCTTTGTGACAACACAGATGAATTGGAAGGATATTGTGCTTAGTGAAATAACCCAGAGAAAGACAAATACTGTATAATCTCATTTATATGTGGAATCTAAAAAAAGTTGCACTCATAGAAACCGAGTAGAAGGTGGTTACCAGGGGCTGGGGGAAAGGTGATGTTGGTCAAAGGGTTAAAAAAAAAATTCAATAACAAGACGAATAAGTTCTGGAGGTCTAATTGTGACTATTATCAATAATACTGTACCATATACTTGCTGTTTGCTATGAGATCTTCAACATTCCCACCACACACACACACAAATAAATGGTAGCCAGGTAAGGTGATGGATATGTTAATTAACTTGATTGTGGTAGTCATTCACAATGTATATCAAATATACACTTATACCTCAATAAAATTGGGGGAGGGGGGAAGTAGTATGATGAATTTGGAGCCAAGTTCCAGGAAGACTGGTCTGGTAATAGTATGTGAAGTGGATTAAGGGAAAAAGAGAATGGACGTGGGAAGGTAAGTTGGGAGGTACTGTGGAGGCCTAGGTAAGCAGTGATGGGAGCATGGCAGACATCAGTGGTCCCCTGTTCAATATTCACCCTCTCCCTTTCCTAACAGAGCCTTTATTTTGTTTGGAGCAGCAGTAAAAAGTGGCTCTATGATGCAGCCCAGACAATGAGATGTCAGCAGAACTTGCTAGGTGGGGCTCCTGGATAAGCCCTTTAAAAACAGGAAAGACGTGGTGAGATTGGCTGTTCAGTCTTTTACCCTTTGTCCTTCCCCTTCTTCCTGCCTGGACTATAATGCAGTGCTAGAGATGGAACGTTCATTTTGTGGCCACAGGGTGAAAAGCAGGAGGACTAAAGCTACTACTTGCTAAGGGTGTCTGAGAAGAGAGAAAAAAACATCGAGTCTCTGTTGGCATTGCAAAGCCACCACACGGGCTCTGGAGTGCTTCCCTCCAGATGTCCTGTTACAGGTTAAGCTAATGTAAATTTGTTTTTGTTGTTGTTGTTATGTGTGGACAAATGCAGCTCCTAACTGACTGAGTGCTTTAGATTAGGAAATGGTGGGGAGAATGAAAAGGAGAAGTCAGAGGCAAGACATATCATAGAATAAAAGAATTTAGCTTATTGAATATAGTGCAAAACAAAAGAGGTCAAGAGAATCTCAAAGATTTCAAACAAAGATAAATGGAACACTGATGTGATTAAGAGAAAGCAGGCAATTAACAATTATGGCTTGCCTCCTGTGTGTGCAGACACTATGCTGGCACTTGACATATGTTATTACAACACGCTGTTATCACAACTTTATGAGACACACACAGAAAGAAGGAAGAGCAGTTGTGCTATAAAGTTGGAAACAACAATGGCGTTTTTTCTTGTACAAATTGTGAGGTGCTGTGGTTCACCTGGATGAAGACACACTGAACAGGTCAACAGGAATCTAGAACTAGCGTCAGGAGAGTGGTTGGAATGGAGAGCAACTTGTTTAGACACTGTGCAACGAGGTGAGAGGAGACTGTCAGGCTTTAGAAAAAGCAAACAAGAGGACCAAAAATAGGACCTTGAGAAATACCAACCTAGTAGACAAAAAAGTAGCAAAAAGATACAAAGAATAGAATTCCAGAAGTAGCAGGGGTATCAGAGACTCTGACTTTCTAGAACTCATAAGAGGGTTTCAAAAAGGGGGCTCACCTCATCCTATGGATATACCTAGAAAACACCCACATCAGTGTAAACCCAAAAAAAGACCCAAAGGGTGGCAGTATAGATCTCCACAGCTAAATGTAGAGAAGAGGCCACATTAAAGAGGGTAGGAAGGTTAGAGACATGGTCAGCAGCCAAAGAGACCCACAAGACTGTCCATGGGAGGGAGGGACTCCAGCAGTGTGGAGAGAAGAGAGAAGCAGACCCTACATGAGGTACCCCAGGCAAAGGGGACTCACATGGGGAAGATGAATCCCCACAACATTTGGTTTTCAACACTAGAGAGGCTTAACAATCAATAAGGCTTAACACCTGGGACTTTAAAAATCAGCAGCTTGGCTCTGGGAGAGCCAGGAGGGCAATAGGAAACTGAGTCTACGCCCCTAAAGAGACAGCACAACAAACAGCCGCACCAAGATACAGCATAGAAGCATGTTTGGGGAAGAAAAAAAAAAAAAGGCTGGGGGTATAGAGGAGAGAGATTTGTTTACTAATCTCAGAGTGTGTGCTGGAGGGGCAGGGATCTTTGGCAGACTTCTTTAAGAACAAAAGAGTAGGTACCATCCCCCCCCTACCCCCACACCTAGACAACAAGGACACCTGGGGGAACCAGGGCAGTATGAAGACTCTCCACCTAGCTTGCTACCAGTGCACTCTGTTTACAGGTTCTCCTGTGGACGTGACATACCCCTCCTCCATCCAGGACCAGGCGAGAGTTCTCCCCCTGCTGGGTGCAGGTCCCCTTATACAGAAGACCAGCATGGACTTTGCTGGCACTGCACAACCTGCCCCCATGGTCTTCTGGGGACCTGCTCCCTACAGCCTGACCTGGGCAGGAGTCCATCCAAAGTGGTGCCACCAGCCAGCCAGTGCACAAGAAGCCCTGAGAGAGTCCAGCACCACTCCAAAGTGACTCTGCCCCAGGGAGAGGGGAAGATAACTGCACACACTATTTGAGTGCACTGGGGGCAGACACGTGATCTGACTGCAGACCCTGCCCACCAACAAAAGCTTCTCAGTGGAAAACACAGAAAGAGTGCCCTACAGTCCAGTGCTATTGCATCCTTGGCAAATGCCTGGTCTGACTCAACTCAAGTCCCAGGGGGCCCCAGACTTTCACTAACACCACAGGGACCAAACACTGCCATTGCCCACAATGGGAAAAAGCCACTGCGGACAACTGGACTGAAGGCAAATGCGGCTTAGCCATAACAGGAGGGCCCATGCAACCCACATAGGAGACAGCCCTGAAGCGTCAGGTTCTGGTGAACAGGGGACACAGCACTGCAGGACACTCCACGACCTCTTCTTCATAAAGCCACTACTTTCAAGAGCAGGAGTTGTAGCTGACTTTTCTAACACATAGAAACAGACACAGAGAGAAAAAATGAGACAGAACAATATGTTCCAAATGAAACAACAGGACAAAATCACAGCAAGAGAGCTAAACAAAACAGAGATAAGTAATATGCCTGAGAGAGAACCTGAAGACATGCTCATAAAGATACTCACTGAACTTGAGTGGATGACTTCAGTAAGACCCTCGACTAAGAGATAGAAAACATAAAAAGGAACTAATCACAGATGAAGAACTCACTAACTGAAATTAAAAATATACTAGAGGGAATAAATACTAGGCCTGAGGAAACAGAAGAATGGATCAGTGACCTGAAGGACAGAGTAATGGAGAGCAATCAAGCTGAACAGGAGAGAGAAAAAAGAATAACAAAAAATAAAAACAGATTAAGGGAATGCAACAACGCCATCAAACATAATAACATTCACATTATAGGGATTCCAGAAGGGGAAGAGAGAGAAAACGTGGTAGAAAATGTACCTGAAGAAGAGCTGAAAACTTCCTGAATCTGGGGAAGGAAACAGAAATCCAGACCCAGGAGGCACAGAGAGCCCCAACAAAATCAACCTAAACAGGTCCACACCTGGGCACATAGTAATTTAAATAGCAGAAAGTAATGATAAAGAGAGAATCTCAAAAGCAGCATGAGAAAAGAAACTAGTTACATACAAAGGAACCCCTATAAAGCTATCAGCTAATATTTTAGCAGAAATTTTGCAGGCCAAAGTGCTGAAAGAAAAAAGCCTGCAGTCAAGAATACTCTATGCAGCAAGGTTATCATTCATAATAGAAAGAGTAATAAATAGTTTTTCAGACAAACAAAAGTGAAAAGAATTCATCGCAGCTAAACCAGACCTGCAAGAAATGTTAAACCGGATGCTTTGAATGGAAGTGAAAGCCCATAAGAAGGATTAAGAAAAGTAGGGAGCACTAAAGAAGTAAAATTAAGCATATCTATAAAATCAGTCAAGGGATTAAAAAAAGATAAAAGGATGTAAATTATGACACCATATATCTAGTCATGAAGGGAAGAGGAGCAAAAATTTAGTGCTTTTAGGATGGGTTTCAAATTTAAGTGAACATCAACTTAATATACACTGCTATAGGCAGAAGATGTTACAATCTTAATAGTAGCCACAAATCAAAAACTGGTAATAGATATTCAAACAATGAAGAGAAATGAATCCAACTACATCACTAAAGAAAGCCAGCAAACTATGAGAGAAGAGAGATGGACTATGTTCCAATCAAAAGACATAGGGTTATGGAATGGATAAAAAAGCAAGACCATCTATATGTTGCCTATATGACTCATTTCAGATCTAAAGACACCTGCAGATTGAAAGTGAAGGGACGGAAAAGCATTAATCATGCAAATGGCAGTGAAAAGAAAGCCAGGGTCACAATACTTAGACAAAATACACTTTGAAACAAAGGGAACAATCCAACAAGAAGACATAACAATTGTAAATATGTGCACTTAATACGGGAGTACCCAAATACATAAAGCAGTTAATAACAAACATAGAGGAAGTGAATGATAGTAATGCAGTAATAGTAAGGGACTTTAATACCCCACTTACGTCAATGGACAAATCATCCAAACAGAAAATCAACAAAGAAACAGTGGCTTTGAATAACACACTGGACCAGATGATTTAAGAGTACTCAGAACATTCCATCCTAAAACAGCAGATTACACATTCTTTTCAAGTGCACATGGAATGTTCTCCAGAATAGACCATATATTAGGCCACAAAACTAGTGTCAACAAATTAAAAAAGACTGAAGTCATACCATGAATCTTTTGTGACCACAACACTATGAAGCTAGAAATCAACTGCGCATGCGTGTGCGCGCGCACACACACACAAGTCTGGAAAGAACACAAATACATGAAGGCTAAATAGCATGCTACTATGAATGAGTCAACCAAGAAATCAAGAGGAAATCAAAAAGACATGAGATGAATGAAAACAATGGTCCAGTATCTTTAGGATGCAGCATAAGTGGTTCTAAGAGGAAAGATTATAGCAATATAGGCCTACCTCAAGAAGTAAGAGAAATCTCAAATAATCAAACTAACCTAGAAATACCTAGGAAAAGAAGAACAAACAAAACCCCAAACCAGTAAAAGTAAATAATAAATATTAGAGCAGAAATAAACAAAATAGAAACTAAAAAAAAACCCCAAAAAACAAAAAAATGAAACAAACCCAAAACAATAGAACAGTACAATGATACCAGGAGCTGGTTCTTTGAAAAGACCAACAAAATTGACAAGCCTGTAGCCAGACTCATAAAAAAATTTAAAAAATAAAAAAAGAACTGAAACCATAAATGAGAAATAATTGACACCACACAAATTCAAAGGACTGTAAAGGTATATAGTTTTTTTATAATATTCTGACAAACTAGACAGCCTAGAAGAAAAAGACAAATTCCTAGAAACATAACCTCCCAAAACTGAATCAGGAAGAAACTGAAAATTTGAACAGACTGATTTCCAGCAATAAAATAGAATCAGTAATCAAAAAACTCCTAACGGGTGCCTGGGTGATTCAGTCCGTTAAAGTTCTGACTGCAGCTCAGCTCATGATCGCATGGTCTGTGAGTTCAAACCCTGCATTGGGCTCTGTGCTGACAGCTCAGAGCCTGGAGCCTGCTTCCGAGTCTGTGTCTCCTTCTCCTTTCTGCCCCAGCCCCACTCATGCTCTGTCTCTCCTCTGTCTCTCAAAAATGAATAAATGTTAAAAAAAATATTTTAATTACAAAAAAAAACTCCCAACAAATAAAAGTCGAGGACCAGATGGCTTTACAGGTAAATTCTACCAAATATTTAAAGACTTAATACCTATTGTTCTCTAACTATTCCAAGAAATAAAACAGGAAGGAAAGCTGTCAAATTCATTCTATGAGGCCAGCATTACCCTGATACCAAAACCAGATAAAGACATTACAAAAAAAGAGCAGGCCAGTATCTCTGATGAGCATAGATGCAAAATTCCTCAACAAAGTATTAGGAAACCAAATCCAACAATACATTAAAAAAATAATTCACCACAATCAAGCGGACCCCAGGATGCAAGGCTGATTCAATATACACAAATCGACAAGATACATTACATCTGTAAGAGAAAGGATAAAAACTATGTGATCATTTCAATAGATGCAGTAAAAACATATGATAAAATACAACATCAATGCATGACAAAAACCCTCAACAAAGTAGAGACAGAGGGAACATACTTTAACATAATAAAGGCCATATATGAAAAGCACACAACTAACATCATACTCAATGGTGAAGAACTGAGAGCTTTTCCCCTAAGATCAAGGATGTTCACTGTCACCACTTTTATTCAACATAGTACTGAAAGTCCTAGCCACAGCAATAAGAGAAAAGAATAAATGGCAACCAAATTGGTAAGGAAGAAGTAAAACTGTCACTATGTGCAGATGACATGATATAGAAAACCCCAAAGACTCCACCCAAAAACCCCTAGAACTGATAAATGAATTTGGTAAGGTCACAGGATACAAAATCAATAGACAGAAATCCATTCCATTTCTATACACTAATAATGAAGTAGCTGAAAGAGAAATTAAGAAAATAGTTCCATTTACAATTGTACCAAAAATAATAAAATACCTAGGAATAAACTTAACCAAGGAGGTGAACCTGTACTCTAAAAACTATAAAACACTGATGAAAGAAATTGAAGATGACACAAACAAATGGAAAGCTATTCCATGTTTGTGGACTGGGAGAACAAACACTGTTAAAAATGTCCATACTACGCAAAGCAATTTATACATTTAAATCCCTATCCCTAAATTTATACATTGCAATCCCTATCAAAATACCAAGAGTATTTTTCACAGAAGTAGAATATTCCTAAAATCTGTGTGGAACCACAAAGGACCCCAATAGCCAAAGAAAGCTTAAAAAAGAAAAAACTGGAGGTATCACAATCCCAGATTTCAAGACATACTACAAAGCTGTAATAATCAAAGCAGTATGGTACTGGCACAAAAATAGACACATAGATCAATGGAACAGAACAGAGAGCCCAGAAATAAACCCACAATAATATGGTCAATTAATCTTTGACAAAGGAGACAAGAATATACAATACGAGGGCAACTGGGTGGTTCAGTCAGGTAAGTATCCAACTCTTGATTTTGGCTCAGGTCATGATCTCACAGTTTGTGAGATCAAGCACTGCATCAGGCTCTGCACTGACAGCATGGAGCCTGCTTGAGATTCTCCCTCTCCCTCTCTCTGCCCTCCTGTGCTCACTCTCTCTCTCAAAATAAATAACTTAAAAAAAAAAAGAATACGCAGGGGATGCCTAGGTGGGTCAGTTGGTTAAGGGCCGGACTTCAGCTCAGGTCATGATCTCATGGTTCATGGGTTCGAGCCCCGTAACAGGCTCTGTGCTGACAGCTCAGAGCCTGGAGCCTGCTTCAAAATTCTGTGTCTCCCTCTCTTTCTGCCCCTCCCCCACTCACACTCTATGTCTCTCTCTCAAAATTAAATAAACATTACAAAAAAAGAATATGCAATGTGAAAAAGATAATCTCTTCAATAAATGGTGCTGGGAAACTGGATAGCTACATGAAAAATAAAAAAAAATAAAAAACTCAAAATGTGTTAAAGACCTAAATGTGAGACCTGAAACCATAAAAATCCTAGAAGAGAGCATAGGCAGTAATTTCTTTGACATCAGCCATAGCAACATTTTTCTAGATAAGTCTCCTGAGGGAAGGGAAACAAAAGCAAAAATTAACTATTGAGACTATATCAAAGTAAAAAAGCTTCTGCACAGCACACAATTGGCAAAACTAAAAGACAACCTACCAAATGGGAGAAGAGATTTGTAAATGCCACACCCAATAAAGGGTTAGCATCTAAAGAACTTATACAAGTCAACACCAAAAAAGTAAATAATCTAATTAAAAATAGGTAGGAGAGGGGCACCCAGGCAGCTCAGTTGGTTAAGTGTCCAACTTCAGCTCAGGTAATGATCTCACAGTTTGTGAGTTCAAGTCCCGCATCGGGATCTGTGCTGACAGCTCAGAGCCTGGAGCCTGCTTCCGATTCTGCGTCTCTTTCTCTCTCTGCCCCTCCCCAACATGTGCTCTGTCTCTGTCTCTCAAAAATAAACAAAAATGTAAAAAAAAAAAAAAAAAAAAAAAGTTAAAAAAAAATAGGTAGAAGATATGAACAAACATTTGTCCGAAGAAGATATCCATGTGTCCAAGAAACACATGAAAAGATACTCATTATCTTTTTTGAGAGAAATGCAAATCAGAACCATAATGAGATATCACCTCACACCTATCAATATGGCTAAGATAAAAAACCCAAGAAACAACAAGAATTGGCAAGGATGTATAGAAAAAGGAACACTCATGCACTGTTGGTGGGACTGCAAACTGGTGCAGCCATGTGGACAACATACAGTATGAAGTTTTCTCAAAAAATTAAAAAAAAGAATTACCATATGATGTAGTAACTCCAGTTCTGGGTATTTACCCAAAGAACATGAAAACAGGAATTTGAAAAGATTTAGGGACCCCTATGTTTATTACATAATTATTTACAGCAGCCAAATCATGGAAATTGTGTCCATTGATAGATGAATGGATAAAGAAAGTGTGGTATACACACACATATACACACACACAATGGAATATTAGCCATAAAAAATAATGAAATTTTGCCATTTGCAACAACATGGATGGAGCTAGGGAGTATAATGCAAGTGAAATAAGAGACAAACACCATATGATTTCATTCATATGTGGAATTTAACAAAACAAATGAACAAAGAAAAAAAGACACCAAAAAATGACTTTTAAATTTAGAGAACTGGTTACCAGAGGGGAGGTGGGGGGCATGGGTAAAATAGGTAAAGGGGATTAAGAGTACACTTATTGTGATAAACACTGAGTAATGTATAGAATAGGTGAATATATTATTATACACTTGAAACTAATACAACACTATGTTAAAAAATTTTAAAGATAGTCTCTTCGGCAAATGGTGCTGGAAAAACTGGACAGCGACATGCAGTAAAATGAACCTGGACCACTTTCTTACATCATATACAAAAATAAACTCAAAATAGATGAAAGACCTAAATAAATGTAAGACAGGAAGCCATAAAAATCCTCAAGGAGAAAGCAGGCAAAAACCTCTTTGACCTTGGCCGCAGCAATTTCTTACTCAACACATCTCAGGAGGCAAGGGAAACAAAAGCAAAAGTAAACAATTGGGACCTCATCAAAATAAAAAGCAAAGGAAATAATCAGCAAAACTAAAAGGCAACCGACACTATGGGAGAAGATATTTGCAAATGACCTATCAGATAAAGGGTTAGTATCCAAAATCTATAAAGAACTTCTCGAGCTCAACACCCAAACAACAAATAATCCAGTGAAGAAATGGGCAAAAGACATGAATAGACACTTCTCCAAAGAAGACATCCAGATGGCCAACCGACAAATGAAAAAATGCTCAACATCACTCATCATCGGAGAAATACAAATCAAAACCACAATGAATGAGATACCACCTCACACCTGTCAGAAGGGCTACAATTAACAACTCAGACAACAATAGATGTTGGCGAGGATGCAGAGAAAGAGGATCTCTTTTGCATTGCTGGTGGGAATGCAAACTGGTGCAGCCACTCTGGAAAACAGTATAGAGGTTCCTCAAAAAATCAAAAATAGAACTACTCTACGACCCAGGAATTGCACTACTATGTATTTATCCAAGGGACACAGGTGCTGTTTCAAAGAAACACATGCACCACATGCAATGTTTATAGCAGCACTATCAACAACAGCCAAAGAATGGAAAGAGCCCAAATGTCCATCAATGGATGAATGGATAAAAAAGATGTGGTGTATACACACACACACACACACACACACACACACACACACACACACACACAATGGAGTATTACTCGGCAATCAAAAAGAAGGAAATCTTGACATTTGCAAGTACATGGATGGAACTAGAGGGTAATATGCTAAATGAAATCAGTCAGAGAAAGACAAATATCATCTGACTTCACTTATATGAGGACTTTAAGATAGAAAACAGATGAACATAAGGGAAGGGACGTAATAATAATATAAAAACAGGGAGGGGGATAAAACAGAAGAGACTCATAAATATGGAGAACAAACTGAGGGTTACTGGAGGAGTTGTGGGAGGGAGGATGGGCTAAATGGGTAAGGGGCATTAAAGAATCTACTCCTAAAAAAAAAAAAAAAAAGAATCTACTCCTGATATCATTGTTGCACTATATGCTAACTTGGATATAAATTAAAAAAATGAAATGGTAAAAAAAAAATTTTAATAAAACAAGGTAATGGAATTAAAAAAGGAAGGGGTGATGGCAAAGAGTAACTTACATGTAGATCAAACAAGGCTTACCACTAGACCAGGGACTTGGCAAACTACAACAGTTCAACACCAACCTGCTGCCTGTTCTTCTAAATAAAGTCTAATTGGTGTACAGCCACACCTTAATTTACAAATTGTCTATGACAGCTTTCACTCTGTAAGGGCAGAGTTGAGTGGTTCCAACAGAGATGGTATGGCCCACAAAGCCTAATCTATTTACTACCTACTCTCTCATATATTTTCCTGAGCATTTATGAAGGTCTGGCACAGCACGCAAGCTCAAATATCTGTTGAGTTGATGAATAAATGAGAAAAGACCATTAGATATGGAAATAATTGACGACCTTCAAGAAAGCAACTTATGAAGCATGGATTCTGAAGCAGTCAGAAAGGAGGTGGTTACATACCCAAAACAAAAGAAATAAACTTGGAGAAATGGGAGCTACTTATCTTTGACAAGAAGGTAAAGAGAAGATGAATGACAGCTTGGAAACTTTCTAAGGTGAAGAATGGGAAAATTGAACTTACCTTGCATCATTTGGTCTCATATTTGAGACCAACTGCAAAGTGAATATGGAAGAGCTTGGGGTACAAAGAAAACAGAAAAAAAAAAAGAGAGAGAGAGAGAATATTTGATCATGTCTGTATAGGAAACGTGGCTGGAAGTGAAAAAGGATGAAAAAGATCACAGTGAGCAGGGGAGGAGTGTCCTCATGAAAATGAAGAGCACAAATGGGGATGTTAATTAATAACATATAAATGCATGGAGATTTCCTGTAGAGGGGTGGATTTATGAGCATTTGTTTTTGCAACAAGGACCCAAAACCCAAAAAAAGCTTCAGATAAAGTCAATAATTCTCTGTGCACTTTTTAATTTTCTGGCTCTGAGAAAGCAAATGGCTAACCAAGGGCGCCTGGGTGGCTCAGACTGTTGAGCGTCCAGCCCTTGATACCAACTCAGGTCATGATCTCACAGTTTGAGATCAAGCCACGCAGAGAGCCTGCTTGGGATCTCTCTCTCCCTTTCTCTCTGCCTCTACCTGGGTCACGCTCTCTCAAAATAAACTTAAAAAAAAAAAAAAAAAAAAAAAAAAAGGCTAACTCCTAATTTTATCATCCTATGATTGACACTTGACATAAGAAGTACTCAGGTCTGACAAGTACTCAAGATCCCCTTTCATTATTCTTGGTGATTAGTCAAATAAAGGATTTGTATCCCCTTAGAGTGGGTTCTTTCCCAGATGGGAGGAGTTAGGAGCCAAAGACAGAACGGATAGAAGACAGGGAAGATGCGATGCCTGGCTTCATATCACCTTCAAGCATTTTCTGGCCCATTACAATAGAAGAGAGGGAAGATGAGGGTCAAAACAGGATAGCAATGGAACTCTAACCCAGAACTTGAATTTGAGTTTCTTTTTATTTTCATTGGTATCTTACCCTAAGGGCCACACATTATCTTTTTCTCAGAAAAAAAAAAAAAAAAAAAAAAAAAAAGATTCTCCTGATAGTATGCCTAAGCAAGAAGCCTTCCAGTGTTGCTGGTATTTGCACAGATAAAGGCAAATCACAGAAAAAACTTCTGAGAAGTACTTGAATTAGATAGATGACCACGAATCTCCCCCCAGCCCTTAATGCTGCCCAGTCACCAAACAGTGCTTGTCCAGTCCATGCACCCTCCCGCTTCCTAGACAGCTGTTGTCTTTCATTAGGCCTGTTACATTTGTTTCACTTTTTTACAACTCCGGAAGTAAGATGCATTTTTTTGATTGATGGTGAATAACAATTATAATTGCCAGTTCATTTCTTAGATCAAATAATGCTATGCATTTATTTTCATTTTATTTTTATATTTATTTTATCAATATAGTCAATAGAATGGTGCATTTCACAGCTTCTCCTCTCTCCCCATACCTCCAACATGTCCCCATCCTTACTCTTCCTGTGACATGACTGCTCTGAAAATGGCACACTGAGAAGGGCCCCTCAACCATGTTCATCCACCTTCCAGATGCTGCACCCACACTGTCCATCTTCCTACCTACTGCCATAGATCAAGGTTTCAAAGAGTAATCCCAGGACTCCTGGAAGCTCTATTCTCATAATACTACTAAACCAATATTATTTGCTTTTTAACTTTTGTTTTCTCACAAATGCACAATGGAGTTTTCCAAAGATTACATGACCAATGGTAACACAGCAGTCTGAATACAGAAGCAGATGAAAACCCAGCTGTCGTCTATTAATAAAGTCACACATTAAAGAGATTTGCAGAAATGTAAAACAATGCCGCTCTTCTATTTTTCTGTTTGGAAAATATAGTCATTAAAAAAATTATTTACTTTGAGAGAAAGAGAGAGAGAGAGAGAGAGATCATGCACAGGGGAGAGGCAAAGAGAGAGAATCCCAAGGAGGTTCCGTGCTATCAGCACAGAGCCCAATGCAGGGGTTGATCCCACAAGCCATGGGATCATGACCCGAAACCAAGAGTCAAACACTTAATTGACTGAGCCACCCAGGTGCCTCTGGAAAATGTAGTTACTTTTAATAAAATATTGTTGTCTGTGTTAACATGAAATGGGTTTATTATTTTTAAAAAAAACTAATAAATATTTAAAAATTTCTCAGATATAAGTTTCAATATGGTGAATATCAATAGATGAAAACCACACGAACAAAAACTCTTTGTGGTCCTCACTAATTTTTAGCAGCATACAGGTGCTCTGAGACCAGAAAGTTTGAGAACAAGTGCCAGAGATGAATGCTTGGTGCTTCTGTCTCCACCAGGTACTGAGTCCCATCCTCTGGCCCATTCTCCACAAAGCTCCCCACTCACACATTTGTCAGTTTCCCTTTCTGCAAACTCATTCCCATTTATGTACAAATAGGCTGTTATTTATTTTATCTTAAAAATAAACAAAAACCTTCCCTGTTGACTCTAGTTCCTCTGACTGCCCAGGTTTCCTCCCCTTTACAGCAAACTTCCTCAAAAGAGTTGTCCATAATTCCAGGGTCTCAAATTCCTCTCCTTCCATTCTCTCTTATATCCCCTCCCATCAGGTTCTCCTGCCCTTCCCATTCTACTGAAACTCCCACTTGGATCCCCCTACATTGCTACATCCCCATTTGACACAATGAATCATTCTGTCTTCCTTGATATATAGTAGGCTCTCCCTTTGCAAGGTTCAGATATGCATGAATTTCAGTTGCCACTGTTGAGTTAAATGACCCAGTCCCTTAACAACATGGTTCAAATTTCAGTGACCACAGTGTATTGACTGTGAGGAACTGCACAAAGCACAAACTCACTGTCAGGCTGGTCACTGTACTAATCACCACACAAACAACACATGCACGTCGATCAGTGACCATCATTGCACTTTTTTCAAAGTGTGTCAGTGACTGGCCACTGAGTATCTATTTTTCTGCTCACAGATAGATGGCAAAATGTATATTTGAAATGTATCATTGAAAAGGAAATGGGCCAAGAAAAGTGGAAGTGAAGCAAAGACACAGAAAGTTCTAACACTGGAAGTAAACCTGGAATCTAACATAATGGAGGTACAGAAGTAGCTGACCAGGAAAATGGCCACCACCACCATTGGTGACTCTCAACGAGTGCACAGATGGGACAGGCAGCCCAAGGCCCAAATGTGGAGACTGGGTGCTTGGGATGGATAAGGATCTCCCAGATGCAGCGAGAAACTTCCCATTAAAAGAACTCTCAGAGGTACTTCATGGTCATTAAAAGAATAGGAGGAGATACTTTACCACATTGAAAGTGAAAATAATGTAATGTTGAAAGCTGATCCAAAATTAGAAAGGACTATGACAATCTGCCAGGGCATAGAAAAGACACTCATTCGCTCTGAACAAGGCAAGCACTGTTCAACCTAGTCTTGGCAAGTTTCGAGAGAGACCATCCCAAGCAGGTTCGGAGCCACCAATGCAGACAGCCCGATGCGGGGCTTGATCCCACAACCCTGGGATCATGACCTGAGCCAAAATCAAGAGTTGGACTCTCAACTGACTGAGTCACCCAGGCACCCTGGCAAGTGTTTTACAAAGAGGTAAAACACTTTAATTCTTAATGTTGCTAATGTTTTAAATCACAGTGTACCAAATAAAAACTGGTTTTACTATTTTTTTCATGTCCCTATACATTCATAACCATTCAGTGTCCCTATACATTCATGTTTTTTTCATGTTTTGACCGAAATTTTTACAGGTCACAGAACAACAGTAAATTTTCCCATTAATTATTAAGATTATTTTTGCATGGCTGTTTTTAGGGTCCCATGCCCTGTGCAAAGGGAGGGTGGCCTGCACTTCCTTCACCTGACTTCCAGGGTACCACACCCACTTCGTTTTCTTCCTGCCTCACTAGCTGTCCTTCCCAGTCTCCTCCCTCGATGCTTACTTTTGAAGGACCCAGAGCCTAGTCCTTGGAGCTATTTTCTTCATTTAAATGGACTCCCTTAGAGATTTCACCCAGTCCTGTGGCCTAAAACATCATCTATATGCCAAGAGCTTCCACATTTACATCTCCAGCCCAGACCTGAAACCCAGATTTATATATCCAAAGACCTGTTTGATATTTCTACCTGGATATCCAATAGTTACCTTAAACCTAGGGTATCTGTTAGAAGGTGGAGGAGGGTCAGTAAAGTATCCCCTGGAACAGAAAGGCACTTTAAGGCTGAAAAACAAAGTAAGCCGCTCCATACCATTTATATAGTTTCTTTTGGGGTAAGTTACTGACAGGGGGATCGGGTAGATGGATCCAGGTACTACCCAGCTATTCTCTGCCCCCATTCTCCATCCAGTTGGGACCTCAATCCCCAGCTTTCATGGAGCGAGGGGTATGGTGGTGAGGTCACAGGGTAGCTATCTAAAGTGCTACCATTTGTGCACCAAAGGATCTTTACTGGTTACCTAAAGCAGGCCTTCTGTGCCCCAGCCATCTCTACCGGCTACCTACAGTGGGGCCTTCTGTGTGCCAGCCAGCTCTACCAGTTACTGAAAGCAGGCCTTCTATGCACCACTTTAGGGAAGATCAGAACAAGTGTTGCTGCCGTCCAGTCAGGGCAGACGTTAACCACCACTGGGCCAGGAACACACCAGCCCCCAGCAGGGACTTTGTATGGGCACGAACAAGATGGTGGGCCAAAGATGGAGTCAGTGTTGTCAGAACTCCTACAATAACCAAAGCTGAAATCCTCCACCAACCAAAAAGAAAAAAAAAAAAAAAAAAAAAACCCTCCTTTACCCATAATGCACATCTTTCCCATCTCAGTTGATGGCAACTCCTTCCTTCCAGTTGCTCAGGACAAAAACCTTGCAGTCATTTTTAACCACTGTCTTAAATCCTTTATACAATCTGTCTGAAGTCCCATTGGCTCTACCTTCAAAATACATCCTGAATAAAAGCACTTTTCCCCACGTTCACTGACGCACCTGGTCACACATCGTCCCCTCTAGCCTGGATTGCTACCATATCATCCTAACTCATCTCCCTCCTGATCTAGTCTCAGCATAAGAGCCAGGGGGGTTCTTTCAAAACACATGTCAAATCTTGCCATTCCTTGACACAGAACCCCCCACAGTGGCTCTCCATGTCACTCAGAGAAAAGTCAACATTTTCCCAAAGACCCAGTGGGGCCTACCTGATCTAGTCCCCTGTTAGGTTCTAACCCCCCACCCCCTCCTCTCACTCCCCGGCTCCCATCTGCTTGCTTCTTGCCAGTACCCGAGGCAGGCTGGGCCTTCACACTTGCCATTCCCTCTTCCTGGATAGCTCCTCCCCCACATATCCACATACCTAACTCCTTTTCCTTCAAGTGTTTGCTCGCTGTCACCTTCTCTAGGTGTGCCAGCCTCCCCACAGCAACTGCAACCTACCACCACCCTCCAGAATCCTTATCCTCCTATTGTCCTCCACTTTTCCATACCACCCATAACCTACTGTGTTGTTTATTGGCTGTCTCCCTCCTACTGCTTATAAGGTCAACTCCATGCGAAGAGCAACTTCTCATCTATTCTGCTGACTGATAAAAAGCCCAAGGGCTTAGTGAGAATATCTGATGCCTACTAGGCCTTCAATAATTATTTGCTAAGTAAATGAAGTTGAAAAAGTTCTAAGTTTCTAGTTACGATAATGGACTCAGGAAGCCTTTTGCGTATGTCTAATAACTCCCATTTGGTGAGGGAAATCTGAAAATCTAAAATGTGATTACCCATCTATTTTACCAAGAAGTATTTCCTAAATATCTTATATGTGCCAAAGCCAAAGTGGACCCTAGACAGGCAAACATACTTTTCCAATTCCGGTGCAGGAGCTTCTCGCTTTTGAACACGGTTCTGAATGGACAAGAGTGCTTCTGGCGAATACTGGGCAGCATTGCTCTCCATGTACTTCAAAACATAGTCATCTGTATCAAGGATGATGAACCGGTGGCCAAACACTGGGGAGAGGGTAGAAATAGGCTTAGGTTGGTTATGCCTTTAATCATCCAATTAGGGGTAAAATAACACTGATCCTCCAATGAAAAATTCAGATAGGCATTTGTGAACTAGATGACTGAATTTTCAATAGTTCTCTAAACTAATATGCAGTAGTTTGCTCAGTTTGCTCAGGAAGTCAGGGCCTACATCCATAGCCTACAAATGCAACCAACTTCTAGTTAATTGATAAGGAAACAGATTAAGACACTGTATCACGATATATAAGCATACAAGCTTTATTTCAGCTGGAATATAGCCTACCTGCCTCTTACAAGAGTTAAATGAATTAAATTCCAACTAAGAAGAATCCATTCGCTTGGTGGGTAGGAAAGCTAAACCATGTTTAGACCTACCCTCAATCACAGCACCAATGAAGAAGTCAGTAGGGCCATAGTAGATGGGGTTTTCCACTGACGAGGACAGCTTAACAACTTTAGTGCTGCCAAGGTACTTGCCACCAATGATGCCAGAATTGCGAACAGGCGGCTCAAAGATACTGATCATGTCACTGGCTAGAAAATAAGAGAAGACAAATCGGCGGTCTTTGTCTTCTGGGATGGGAGAGTCCTAGAAAGGAGAAGAAAGGAAGTTATTATGAAGGTACATGATCTATCCAGATGCTCTAAACTTAAATATCTATAGGACTAGGTATAAAATATAAACCAAATATACAAAGTATAATATAAATGAACAGAGATGGGGGGCAAGGGGAGACTCTGGTAGCCTGGAATAGACATGACTCATTTAAAGGAGGCTGCTCCAGCTCAACTCTGGTTGCTGCCTTGTGGTAAAGTAGGCCCAATGTTGCTAGATTCTCCCAGTTTTCATGAGAAGACAGAAATCTGGGTGTTGTATGTAAGTGATGAATCACTAAATTCTACACCTGAAACTAATGTTACACTATATGTTAACTAACTAGAATTTAAATAAAAACTTGGAAAGAAAATAAAACTCCAGATTTTAAAAATGTTGACCTTAACTCTTTTAGAGCACCATGATGCGGGCCAAACAAAACATATGTGGGCTATATTCTGTCACAGGCTGCCCGCAGTTTGAGACCTCTTGGCTGACATTATGTTCAACTTCATGGACACTAAGATGATTATGCAAAGTTCAGTTCTTTAAACCAATCCATTTATATACATATTTTAAAAGTAAAACTGAAGAAAGGGAGAATCAGTAATAAAATGTCATAGAGCTGAAACTGATTCTGAGAAACTATCTTGTAGACAAGACTGTTCCTAAATCAAATCACTGAGGGTGATCACAGAACCCTAAGAAACAGATTGCAGATTGAACAGGCCTAAATGCAGACATGCTTATTCTTGACTGAAATCCTCTCCAATTTTAACTCAAGCACATACCTTCTCATTCACAACATGGAATTTCTTGTATATCAATTTCTCCTTTATCAAAGAAAGTCACTGGGTTTCTTCTTAGTAAAATAATTTCCTCCTACCATTCCCTAATCTAACAGTCTCCAAACCTTTTTGATACTCCTACAATGAAAAAATGTTTCAATATCCACAATATAGTTAATATAAAGCAAATCACATCACTCCTCTGCTCTCAAACCTCCAGAGGATTCCCATCACATTGAATAAAATATGAAGTTCTGAGCACGGCTACAGACAGGGCTATACTCAGGGGGTTACAGGAAGAACACCAATGGTTCACTCTGGCAGGACTATTTTAAAACTTAAAAAAATATATTTTTTAATTTTTATTTTGAACTAAGATGAGACTTAAAGTTGTATCAACAAAAGGGAATTTTCATATACCCCTCACCAAGCTTCCCCTAATATTAGCATCTTACACAATCACAGTACAATGGTCAAAGCCACAGTAATGGTAAACAGTAATGTACAATACTGTTAAATAAATTACTGTCCTTATTCAAATTTCTCCTGTTTTTCACTTATGTTCTTTTTCCGTTTCAGAATCCTATACAGGATCTCACGTTGCATTTAGCTGTTGTTTCTCTTCAGTCTCCTCCAAACTGTGATGGTTCCTCATTCTGTCTTTGTCTTTCATGACCTTGACACTTTTGAACCATAATGGTCAATTATTTTGGTGAATATCCCTTGTGCATCTCATTTTTGCACATTTGGCAAAAATACCACAGAAAAAAATGTCATGTCTTTCTCAGCATATCAAGTTCATGATATTGCCTTATCTTATTATTAGTGATGTTGACCGTGGTCACTTGGTTAAGAAGATACCTGCTGGGTTTCTCCCTTCTAAAGTTACATTTCCCTTTGCACTTGATAAATATCTTGAGGAACACACACTATGAAAATCCTGTTTCTCCTCAAAGGTTTTCCCTTTGATTTGAATTTAATTTTAGCATCCACTGAAGGATCTTATCTACGACAGTTATTGCTGTGATGGGTGTGTGCTTAGTGGTAATTTCTTATTGCCCTCTTCTCTCTGCATTTATTAACTGAAATTGTACTGTCCCTTTGAGGATGAGTATTGTATTGCTGATGTTTAGAATTACAGGTGTGTGATGACAGTAAGAAGATCAACTTTTGGTTTTATTTTTTAATTGTCTGCAGGCTTGTTACCTACATCCCTTGTTGCCTGCACCACGGGGGACTACTCCCACCACTCTAGCCCTTTGATCTTGTTAGGCCTCTGGTTGCACAGCTCTGAGCTTGTGCCTGACCCCATCTTCATGGCAATCTCTCTACCTTGCATTCCCTGTACACCACCTCTGCATCAGATGCAGTTCCCTCAGATATGCTACTGGTAGCTCCCTCGGTCATTCTTTCTGGTCATTCTCCTGTACTCTGTGGTCCCCCACCTCCCCCAGCATTTCCCTTATCTTCCAGTATAAATGAGCCCTTCCCCCATCACTCTGTCTCCAGCTTTTTTACAGAATATTTGTCTTGTTTTCCGCTGTACCCTCAATGCCCAGAACTATGCCAAGCCCAAAGTAGTTCTCTAATATTTGTTGAATGAATGAGTGAATGAATAATGCAACATATGTTCTTCTATATAAACATGTTCTGTGCACTACAAAGTACATGTAAAAATATCAGAGGCTATAAAATACATGCACTCATAATAAATTATAAACAGAGGTTGTAATATTTTCTTCACACCCCCATGGATTATATGCTGTCCCCAGGCTCGTTGGAAGGGCAAGCCTGCTGCCATGGAGACCACTGCTCAAGTTACGTCCTTGTGCTCTTCTCAAGCTTCCCCAAGTTTGTCAGTTAGCACTCCACTCTGAGCCCTGGATATTTCCCTAGCATATTTTTACTTAGGCACCAACTGCCTACCTGGGTTTATAGCATACTTGATTTCCTCAGAACATGTGCAGTATCTGTCTGAAATCAAGAGAACTTAATTGTATTTGTCTCTGATCACTGTGCCAACATACTTCCTTCTTGTGAATTTCTGTCTTTTCTTCTGGAGTCCCCATATTCTGAGGCCCCTCTTACTGTCAGGCACACTTCTTTCATCCTCCAGAGCTTTTGTGATGAACTAAATGAATACACCCTCTACTTCACTAACTAGGTCAGGGGAAAACCTTTGAAAATTACCATGACCAGAATACCATCTCTTTCTTCTTGCCCATGAGAAGATAACCACTACTTCTTTACTAATAGTTCTGCTGGTGTTCTTTTAAATCTGTATACACACACACACACACACACACACACACACACACACACACACACTTTACTGTGAAATACAATACAGAGAAACACTACAAAAAAGCCAAAAATGTACAGTTCAAAGAATTTTCATAAAGTATGAACAATGTGTAACCACCACCCAGATCAAGAAACAGAACATTGATGGAATCTGGAAAACCTCTCCAATCAACATCCTATCCCTCCCTAAATTTTTCTTTGCTTTGTTTTACTAGAAAGCTGGCATCCCTAAACAGTTCTGTTTTGCCTGTTTTTTTTAATCTTCATAAAAATGAAATTTTGTAACATGTATGTATTCTTTTGTCTCTGGATTATTTTAAATACTTTTTTTTTTAAGTTTATTTTTTGAGAGAGAGAGTGCAAGAATATGAGCGTGAGCAGGGGAGGAGCAGAGACAGAGGGGGACAGAGGATCCAAAGTGGGCTCCATCCTGACAGCAGAGAGCCTGACATGGGACTCAAACCCATGAACTGCGAGCATGACCTGAACTGAAGTTAGACGCTTAACCAACTGAGCCACCCAGGTGCCCCTTGTGTCTGGATTCTTACATTCCAAGTTATGTTTGTGTGATTTATCCTTGTTATTTGTAGCTATAGTTGATCCATTTTCATTGCTGAGCAGAATTCAAATTATTGTATAATATGCCATAATTTGTTTATCCAGTTTCCTATAGATGGACATTTAGGTCTATTTTTGGCTATCATGAATTATGCTGCTAAGGATATTCTTATTTTTTGGTGTGCGTGTAGTGTTCCATTTTGGCACAATCTAGTATACTTGATTATGCCAAACTGTTTTCCTAACTAAGTCACTAAAAGTAAGAGAATTCGTATTGTTTCATGTTCCCACCAATGTAATAATCCTGGTAGGTGAGTAGAGGCAATTCACTGCAGTTAGAATTTGTACTTCACTGATCACTAAAGAGGCTGTGTACCTTTCCTTAGGTTTGTTGGCTTTTTGGATATCCTGTTTCACGAAATAGTGGTTTCTGGTTCATTTAAAAAAATGATTTTAGACTCTTTATTATATGTTCTGGATATAAGTTCTTTGTTAATTTCTCTTTTTTTAAGTTTATTTATGTATTTTGAGAGAGAGAGATGAGAGAGAACGAACCCCAAGCAGCCACCCCTCTGTCAGCCCAGAGCCCAATGTGAGGCTCGATCTCACCAACTGATCACGACCTGAGCTGAAACCAAGAGTTGGACACTTAACTGACTGAGCCCCCCAGGTGCCCTGTTGATTTCTATAGTAACATCTTCTCCCACTCTGACCTTGCTCTTTTTACTCTCTTAATGGTGTTTTTTGAGGAACAGAAAATTTCCATCTTACTGGGTCAAATTTACCCATTTTTAAAACAATTACTGCTCTTTGTGTCCTGCTAAAAAAAAAATCTTTCCTTCCTACAAAGATTATATTATCATCAGGATGTTTGACTGCTTTGCCTTTTACATTTAAGTCTTCAATCCACCCAGAATTGATTCCTATTTTTGGTGTGAGGTAAGACAAAATTTTCTTCTTACTCCCCATATGGATATGGATATCTGATTGTTCTGATACCATTTATTGGAGACCTGCCCTTTCTAGCGCCTTCTGAAGGACCATATTTGTCATTTTTCTTAAGTGGGTGGGGGTCTGTTTCTCAGTTAATTTATTTGATTCCATGCTATAAATACCTATTGTTGTACCAATACCATATTGTCTTAATTACTTTATGTGACTTTTTAATATACTGTGGTATTTTGGAGAACAAATTCCACAGATCTTGTTCTCCAGTATCTTGGCTATTCTTGGTGCCTTGCATCTCCACACAAATTATAGAATCAATTTGCCAAGTTCTGCAAAAATAAAAACACTTTGGGATTTTGACTGCAATTGTTTTGAAACCATAGATCAACTTGTGGCAAATTATCTTTATAATACTGAATCTTTTAACTGGTGAACATGGTATGTCCCTTCATTTATTTAGGTCTTCTTTAATTTTCTCTCAATAATCTTTTTGGTATTAAACATGTTTTGTTTTATTCCTAGAAATATTTTTGAAGCTATGGTAAATGGCAATTTTCCAACTTTATTTTTTGTTGCCATTTATACATGGATTCTACTAATGTAGAATCTACACATAATGTAGATCCTTTGTGATTTTCCACATATATAATCCTTTATTTTAGATAATGATAATCTTCCTTTTTAATCCTCATACCTTTTATTTCTCTTATTGTTTTACTGCTCTTGCTAGGACCTCTAGTACAATGTTGAATAGAAGGGGTGATAGCAGTCTTACCTTGTTCCTAGTCTCAGAGAATACACACTCAACATTTCATCACTAAGTCTGCTGTTTGAATGAATACTTAGATTTTTGAAAAATACTCTTCATCAGACTAAGGAAATCCCCTTTTATACCCTACTTACGAAGAGTTTTGTTTTGAAGTCATAATAGGTGAATTTTATCAAATACTTTCCTGCGTTTAGTTTTATCCCTTTATTCCTGCAATAATTTTTCAAAACTGAAATACTCTGTTTCTTGTTCTCTGCTGAAGTCCTCAATCTTATCCTCTTTCTCCTTAAACACAGTAAATATTGTTTGTTTTTTAAGTTTGAGTTTGGAAACACCAGCATTTGAAGCTCCTGTGGATCTATTTCTATTGTCTATCGTTTGTGTTCATTTTTCTTCACGTCATCTTGCCTTGTGTCTGGACACCGTGTTATTAATATTGCTTTTTTGAATAAATGCCATATATTATATTTTTCACACTGTTTGTAGAAATAGTTCGAAGCTTATGATGATGCTATCTTCAAAGAACTTAATTTGCTTCTGCCAGACACCTGGGTCATTAGGTGTCTAGGATCACATTAATCTGATTTCTGGAACTGAGACACTTCAGGGACTGAGACAATTCAAAGCCAGACAATAGTCCCTTCAAGGATTATGCACTTAAAGTACAGAGGGTTTACCAGCTACTTCTGCATTTGATGGGCCCTACATTCCAATATTTGCCCTCGTAGGTGCTTCCACCGCAACCAGCACAATTCCCAGAGGAAAAATGGCTGCACCTCCCAGGCTCACCTCTCTGGTTTTCAATATTTCCGTGGTTTTTGCTCAATGATTCTTCACATCTTATTGTCTAGCACCTTCACACAGTAGTAAAGACACACACACACACACACACACACACACACACACACACACACAGGCACACACACCAATTCTTCTAGTTACTTTCAACAAGAGGGAAGTCCAAATTATCTAGTCTATCATTGCTAGAAATAGAAGTCTTCTACTGACTCTTCAAACTTTTGTGATATATCACATTTGCCCAGGTTATTTGTGAATATAGAACACTGCAGTCAATATAAATGTATTTTTTTCTTCTCACTTAGCAATATCTAACATTATTCATAGGAATTTTTGTAATCAATTATAGAATATAATAATTTTTCCATGATTTGCAGGCATGGGAGGTAAACTACAATTATGTAATTTACAAACTCACGTGAGCCCTTTTCCCTTCTCACAGATTAAGTGTTATACTGGTTCTTAATCAAAAGAATACCGGGCTGCTGAGGGTTCTCAGAGCTGCAGGGATAAGATTTGTTTTCTAGCTTCCTTCCTCATGATGGCTTTTCATGTCACTTTCTTCAGGGCTGTGGTATTTCTCTGTAGGAAAAACACCCATGATACTCTTTTCTACTGCCTTGCTCACATATAAGATGGCAGCACTAAAATTGCTTATACTGGAGGTACTGTCATATTCCCCAAATTATTTACACTGTAAAATAGAAATGTACTAGGGGTGCCTGGGTGGCTCAGTCAGGTAAGTGTCCAACTTCGGCTCAGGTCATGATCTTGCAGTCTGTGAGTTCGAGCCCCACATCCAGCTCAGTGCTGACATCTCAGAGCCTGGAGCCTGCTTTGGATTCTGTGTTTCCCTCTCTCTCTGCCCCTCGCCTGTTCACGCTCTGTCTCTCTCTCTCCCAAAAATAAACATTAAAAAAATTAAAAAATAATAAAATAGAAATGTACTCTTTAAAAAAAAAAAAAGAATGCTGGGCTGGACTCAGAAGGCTGAGTTCTAGTGCTGCCTCTGCCTAAGCAGCATTAACCCCTGGGACAAACCAACTAGCCTCTCTGATTCTTATGTTTTGAAACATAAAATATGCATAATATCATATTGCCTAACTCATGGGTAGTGTATGTGTAAAAAAACTTACCCATTCAACCAACAGTTACCAAATACCTACAAAGTCTAGAGAGACATGATCCTGGTCCTCACGGAGCTTACAGTTACTACATCATAATTCAAGAAGCATCCTGAACTTTAACAATAACTCAGAGAACTTGGTAAAAATATAAAACATTCACCAATCAGAATTTTTATGGTGTGGAATGTGCTAGTTGGCCTAGAGTTTGCTAGGACTCTTTGTACTTAAAGCTTTGTTCAACATTTTTCTAAAATATATTAGCCAACTATATTTTAGAAAAATATTTGATTAAATTTTTATTCTTTCAAATATATGCATACAATTTGAAAAGTCACCTGGCCCACCTCTCCACACTCCCAATTCCTATTTCCAGAAGTAACTTATTTCAATTTCTATTTATGTCCATATTTCTAAATAAAATGCTTACATTCCTATTTCTACATATTTTCCATTTTAAAAGGCATTATCCTTTGAATTCCCATCCGGAATTTGCCTCAGGTAATTCAGCCAATGAGTAGAATATTAGGGATTTAAATTTATGCCTGTTTCCAAACCCATGCTCTTAACCACTAGCCATATGACCTCTCAAAGGCAATATCTATTGAACTGGTATGATTCCATTTATTACATTTAATGAATATAAAATGCATCAACCTAGATGTCAAAGGTAATGATAAAAATTAGTGGGATATGGTCCCTATCCTCAAGGAAAACACAGTACCCTCGACTGCACACAGGTATACAAATAACTTGACTGTGTCAGACTTTCATAATTACTTAATAAAAAAGGCAAACACGTCAGTCAAAAGTTAAGGGGTAGGGAGAGATTAATGATCTACTAAAGATGGTTATAGGAAATAGAACTAGAGCTAGGTGTGGGTTCAGGGCACCACCCCTAATACTATCCAACCTGCCCAAAGGTTGGGGATTGGATCTCATGCCTTGTTCAAGTAACACACAACTCTGAGAGCTGATATTCCACAGCTTACAGACAAAATGGACAACCGGGCACCAAGACAGAACAGAATCTCAGCACGTGAAAGTCCTCCTCACCAGTGCAGCCAAATAACGAAGCACCTTCTTATCGTCCATCAGCATTTTCATAACATCTTTTTTTGGAGCTTTTGGAATGAGAACAAAGCAATTCTGAGCAGAGTCTTCAACTAGTCCATAGCCGTTATAAGGAGGTAATTCCTGAAGAAATACAAGAAGTAAAGCAGATGATATTTGCGTTAAAATTACATTAAAGGTAACTAAGTTTATTTTTTAAAAATCTAGAAAATACTTATTCAAAAGCAATTTCTATATATAAGAATGTACTGTATTCAGAAAATGTAACATTGCATTTTCCATTCCTTTTTATATATAGACTTTACACCATGATCGCTGCCCATAGGAGTGGCTGATGATGCTACAGAGTAACCGTCAGGGCTAGATTGAAAGTACAGTCGTCCCCTTTACCCATGGGGGGGTATGTCCCAAGACCCCCAGTAGATGCCTTGACCCTATATATACTATTCTCTTTCTCATACATACCCATGAAGAAATTATACAGTAGGCACAGGAAGAGATTAACAACAATAACTAATTATAAAATAGAACAATTATAACAACATACTATAATAGAAGTTATATGAATGTGGGCTCTTTCTCTCAAAATATCTTGTTGTACTGCACCCACACTTCATCTTCATCTTGTGAGGACACGAGATGATAAAATGCCTACGTAATGAGATGACATGAGGTGAGTGACATAGGCGTTGTGACAGTGTTTGGCTACTATTGACCTTCTGATGATACATCAGGAGGAGGATCATGTGCTCCCAGACTGCAGTTGACCACCAGTAACTGAAACCATGAAGAGTGAAACCACAGACAAGGAAGGGGTGTGACTCTTGTGTTGCTGATGTCCACTGACCCCTTACTGCCAAAGCAGCAGCTGGCCCTACTCCCAATCCTGGCCCTTGTGATCATCCTACCATGGAGAAGCCCAAGGCTCCGTGACTTCTTTGCTCTAGGGTGTGGGCCTCAGCCTAACGATCTGGAAACTGTTTTCTCAGTTCACCCAAAGGGTGTGTGTGTGTGTGTGTGTGTGTGTGTGTGTGTGTGTGTGTGTGTTGGAGTCGGGGGAGGCCAAGGCTTGGTTTGTGCTTTTTTCCTATTTATCTCCATATTTCTAATATTTTTATTCCTTGATTTTGGCATGACAGCCAGGAGTCTGTGTTTTCAGTAGAAACAGAACACATCCAACAGATTCATGTTTATTTCTTCCTCAGCTAACAGATCAGCCTGACCTAAGTGTCATGAATATGTCCACTTCATACCCACTTCTATCCCTGACCATAGGCTTGGCTCTAGCTTTATCCCTCTAGACCCAGCTATGGCTTCCCATCCCTGCTTTCCAACTACATTGTTCAGTGTTTAAATGACTGAAATGTAATGACTAAGGAGAGCTGAAAGGTGTTTGCTGTTTGGTAAGTAGCTCTCTCTTACTCATTTCCAACAAATACTTTCATAGACAGGCAGACAGAGCTTACTATGACTAACGTGCCATATGTGTGGATGCAGAATTAGTTTTATTATATAGGGTGACCAAGATAGGGCAAAACAAACCAAAATCTACAGTGGTTCTTTAGGTCTCTCTGCTCTTTATCGAAGCCTTCCTTCCCTTTCCTTTCTTTAGAAGAGAGGTTAGGAGAAAAAGATGATAGTAAAAGGATGGGAAGCAGATGTATTCTGGACTCAAAGGCTTTGATCAGTCAAAAGATGGATCATAGCCTTTTCATGAGTGCTCCATTTTATTGCAATCCCTCTCCACCCTACCTCTTGGTTAGGTCAGGTTCCTTCTTGTAAAGATGTCTGACATTTAACAGAGTCACACTTGTACTTTGCGGTGTGACCTTGGACCGACTTTGGCTCACGTCATGATCTCACAGTTTGTGAGTTCAAGCCCCACATCAGGCTCACTGCTGTCAAGAGCAGATCCTCTGTCCCCCATTCTCTCTGCCCCTCCCCTGTTCATACACTCTCTCTCAAAAGTAAATAAACATTTAAAAAATCTAAATCTCTCCTACGGTACTTTTTCCTGTATATTGCATCAAATGCTACCCTAAAATTTGGGGGTAGGCAAAAGGGCCTTATTGTAAATCTTAATCAATGAGTCCATTCATTGATAAGGAGTTCTATCAGAGAAAAAGCTGACAGAGAAAGGTACTATCATCATCCATACTTCCTTCTAGAAGTTTTATTGCCCCTGGGAACTCATAGCATACCAAAATCCAAATCCTTCTTTGTAACTGTTTGTATGAAATGGTTGGTTCTAAAAGGCTTGCCTAAGATATCACTTGCCTCTTTGGGGAACAAATACATACTTTATAGGTAGTCTTCTTGTCCAGTTCAAGAAACATACCAAATGTGTCCTATTTGCTAGGCACCGTGTTAGGTGCTCTCTGCCCTCAAAGAACTTACAGTCTAGTAGAAAAGATTCATAGACAGATATTCTAATATAATAGACCAGTGCTGGCAGAGGGAGGTATAGGACCCCAGGAACACACAGGAGAGGTGATTAGCCCTGCCAGGAGCTTTAGAGAAGCCCGTTTGTCTGGGAGGAGAAGGAAGAGCCATGTAAAGAAATAATGGAAAAGTGAAAAGTGGTTCAAGCAAGTGGAAGAGCATCAGCAAAAGTCCGGAAGAGCGAAACAGAAGGCTGTACTGGCAGAACCATACATAATTCAGTAAAATTGGAGGCTCAGTGCGAGCAGCAGGGCAGCTGATCAGGGGAAGGCAGAGGCCTGGGCTGCAGGAATTCAATAATTCCATCCTTCCATTCACATCTTTCTTTTGAAAAGAAAGAGCCATGACATTATCTTACACACAGAGTGGCAATATAAAGGTGGATCACAGGTATTAATACCCTATTTTATACCTATTTTAGACCAAAGAAGTTGTATGCGTTACTCTGGACCCAAATGTGTGTGACAGGCACCAGCATTTTGCAGCCTATGAAACTGTGCTGCCTTAATACAATAGATATTTCTTGAACTTGCTGTATAATGTGTAATTTTTAACACAGGAAATTCTTATTTGAATTTCTAAAATATGTGACTGAACCACTCTGAAGGCTGAAGTCTATCAGATTACTATTTTGGTGCACGTAAAAGTACCATGACCTTACTCTCAGATCAGAGTGGACTCTGGTACACAGAACTAAATTTCAGGGTTAAGAAAGCTATGTTGCAACAAAAGAAAGCCATCTTCCAGTATCTCCATTAATCAGCTTCAGTTTTGCTCCCAATCAGTTTTTAAGTAAAAGGGTTTGACAAATAGGCAAGGATCAATGAAATACCCTAGCAGTCTGGAATTTTAAAAGATGTCTTTTTTAAATAAAAGTGAAAACAAAATTATGAAAGTAATACAAGGCTTGCTATAGAAAGATAAACTAAAAGCACACAGAATATAAAAAGAAAGGTCCCTGATCATCTCACACTTCCCTCCCTACCTCTCCATTCCCACATGTTGAACTAACCACTGTGAACAGTGGTTTTTATACACATAGTGCTGTATCACGTAAACACATTCACTTACAAATGTGATGGACATTCTTCCATGTTAATCTGCAGAAACTACTTCTTTTCTTTTTAACGTCTTACAGTCTTATAGTCTTCTCATTATATTATATTCTGCCAATCTCCTTACACTTTATTATAAATAATGCTACAGTACACATCCTAACACATATCTTTTTATAGTCCCCAAACAAGATTTTCTAGTTCAAGGATATTTTATTTTGAAAAAATTAAAATGATGACACTGCCCTTCAGAAAGGTTTTTCCTGGGGCGCCTGGGTGGCGCAGTCGGTTGAGCGTCCGACTTCAGCCAGGTCACGATCTTGCGGTCCGTGAGTTCGAGCCCCGCGTCAGGCTCTGGGCTGATGGCTCAGAGCCTGAAGCCTGTTTCCGTTTCTGTGTCTCCCTCTCTCTCTGCCCCTTCCCCGTTCATGCTCTGTCTCTCTCTGTCCCAAAAATAAGTAAACGTTGAAAAACAAAAATTAAAAAAAAAAAAGAAAGGTTTTTCCTACTGGCTCTCCTATTAACGCTACATGAAAATGTCCATTTCAGGGCACCCAGCAGACTTAGTCAGTGGAGCGACTCTTGGTCTTGGAGTTGTGGATTTGAGCCCCACAGTGGGCATAGAGATTACTTAAAAAAATAAAATTTAAAAAAAAAAAGAAAGAAAGAAAATGTCCATTTCTTCACACCAGGGCAAACACTGGATATCTTGAGTCTTTTAAATCAAATTGACCCAAAACCTCATTATTTTCATTTCTATTTTTCTTTTATTATCAGTTAAGTTGAGGGTCTTTTTGTATGTTCACTAACCATTTGTATTTCTTCTTCTGTGAACCAACTTTATTTCTCATGTTTTGTCCGTTTTTTATTCGGTATTCACACGAATCTTTTTTTTTTCTTTTTCTTAAACCTCTGTATCAAAAGATTTAATTCTCTTCCTATACTCAGAACTAGTGTTCCATTACCTGTTTCACAGGAGGTGGTTCCTTCTTGCTCACGTCAATTCGTGGTAAATCAGAGATTCCAAACTTTTCTTTGTAATACTGCCGAGTAAAAGGATCACAGTCATAAATGAAGAAGGTTCTCCCAAGGATAGTGATCGGTTTTCCCACGATGAAGTCTTTGGCAGTATACCATTCCAACACCTCTTGATCGGAGATTTCCAGCACACACTGAGGAAAGTTCTCTAATGTAAGATAATAGGGAGAGAGGAAAGAAAAGGGATGAGGATAGGAAATACTGAGATTCTTGGGAAGTTGAGAGAGCGTGGTCTCTAGTTCTGGTCAAGGATCAGGGACTCCTCTACTTTCCCAGCAGAACAGTAAGCTGTGTATTTCCATCTGTTGATAGGATACAGAAATAACATCCTAGATGGTTTCCGTGAAGTCTCTCTCTCATATTCAGCTTGAACTATCAGTACAGGTCACTAATCTTAGCAGAATTCATGCTTAGAGGAAATCTTTACAGGAGCAAAGAATAAATGTCCTTCTATGGAGTACCAGATCTAGAGGGAGGGATCCAAGTCATTTAGAACAACGTTCCATCTATTTACTTGCTTACCCAATATATTAGCAATGACTGCATACATCATGTACCAGGTTCACTGCTAAACACTGAGGTTATAACAATTAACAATGTAGGTGAATTTTCTACCTTGATGGAGAGAGCATTCTGTTTGGGACAACAGATACTAAATAATTATACAAATAATGATTTCATTTCTATTGTGATCACTGCTGCAATGACAGCCTGATCTAGTCCTCTGGCAGGAGGCAGGGTCAGTCAGTGAGATGATCATACTAAGCTGTTCATCTAGGCACTCAACAGCTTTTCAAATGTAGAATCAACCTTGCCTTTTTTTTTTTTGTTTATTTATTTTTGAGACAGAGCGAGAGACAGAGTACAAGTGGGGGAGGGGCAGACAGAGGGAGACACAGAATCTGAAGCAGGCTCCAGGCTCTGAGCTGTCAGCACAAAGCCCGACACAGGGCTTGAATTCACGAACCATGAGATCGTGACCTGAGCCAAAGTTGTATGCTTAACTGACTGAGCCACCCACGTGCCCCTCAACCTTGCATTTTTAAGGGAATAAATCTAATTCCCATCATGCTGTTTTATGAGAACTAAGGATTGACTTGTTTAAGATTGATTCCCTGCAGTCTGGCCATCATGGAAACCATAAGACAGCCCATTCTGGTAAAATGCCACACTGTATAGCTGTAATCCACAAAGCTTGACCCTAGAACTCTGACACAGAGGGCCTGAGAGGCAGGCTGCTATTCTCCTGATAATTGCTAAGATGGAAAAATAGGGAAGGAGACTAAGGGTCTATTACATCTGACAGAAAGGCTTGAGCTCCCACCCTTGATCATGCCAAAAGATCATGATTTTCCTAATCATTCATCTTAAAAGCTCTAGAGACCAAGCGTTCTTTCTCCCAGTGCCTAGTGCCTAACCTGACTAAGACCCCTTTGAATTACCCCAGGAAGTGATGGGCAGTGGGGGAAACAGCCTGTGTAACTCCATGAGTTTCCTTCAGTTGACAATGTTCCAGGAGATCTGGAGTGTGTGTGTGTGTGTGTGTGTGTGTGTGTGTGCGCTATACAATAACCATTTGTCTTTGTTTGCTCAACAATTTTTTTTAAATTTTTTTTCACATTTATTTATTTTTGAGACAGAGAGAGAGAGAGCACATGAACAGGGGAGAGTCAGAGAAAGAGGGAGACACAGAATCTGAAACAGGCTCCAGGTTCTGAGCTGTCAGCACAGAGCCTGACGCGGGGCTCGAACCCACAGACCGCGAGATCATGACCTGAGCTGAAGTTGGACACTTAACCGACTGAGCCACCCAGGCGCCCCAACAATTATCTTTTTAATATACAGCTGAATTTCATTGAGATTTATATATATATACACACACACACACACACACACACACACGTATATGTATATACATACGTATTATATATATATTCATGAGTAAGATTGTAGTTCTTTCTCATGGTGTCTTTGGTTATTGGTCTTTTTCAATCAATGAATTAAAGTTCTTTTCTGTGAGTTTGTATTAAACTTAGAATTAGCTGTTCTTTAAATATTTGACAAAACTGAAAAATTATCTAGACCTGGTGTTTTCTTTGTGGAGAATTTTTTAAATGATTCTATTTCCTTAATGGTTAATTACATTTGGTTTCTATTTCTTCTTGGACAAATTACATTTTTCTAAAAATTTGCTCATTTCACAAAGAAGAGACAAACCAAAAAGCAGACTTTTTATAGAGCACACAGAGGAGAGATAGGTGGAGGATGGGTAAAATGGGTGATGGGGAATGCACTTATCCTGATGAGCACTAGATGTTGTATGGAAGTGTGGAATGACTGTATTGTATGCCTGAAACTAATGTAACACTGTATGTTAAGTATAACCGGAATTAAAATTAAATTAGAGTTAAATTTAAATTTAAATTTGCGGGGCACCCAGGTGGCTCAGTCGATTAAGTGTCTGATTCTTGATTTCAGCTCAGGTCATGATCCCAGCATTACGGGACTGAGATCCATGTTGGGCTCCACACTGAGTGTGGAGCTTTTTAAGATTCTCTCTCCCTCTCCCTCCCCCCCCCCCACACCCTCCCTCCCTCTGCCCCTCTCCCCCTCTTATATTCTCTCTCTCTCAAAAAAAATTTTTTTAATTTGTTCATTTCACCTAAGTTTCCTAATTTGTTGGCATGAAGTTGTTGGTATTCACTATTTTCTGTTTAACCCCTAATACATTAAGTATGTCTCTTCTTTCATTTTTAATATTGTGTTTATGTGCCTTTTCTTTTCTCCCTTGACAAATCTGTCAATGGTTTGCCAATTGCATTAGTCCTTTCAAAAAAAAACAACTTTTGACTTGACAAATCTTATTACTTTTGTTTTCAATTTCATTATTTCAAAGTTATTATTTCCTTCCTTTTAATTTCTTTATTTACACTGTCATTCCTTTTCTAACTTTTTAAAAAGAAGGCCTAGCTTATTTTTTCAGTCTTTCTTCTTTCTTAAATAAGCACTTACAACTATAAATCTTTCTCCAAGTACGACTTTAAATGCATTTAAAAGTTTTAAGGAATTTTTGGAATCATTCAGTTTTAAGTATTTTGATAGTTTTTTTTTATTCATAGGTTGTTTCAAAATGTGTTTTTTTAATTTCCAAATACATGAGTTTTTTGAGGTATATTTCCAAAATTGAATTCTAACTGAATTGTGTTAAAATCAGAATTTTTATAAGTGTTCTATTTGTGCTTCAAACAAATGGGGATTTTCCAGGTGTTTATGCATATACATATTCATTATATCAATACTGATAATTCTATTGTTTAAATCTTATATACGTGTCCTTATTGACTTATCTCTTTTGAACTCACAATTACAAAAAGAAATGTTTTAATGACTCCCACTATTTTGATGAATTTGTCCATTCTCTTTGCATAATAATGCTATAAATTTTTGTGTTTCACATGTTTTGAAGCCATGTTACTAACTGCATTCAAGTTTGGAATTAGTACATTTTCCTGGTAAATACAACTCTTGCAATATATAATGATTTTTATCCCTAGCAATGCTTTCTGCGCTGACCTCTACTGGTATTTTAGTAATACAGCCTCATCATTTTTTGCGATTGCTTATATATCTTTTTTAACCTTTCCATGCCTCTATTATCTTAAGTAGGTTCTTAAAAATAACATTTTTCAAAATTTGTTTTTTAATTTTATCAACTCTTCCCAAGCCATTATTTTAATATATTTCAATTCTACCTTGATATTTTTTAACTCCTACAAATTCAACATTGTTTCTTTAGTTTGTATAGTCAATGTTTAGATTTACCCACACTTTGCTGCTGCCTCCTTCTCCCTCTCCTTATTCTTCTTCTTTAAATCCCTTCTTGTATCTCGGATCTTACTTCTGGAATAATTTTCTTTCTACCAGAAAAACACTCTAGAATTTCCCTAGGAAGAGTTTTTTGTTAGTAAAATCTGTTTTGTTTGCCTGGAAATGTATTTCACTTTGTTCTTCAAAGATAGTTTCTCTAGGTATTAAATTCTATTTTCTTCTCAGCATTTTGAGGATATTATTACACTGTCTTCTGGTAACTAGCGTTGCTAATGAGCAGTCAGCTATCATTGTAACTGTCATTCTGTATGGATAACCTTGTTATTTGGGGCTGTTTTTATGACCTTTTTGACTTTGGTGTTAAGTTTGACTATAACATATCTAGGTGTGGATTTTTATATATTTTTTTATTTATATATATTTATATATTTTTTTACAGTGTTACTTGAGGTATAATCAACTACAATAAGTTGTACGTAGAGTGTACAATTTTGATGTTGTTTAACATTTCTATTTAACAATAGAAAGGCAAGATCAATGTATGAAAGCCAGTCTAAAGGATAATTTTACAGACTTTCAGAACCTAGTACCTTGGGTTCAACAGCTGAATAAAAGGCTTTTGGTTATCCTTCTTTTGACATTACCCACCACATACTGGTAACCAGCAATTATGTTTGACAAAGAAAGAACCTTTTTAATTCCTGAAACTTTAACTCCATCCATCATAAAAATATAATTTTTAGGGGCACCTGGGTGGCGCAGTCGGTTAAGCGTCCGACTTCAGCCAGATCACGATCTCGCGGTCCGTGAGTTCGAGCCCCGCGTCGGGCTCTGGGCTGATGGCTCAGAGCCTGGCGCCTGTTTCCGATTCTGTGTCTCCCTCTCTCTCTGCCCCTTCCCCGTTCATGCTCTGTCTCTCTCTGTCCCAAAAATAAATAAACGTTGAAAAATATATATATAATTTTTATTCATCTTAACTACTTAAATGAAGGCCATGGCAGAGAGAACTTCTGAAAGATACTCCCATAATTGCCTATTACTGTCCAACACAAACTTTGCCTGGCCACTGTCTCTTGGATGCCCCCAAACATAACATACTTGTTCCTAATTCCCAACCCTTGTTTTCTAAAGCATTCATTCCCTTAGTTCTCTGCCATTCTAAATCTAGGTTCAATCTCAGCTCTCCCACAAAGCCTTCCTTAGCCTTTCTAGGTCATATCTCTTCTTCTGAACTCTGTCTACATGACATAACTAATTACATCATCAGATAATCTGGTACACTTGTGTTACTGTTAAACAGCTTTGTGTATTTGTATGACTTGTCTTCCCAGTCACTAGAAGTGACTGAAGGACAGAGATTCTAAGTCTGGGAGTTACATTTTCATTTTATCCTCCACAGCACTTAGCACATGAAATACTTCCCTTAGCAGATACTTAACTCTAGTTTAATTGAATTTAATTAAAACCATCCATTGCATAAAAGCCTTTGAAATCCAATTAGATGCTATCTCTTAACACCATAGTTCTAGTTAAAGGAATTATTCAATTGATGGAAACTTAGCCTTTTCTGTTCTGCATGACTAACAATAACTTTCACAAAAAGCTATGTTTCCTATCTCTTAAAAGGACCCTACGTGTTACTAGGATGCCTCTCCATATAACACTGATTAAAATTTGTTAAAATTTAGAAAGTTATCGGGGTGCCTGGCTGGCTCAGCTTGGTAGAATGTGTGACTCTTGATCTTGAGGTCATGACTTCGAGCCCCATGTTAGGTGCAGAGATTACTTAAAAAAAAAAAAAAAAAAAAGCTGGGGAAGTTTTAGAAAAGGATGATTACATATTTAAAAATTTAAAACTAGGCCACATGGATAAGGCAGAGACAAACACAGAACTCGAGATTTCAAGGGTTTTTGTTTTTTCCAGTGATATTTTTTTCATGCCTGAATAAATTCCCATTCTTTCTCTGAATCCACTGTAAATCTAACATTTGTTAGCTCTAGATGGCAGGAATTTTAGGCTCATTTAAGCATTATGGAAGGCCAAGATCAGTATATCAGTCCCAGGGTCCTAGAACTCTAAGAGGGTTCTACAAGAGGCTAAGTATAGAAATAGGGTTGACAGCAACCAGACTATGTTGAACTCAAATCCAGTTGCTTCTATCTGAGAATGGGAGCTATGTTAGCAATTATTCTCATTTCTCTAAAAGTAATTTTTACCATTAATTCTCTTAGTTTTCAAATGATGACAATTTTTACTACCCTTTATCCTTTTACCCAATCTCATTCTCCTCTACCTCACATGCAACCATTCTAATGTGCAACTTTTTATGTGTGTACTATGTATACTGTCTTGTGTTTCACTTTATATTAAAGTGCTGTTGCATTGTACATCTCATTTTTTTTCTACACAGCACTATGCTTTTAAGATGCATCAATTTGCTTTCTTTATATTTAACTATTGTTTCTAGCTACTACTATTAAGATATACCTTCACTACATTTTGTTTTTCCACTCTCCCAGTGATAGAAATCTCCAACTCCTTGCCTCCAAATAACACTGCATTTTTAAAAAAACACTGTATAGGCAAAACAATACATGTAGGTAGGTTGCATTTAGCCTTCAGACTGCCAGTTTATTTATAACCTCTAACCTCAACTTGCTTATAACCTCTAAGACAAATCTCTTGCACAACACCTGAAATTTCTTATCTCCCAGTTCCAAGAAAATAGAGTAACAAGAAAAACAATACCAACAAAAGTATTTAAAGTTCTGTCAGCCATTCAAGCATGAGAGAGGTCATTATGTGTGACCAAGCTGACATTATAAGAGAAAATTCTGAAACCACTACGTCAATGACCAAAGTACGTGCACTTATCCTAGAGAAATACTGATGGCTGGCGGATGTCAGCTGCATCTTCTTGCATCTTCACTCTCCAATCCACTGGGTTATTTGAACCAGAAAAGAGAGCATGGCTGACACAATGGGGCCCCACCTCTGTGAGTCACAGACATACCTTCTCTAATCTTAAGTTATCCTGCATACAGACTTCCTGTTTAGGAAGTATTGAGGTGAGAAGCAAAGTCAGGAAAGAACATATGGGTATGGTAAGCTATATGAAAACAAGCTTGTTTGAATAAAAACCAGCTTGTTTTAAAAATATATTAAAAATCTGAACTGCTTTAGTTCACAAGGCTTGCTCTTTTGCACTTTAAATGAGGGGCACCTGGGTGGCTCAGTTGGTTAATTGTCCGACTTCAGCTCAGGTCATGGTGTCGCAATTCATGGGTTCGGGCTCTAAGTTGGGCTCTATGCAGACAGCTCAGAGCCTGGAGCCTGCTTCGGATTCTGTGTCTCCCTCTCTCTCTGCCCCTCCCCTGCTCACGATCTCTTTTTCTCAAAAATGAATAAACATCAAAAAAAATTTTTTTTAATGAATCTCCCATTGCTATTATGGGTGTTTCCTTGATTTAGGTATCAGTCATCTCCACCAGACCATTTTGGAGGCAAGCCTAGACTGTGGGGCAAGCATTGAGGGGAGTTACAAGAAAGCTGTTTTTGAGTACCTACGAAAACATAGCAAGAGCCTCCCAACCATAAAGGGAATGACCATACTGATTAAGTAACTCCTTTGAGATTCAAAAAATGTCCCAATTACGGAGAATAAACTGAATCAAACATACTTGCGTTCTCCACCAAAACTTTTGGCATGCGCTGGCGGTTCATCAGGAGTGGGAAAGGATCTCGCCCGTCATTCCGTTCATGGACTTCTCGAATTTCAACTGTGTCATCCATAAGATAGTAATGAATGATATAGTTCCGACATTCACCAAACATGCTGTCTGTATCATCCCAGATTGCATAGAATCGAAGAACCTTTGAGACATACAAAGTAGTGACTTAAGTAAGAATTCTACAAGAGGAGAGGTTGACTTAGCTACTCTGGCCTTTATATATCAGACAATGAGGAAAAGGTTAGCTGCAAAGACTATGAAGTGATCTCAGTTGGTAAAAAAAAAAAAAAAAAAAAAAAAATCACCAAAGATACAAAAACATCTGAAATTATATACCAGATGTCAACAGCTGGAAAGTATTAAATAACAGACTTATAAGTTTGCACTGAGAAAGCAGAATTCACTTTGATCCAAAATATTAGTGAAAGAGAAGCCAAATTAAAACAGCAATGGAAACTATAAGATACTGATGAAAGAAATTGAAGACACAAGTAAATGGAGAGAAATTTCGTGCTCACAGATTAAAAGAATTAATACTGTTAAAATGTCCACACTACCCAAAGCAATCTACAGATATAATCCAATCCCTATCAAAATTCCAATGGCGTTTTTGCAAACCTAGAATAATTCTAAAATTTGTAAGGAACTACAAAAGACCCAGGATAGCCAAAAAACTCTTGAGAAAGAACAAAGGTGAAGATATCATGCTCTGTGATTTCAAACTATGCTACGAACCTATAGTAATCAAAATAGTACAAAAACAGACACATAGATCAACAGAACAGAGAGTCCAGAAACAAATTCACACTTATATGGTCAACTAATTTATGACAAATGAGGCAAGAATATACAATGGGGAAAGAGTCTTTTCAAGAAATGGTGCTGGGGAAACTGGATGGCTACATGCAAAAGAATGAAACTGGGCGACTTTCTCAAACCATACACAAAAATAAACTCGAAATGGATTAAAGACCTAAATGTGAGACCTGAGATCATAAAACCCCTAGGAGAAAACATAGACAATAAGCTTATTGACATCAGTCTGAGCCATGTTTCTTTGGATGAGACTCCACAGGCAAGAGAAACAAAGGCAAAAACAAATGAGATCACATCAAACTAAAAAGCTTCTATACGATGAAGAAAGCTATCAACAAAATGAAAAGGCAACCTACTGAATAAGAGAAGATATTTGCAAATCATATCTGATAAGGGATTAACATCCAAAATATATAAAGAACTCCTACAATTCAATAACAAAAAATCCAACATTCTGATTTTTAAAAATAGGCAGAGGATCAGAATAGATATTTTTCCAAAGAAGACATACAAATGGCCAACAGGCACATGAAAAGATGCTCAAAATCACTAATCATCAGAGAAATGCAAATCAAAACGTCAATGAGATATCACCTTACACCTGTCAAATGACTATTATCTAAAAGACAAGAAATAACAAGCATTGGTTAGAGAAAAACGAACCCCCATGCACTGTTGGTGGGAATGTAAACAGGTGTAGCCACTATGGAAAACAGTATAGAAGTGCCTCAAAAAATTAAAAACAGGGGTGTCTGGGTGGCTCAGTCAGTTAAGCATCTGACTCCAGCTCAGGTCATGATCTCATGGTTTGTGAGTTTGAGCCCTGCCTCGGGCTTTGTGCTGACAGCTCAGAGCCTAGAGCCCGCTTTGGATTCTGTGTCTCCCCCTCTCTCTATCCCTCCCTGCTTGTGCTCTGTCTCTCTCTCTCTCAAAGATAAATAAACGTTAAAAAACATTAAAAAAAATTAAAAATAGAACTACCACGTGATCCAGCAATTCCACTACTGGGTAGTACCGAAAGAAAATGAAATGCTAATTCTAAAAGATATAAGCACCCCTATGTTCATTGTAGCATTATTTAAAATAGCCAAAATTTGGAAATAACCTATCCACCAATGGATGAATGAATAAAGAAGATGTGGTTTATATATACAATGGAATACTACTCAGTCATATAAAAGAATGAAATCTTGCCATTTGCAACAACATGGATGGACTCTGTGGGTATTATGCTAAGTGAAACAAGTCAGACACAGAAACACAAATACTGCATAATTATCACTTACATGTGGAATCTGAAAAACAAAACATGTTTTGTGAACTCATGTTTGTGAGTTCAAGCCCCATGTCGGGCTCCATGTTGACAGTGCAGAGTCTGCTTGGGATTCTCTCTCTCTCCCTCTCTCTCCCTCCCCTGCTCACATGCATGTGCACACACATACTCTCTCTCAAAATAAATAAATAAACTTTAAAAAACTAAAAAAACAAAACAAAACCCAGTTCATAGATACAGAGAACAGATTAGTGATTGCCAGAGGGTAGGGAGCTTGGTGGCAGGGTGGAAGGGTAGGGGGAATGGGTGAAATAGGTGAAGGAGTTTAAGAAGTACAGACTCTCAGTTATAAAATAAGTAAGTCATGGGGATGTAATGAACAGGATGAGGAATATAGTCAATAATATTATAAAAACTTTGAAATGTAACAAATGGTAAGCAGACTTATTATGGTGACCATTTTGCAAAATATTCAATTGTCAAATCACTGTGTTGTATACCTAAAGCTAATATAATATTGTATGTCAATTATACATCAATAAACAAAAACAAAAGAAAAAAAGAGCAATGTGTTTTATACAGGGGTCCATATGTAGTAACAGAGGTATACGTGAATGGTTTATATGTAATTAGTATGGAAAGAATTTTCATTCATTAATCAGTCTTTTTTTAGTTACATCAACATACATCTTCCAGTAACAGTATCAACAATACAATCTATAAAGACAAAATAATAACAGATACATGATTGATATAAAGAATGTCCTTAAAAGACCATGCTAGTGCTAGGCAAAATTTTCTGAACTAAAAGCAATTACATTTCTGAGAGGGAAACAGCAGCAAAGAAGCACTGAGGATGACCTCTTCATTTTCTCTTTCCCTTTGTACAGAAAGGAGATGGCCCCAAACTGCCTCTATACACTAACCCACAACAGGGAGGATAGGGTGGGTGGAACAGAGCTGGAAGATACCCAGAACATTCTGTACTCATACATTCATGTAAAATTTAAAAAGAGGAGGCGCCTGGGTGGTTCAGTTAGTTGAGCATCTGACTCTTGTTTTCAGCTCAGGTCATGATCCCAGGGTCATGGAATCAAGCCCTGCATCAGCCTCCACGCTGAATGCGGAGCCTGCTTCAGATATTCTCCCTCCCTCCCTCTCTCTCTCTCTCCCTGCCCCTCCATGCTTGTAAGCACTCTCTAAAAAAACAAAAAAACAAAGAAAAGAAAATTAACAAGGAAGCATCTGCAATGAGATTCCTGTGAATTAACTATTTTAACATTAGAAACCTACCTACATGCAATAGCTTTGAAATTTCCCAATAATTCTCTACTTAGGATTTCCCAAAGGAGGCTATGAAATGAACTCATATTTTGGAAAAGAAGTAGTTGGTTGGAAATGTAAAGTGGGAAGCAGACGTAACTCAGGAATTGCTTTAAGATTGAAAAGTTTGGTGGAACTCGTAAGACTTAACTCCACAACCTCCTTTGGGTCTCTAATACAAAACTTAGGCACTCCTGTACCGCTAATGCTAGACGAAACAAAAGATAGCACTGTGTCCAAATGGATAAACTACAGATGTAATGTTTTAAAACACACAGCTACCTGAATAGCTTGCTAATAAACATACACAACATTTGGAAACGAGTAAACCTACATAGGTGCCTACATCACTTACTTGTTTGTCAAAGGTGAGAAACTGCTTCAGTTGGTCAAAGTCTGACGGGGTGACATACTTACGAAGAGGCTGTTTGCGGAGTTCAGTGTAAGGATCAAGAGCCATCTTCTCTGGTGGATTTAATTCAATTCCTTGACTTTCCAAAAATACCTAAATCATTCAAAAGTAATAACGATCATCTCTCTTGAAGCTTCCTGAAGTAGTAGATGGTATAAAGGTAAGTGTAATTTCTATGCCATTTTCCAAATTAACCATAAGTTTGCAGTTTGAGGCACATCTTAACAGCACTAAACCTCCAACTGACCCAACACCAAAATGCAGATAATAACTGATAATCACCTTAAGTATTCTATATTATAAAACTGCTAGGCAATATGCCAAGCTAACTGGAAGACGTGATAGTAAGGTAACTGCCTCCAAATACAAATTTAGAACAATGAAATTTAGTTAGGTGCCCAAAAACAGAGTAAGTCCTAGGGATTGCTTACATACATACATCTGAAACCCAACCACAGTTTCAAACAATATGTAATTCATGTTTCAGGGCTGGGGGCAAGCTACAAAATGGCAAAGTTAAGCTAAAATCAAATTCCCAGCTTTCCAATTCACCAAAAACAAGTATGTGATTAAGCCCCCATGCCCATCCCTCTCCAAAAAAGGAAAAGAAAAAACACACTCAGGGGTTATTTTAGACCACAAAATATTTCAGCAAAATAGAAAAGACAAACCAAGTACTCAAATCTCACCAGAAAAAGGAAGGTATCTAAACTTGATATGATATTGTTTAATTTTTAAATTATGAATAAGTATAATATTTTCGGTACCTATATCTTTTAATACAACTTGACATTTCTTTTTTAAAAGCACAATACACTGTACTTTTTTTGATAATCAGAAAAGAAAAGAATAATCTCAGGGGATCTGTTTACATTCTGGAATTAGAAATTAATCTGAAATCTGGGTTTCTTCTGGGAATTATGTGATTTGCTTTTGGACAATTCAACAGAAAATATACAGGACTCAGGACCAAGATACTTGGGTCCTAATATTAGCTCTGCTGCTAACTAGCTTATAATTTTAGTCTTCAAAGCTTCACTAGACAGTTTCCAATATCTTTTCAATATTAAAATATTGTGATCTTAATGTCTATTAAAACTGCTGAGATGGAGATAATGACTAACAATATTCTCCTCTCTCTTGAGATGGTGTACTAGTGAAGCAGGATTATTGATTGAGGTATTTAATGGGGGATGGGGAGGTGGTTACTCCTCTCTGTTGTTTTCAACAGAAAACCAGGCCCTTTGTTAACCTTACCTTCGGAATGCTGGCAGGAATGCCGAAGCTTCCTGAAGTTGACTATTCTTCCTGTCTCTTAGAAAAAGCCTAAACTCTTTGAAGAGACTATTCTAAAGTGCCCCAGAAGGAGGGGAGAGAAGGGCATGTCTTTGAAGGCAAGGGGAGAGAAGGGGGAAATTCTCCCAGCCTGGAGAACAGACACAAGTGGGTGGGTCTCAGAAGAGCAAGCCTCCACATGTGCTCCTAGGGTGCTCGGAGCACACGTGCAGCCAGTCAGGCACACCAGCCTCAGGCATTCGGGGTCTCAGTATCCTACCTAGCACCAAAGCATCAAGGAGGCACCCTTGGTCATTGACAGCCTATGGACCCTGCCTGTATGATCCCATTAGGCCTGGGTGTGCCTTCCTTGTTGTTCTTAGGGCTCCGAATTTTTGGCAAAGCTAAGGGTTAATAGAAACACCAGCCCAGTTGGATTGGGACTCAAGTAGGTTTTAAGTTATTTGTAAAACACAAAACAATATTTCAGGCACACTTGCATTTGCGGAACAGGATTCACATCTGCTATACTACTGGTAATACTCTAACAAAGATAAATTCTAGATCTCCGATTTCTAGAGTTTTTTTAATTTTTTAATTTTATTTATTTTTTTTAATGTATTCAGTTCATTCTGTCTATAGGACCAACATTTATTTGGAACAGTGAAGAGGAGGTGAGAAGGGAAGGTGATGGTGTTATATTTGATTCGAGGTTGTTCCTTGTTCGAACC
This sequence comes from Herpailurus yagouaroundi, assembly GCF_014898765.1. Classification (NCBI taxonomy): domain Eukaryota; kingdom Metazoa; phylum Chordata; class Mammalia; order Carnivora; family Felidae; genus Herpailurus; species Herpailurus yagouaroundi. Next base: position 18,484,479 of record NW_024412394.1, on the reverse strand, counting down.
ACACCATAAAGACAACTACCTTCTTTATCCAGTCATGGGTCTCGCCCTAATGAAAACCATCAAATTAGAAGTGTATAAATTTTAAACTGTTATAGGATCCAACTTCTAACAGATCAATTATTGAAAACATAAGTCAATCTAATCACTCGTACCTAAAATATACAGCTCTAGTCAATTATCAGTCTAAGTGCAAGGAGGCTGTGATAAGTACTTAATGTCACTAAACTGTACATTGAAAAGTGGTTCAGGTGGTAAAGTTTATATTATGTACATTTATCTCTCTCTCTCTCTCTCTCTCTCTCACACACACACACACACACACACACACACACACACAAGGTGGCTGTGATGTGCCTTAAGAAGAAAATACATGTGTTAGATAAGCTTCCTTCAGGCATGAGTTCCAGTGCTGCCAGCGGTGAGTTTGATGTTCATGAGTCAACAAGATATTTTAAATATGGCATCTTTAAACAGAAACACACATAAAATAAGGTTATAGAAACCTACCCCAGTATTTCTCGTAGGAGCAATGGATCCGTATTTGCTAGTCAAGGGTTTATGGTGACTTTATAGAACAGAATTACTGTGAAAAATGAGAACTGACTGTAACTGGCTTAGATTACTGCTCAGAAATGAACTGCCAACATTCAGATTGTCCATAAAGAGACAATTATAAAAATAACTGCAATATCTGAAATTTACATGGCATTTTATAATTCTTCATTATTGATACAATTCTGAAACTGCCTATGATAAAAAAGGACCTTAAAAACCTAAAACATGAGAGACCAAAACATGCTTAAAGGGGACAATATTTCAGAGATGGTCTAGCACCTCTACCTTCTACACTGTTTTTCTCTGTTGCTCCAGAATGGCACGGATGCCAGGCTCCTCTCTTCACTTCCCTGAGGTCTCTGTTCATGTGTCATCTTACCAGCGAGGACTTCCCTGACCAGCCTCTATACATAGCACTCCCCTCACACTCCACTCCCCTTTACTCAGCTCTAGTTTCTTCCACAGCTCTCAGCAACATCTGACATGTTATATATTTGTTTGCTTATTGTTTGTCTCCTCTAGCCAAAATGTAATAGCCTTCCTAAGGGCAAGTCTATATCCTCGGCCCGCCCCTAGGACCATGTTTGGTACAGAGCAGGCGATCAATCAGTATTTGCTAAATAAATTACTAAATGCAAAAAATAAATAAATTCATAGGAGCTCAGTGAGGTAAAGATTAATCACATGTGGCATTAGGTAACATGAAATGAAAGGCGTAAAATAATTCAGAAACTATACCTTTGCTTCTAGAAATTTTTATTTTTTTATTTTTATTTTTTTTTAGAAATTTTTTTAACTAAGACAAATTGAGAATTGACTTCCTAACACCTACATTTTGTGGTAAAGAAACGATAACTTTAAGTTGTCAAAAATCCATATTTATGAAATAGAGGAAATGGAGGCTTCTTCTCGATATAAACAAGTATTCTCTTTTAAAAATGATTTCATGGGGCGCCTGGGTGGCGCAGTCGGTTAAGCGTCCGACTTCAGCCAGGTCACGATCTCACGGTCCGTGAGTTCGAGCCCCGCGTCGGGCTCTGGGCTGATGGCTCAGAGCCTGGAGCCTGTTTCCGATTCTGTGTCTCCCTCTCTCTCTGCCCCCGCCCCCCGTTCATGCTCTGTCTCTCTCTGTCCCAAAAATAAATAAACGTTGAAAAAAAAATTTTTAAAAATAAATAAATAAATAAATAAAAATGATTTCAGGAATTCTTTAGATAGCAAGTTTCTCCAGAATATAGCAAGTATGATTTACAGGAAAAATATGAACTGCACAAAAAATGTTAGGCTCATATCTTCTAATAAAGGTAATACTATTTTTGTATTCCATCAAGGGTACTACCTCCTCTGTCTTCCATTTGTACTGGCATGGAACTGGTTCCTTATCAAATGATTCAGCTCTGATGAGAGTTTAATTTTACTTGAATGGATATGTGGAAAAAGTGATGTCACTACACAGTGTTGACACATATCAGCAACACACAAACACCAACTCAACCTATATAATAATCCAAATGGGACAGACGAACAGAATCTTCCTCCTACCCTAATAAACAAAACATATCCTTACGTAAATTAGAATAATGCTTCAGACATCACAATTTCTAGAAACATATACTATACCTGTGTGAATCGGTCACAGTCAACAAGGTGGAAGGTTCTGCCATAAATTGTAATGTTTATTCCTCGATTGAGGTCTTTCCAATGGTAATGATCTCCCTGGTCATTCTTGGCGAGCCGCTGGCGTTTGATTAACTTGCCTTGAAGGATTCCAGAGTTTTCCACAACAGGCTCCATGACAGACATGCTGTCATCTTCCAGGTAGTAGTAAATGTTCACTTGACGAATCCTATAATGTTCCTCAGTTGACATAGGAACATTTTCTTGAAAATAAGCATCAAATTTCAGCACCTATAACACATGAAACAGGGAGAAATAGCATTGTATTCGTCTCTCATCCAAAAAATATCAGTACTCCCCTATAAAGAGAACCACTCAGGGAGAACTGAATACTCATCACTCCTATTTTCTAAATCAAGGGTTGCTGAATTACGGTCCGTGGGACACATCTATCCCTGCCACCTGATTTTGTATGACCTGCAAATTTTTTTTTTAACATATTTAAGTGGTTAAAAAAAAAAAAAGATTTAACAACACATGGAAATGATATGAAATTCAAATTTCAGTATCCACAAATAATTATGTAAATAATTAACATGTATTTGCTAATGGCTGTTTTCCCATTACAAGGGCAGAATTGAATAGTTGTGATAAGGACCATATGGGCTGCTGCTGTGTCTCCCTGCAAAAAAAATTCATATGTAGAAGCCCTATGACTGCATTTGGAGACAGAGTCTTTAGGAAGCTTAAAGAAGGTCTCTAATCCAATTGAATTGATGGCTTTGTAAGGAGAGAAGATCTCTCTCTCAGCATACCCACACTGAGGAAAGGCCATGTGAGGACATAGCAAGAAGGCAGCCATCTAAAGCCAAGAAAAGAGCCCTCCCCAGAAACCAAATCAGCAGGACCCTTGATCTTTGACTTCCAGTCTCCAGAATCATGAGAAAATTAATTTCTATTATGTAAGGTACCAGTAAATGGTATTTTATTATGTCAGCTCAAGTAGACTAAGACAGCTGCAAAGCCCAAAATATTTACCATTTGGTCCTTTACAGAAAAAGTTTGTTGACCTCTGCTTGAGATATTTAAACTACATATAGACTATTTAGTCACGGTTCCTTGATGAGATGGCTTAAAGACCTTAAACTCTCCTAGCTTCACTTCTATATCAAAAATCTCTCTCAGAATTTCTGGAAAGAGTAAGAAATTTGGGCACAACTATGACTTCTAGTTTCAAAATGAAAATGAAGGCTCAAGTCCGTTTCTTTAAACGAGAGTCCCCTGTAAATGCATATTAATGACATATTAATTCTTAGAGAATTTATATGAATAAGAGTCAAATCATCCATCTACCACAGCATCTTTGGATGGCATATAAATACCCTCATTGTACTCAGAAACATATGGATAGATAGAGCAAAACCTCCAGGAAGCATCAGTGGGAAGTCAAAATGGCACACCGATTGCACATTTAAAAAACATTAAAAGCCTGGGGCACCTAGGTGGCTCAGTCAGTTAAGCGTCTGACTTCTGTTCAGGTCATGATCTCGCAGTTCGTGAGTTCAAGCCCTGCGTCGGGCTCTGTGCTGACAGCTTGGAGCCTGGAGCCTGCTTTAGATTCTGTGTTTCCCTCTCTCTGCCCCTCCCTCCCTCCCTCCCTCTCTCTCTCTCTCTCTCTCTCTCAAGAAATAAACAAACATTAAAAAAAAATGTTTTAAGGGGCGCCTGGGTGGCGCAGTCGGTTAAGCGTCCGACTTCAGCCAGGTCACGATCTCGCGGTCAGGGAGTTCGAGCCCCGCGTCGGGCTCTGGGCTGATGGCTCGGAGCCTGGAGCCTGTTTCCGATTCTGTGTCTCCCTCTCTCTCTGCCCCTCCCCCGTTCATGCTCTGTCTCTCTCTGTCCCAAAAAAAATAAATAAACGTTGAAAAAAAAATTAAAAAAAAAATGTTTTAAACATTAAAAGCTTGTGTTGACAAGCTTTGGGATTAATTTTAAAATTTCTTTTATTCTGTTTGTATTTTTAATCTTTCTTCTCAGGGAGAGAAAATATTAGAATGGTGTTATAGGTAGGCAAGAGTGTTAACTTAACCCTCTACAGGAATTAGAGGAACAAACCAAGGAGACCCTTTGGTGAAAACACAAATATGGTTTGATGAATGGGAAGATGAATAATTTTATACACAATGCTGTTGCTAAAAAGGTATAGTGTCTACCATGGAAAAACAAGATTAAAAACCAAAAGAGAATGGGCAGTTGCAGAGGTGAAATATGCATACAATGGAGTTAAAGCCCTAAAACTCATAATAAAAAGACAAAATGGCTGAATGGAATGGAATATTTGAAGGAGAAAGATAACATGGTAAAAGCAAAAGACAAAAGATAATTTTCAAGGAACATTTTAGACCAACTCTAAAGAACCGAAATGGAGACATGATCTCTACTAGTGGGGACATGATCAATAATCCATGCATGAAATGGTCTGCATTTGAGCCACCAATATATAAATGCACAAAATGTGAAAGCCAGAAGTGATCAGCAAATTGAATCTCCCTCATTTAACAAAGGAGGAAACAGACTCAGGGTGGTTGAATGGCTTGCCTGAGGCCAAACTTGGGGTTAGGGTCACGGCTGGGGCTGAAACTATCATAGACTCATAAAGAAACAAGAAAAAGGTAAAGAAATACCCAGCCACATAATTGATACTGTTTACTGGATGTTTATGTTCAGCCTGTGAATGGATACGTGAACGTGTTATCAGCTGAGTTCACTGAGATGGGGAAAAGGGGATTGTAAGGATTCTGGCTGATACGTTAAAAAGATTTTTTAAATTAAATAATTATGAATGTAAATGATATAGTTTCACCACCAGGTTACTTTGTATCTTCCAGCCTCTAGTTTCAATAGCTACTCAATAAAAGTTAACTATCTATATGAACATAGTATAGACATGTAACGAAAATAATAAAGCGAAAAGAAAAATTTTAAAAAGAGAGAAATTAGGCTAGGATAGCTAACGTAAAAACTGGTCAGTAGTTCTCTTACTCGGTTATACATAAACATCACCTGGAAATTAGACTCAATGAGGGTTAGGGAGATATTTCCGTTTCTTAAGTCCCAGTAGGGATTCTGTGGCATGGCCAAGGTTAGGACTATCTCACTTTAGTTGAAAGAAGAGGCTCACTGACAAGGAAAATCAAGGATATGGAATCGTCAAAAGATGGACATAAAACAGCCTACATTACAAAAGCATATGGGTAAATGAGAAACAAACAAAAATGTTACACTACCCTTTGGTTATGTTGTGCCAAATCTGAAACGTTCCCTGGAAAATAAAAATTTACGGAGATAGCCTGGACAAAACTGCAAAAGATGGAGTTGGTGTCATGATGACATTTTGCAATTCATAGAGACTAAGGTTTTGTCACATTACGGGTAAGACTTTCAAAAAGTAGACCGCACAGAGCTGGTAAACATGGAGCAATATGAACTCAAGAATTCAGAATTCATCCAACTTTTCTTTAACTGTATTTGGAAAATATTTCAGTGAAGGCTACAGGGAATTATTTTCTGTAATAGGCTTCCTGACTAAAGAAAGCCTCTTTCAATCCTAAGCTCAGCTGTCTATGACTAAAGGTTGAGGCATTTGAACAATTTTCTCCTCAGTGCACTCTGGAAAACCTGTGGTTAGCTGTTGACTTTCCTGCAAACAGTTGGCACTCAGAAATCTGAATTCAAGGGGTACCCTGAAGTCCCAGATGATACCTTTTTGTCAAAAGCCACATGTGCAGGAATAAATTCTGCAGGTGGGGCCTGCTTAGGTTGGCCATAAGTTAGAACTGGTGCCTTGTTGGCCAACTCATCCAGCTCAGCCTGGGACAGCTGGTTGACTGGAAGCCGGTCCCCGCCTATCCCAACTGTTGGACGTCGAACAACTGCATAGCCATTCCTGTAGCTCAGTGTCTGGCTTCTATGAAATGCTGTTTTCTGAGGAAGAAAAGAAGTGGTTCATTAGTAATATTTTATAAATACGTGTTAGGCAAAAGAGCTAACTTTCAAAAACACCGTAACTTAAACCTTTGCTTACAAACATCACAAACCTTATATCAAAAAGTTTACCTAGACTAGAAGGTTCTTATGTTTTAAGCTAAAACACCTGGTCAGGAACAGGGAGAAAAGCAGCAGCCTGAGCTTAAAATAAACTTAAAGTCCTGCTCCAGAATGCCCAATTTAGCTACCAGTTCACTTTTCATGAGAAACTAAAATATTATCTCATCTATACTCTTTTTTTTTTAATTTTTTTTTAATGTTTATTTATTTTTGAGAGAGAGAAAGAGACAGAGTGTGAGCAGGGTAGGGGCAGAGAGGCAGAGAGACAGAGAGAGAGGGACACACAGAATCCGAAGCAGGCTCCAGGCTCCGAGCTGTCAGCACAGAGCCCGATGCGGGGCTTGAATTCACGAACTGTGAGATCATGACCTGAGCCAAAGTCGGACGCCCAACTGACTGAGCCACCCAGGTGCCCCTATCTCATCTATACTCTTAATCCTTCACTTAATTCTTCCTGTGTTTTTAATCTTATCAAGTGCTCATAAACCATGGAACCTAGAAGATCCGACTCTGTGACATGAATTCTTACCTGAAATAAAAGGCTCTTCTTGTTATAGTAACACTGATACATTCAGACAACTCTTTGAAATGAAAATGGGTATTATATATTCGAAGTCTTGAACTCAATAATTCCACCCTTAATCCTTCATTTTAAATATATAATCCAAAATTATGGGAAAGAACAATATGACTGAAGCTGACCATTATAATGTTAATTGCAATAGTAAAACATTGGAAATAAAAGACAAACATATGAGTTAATGATGGAAAAGTCACTTAATGGACTATGATGAAGCCATTAAAATATTGGTTTTATAAATTTTTTTTTCAACGTTTTTTATTTATTTTTGGGACAGAGAGAGACAGAGCATGAACGGGGGAGGGGCAGAGAGAGAGGGAGACACAGAATCGGAAACAGGCTCCAGGCTCTGAGCCATCAGCCCAGAGCCCGACGCGGGGCTCGAACTGCCGGACCGCGAGATCGTGACCTGGCTGAAGTCGGACACTCAACCGACTGCGCCACCCAGGCGCCCCTAAAATATTGGTTTTAAAGACCACATGGCAATCTGGGAAAAATGTTTATGATTTAATAAGCCCAAAAAAGCAGCATATAAAATTACATGTATACTATAATTAGAAGCATGCAAACATGTGCAAAGAAAGAAACTGGATTTGGATGTTCTCTGTATTCTTTCTGAATGTTGAGATATGTATGTGTATATATATACATATATATAATGTTGAGATATATATAAATATACACTCATATATATATATATTACAACAAACACATTTTTTTTGGTAATTAAAAGATTAAATAAAAAAGAAAAAAGTGGAAACGAAATATTTTCAAGGGCAGAGGAGAGATGAAAATGGTAACATAGGACACCGCAGGCTCCCTATCCCTCCACAAAGATCAACAATTGAACAGTTAGTTATCCATGGACAAAAACAGCTCTGGAGGAGCTCCAGAGTCCAGTTAGGAGGTCGCAGCAATGCAGTGAAACAAAAAAACCTGAGGATAACTACACAAGGAGAGAAGGAAGACAGCTTCATTTTGCCTGCGTCATCTCATCCCCCAAACCAGCACTATTCAGTGCCAAAAGGGACTCCCCAGGCAGAAAGAGGTTCCCTGGCCAGGAAGGAAGAGCAGGGTGAGCAACCAGCCTCTCCAGTCTTTTGAGGCAGTACACAAAGGTCCCACTTCAGTTTCATCCCACCCAGACTGGCAAAGCTGAAGAGGACAAAGCCAGTTAGGAACACGGAAGAAAAGGAGGGGTGACTGGCAGCAGCTACTCAGAGGGAATGACTGTGGTGTGCAGACACCTGCTCTGCAGACAAACCCAGCAGATCTGACCACTGACCCAAAGCCAAGGGCCAGTATTGCTGCAGCCACTGGGTAACCCCTCCAGATGTCACCAGCTTTTACCCCACAGGTATTCACGATGCCAGCCATCCGATCACCCTCCTCACTCCCTCCCCTCCCCAAGTTTTCTCCAGAGCCTGGGAACCACATCAGCAGCCAGCTCTGGCCTCTGCAGCTGCTTGAGTGCAAGATGCCAACACAGACACCTCCTGGCTGATTCCTCCCCAATTCACGCACTTCAAACTAGCCCCTCCGGCTGTGCTGCACATGACCCAAGCATCATCAGTCATCACAGGCTTCTACAGCAGTGTGCATACCAGAGAGGAGAGTGTGTAGCCACAGGAGGACACGCCAACAACCAGGGCCTCTACAGCGGCCAGTGAGCCCATAGTTGGCCCTGGCCCTTGCCTGCTCTGGCTCCCACCACTATGTGTGTGTCTGCAGATGGCTCCTGCCCCGACAGAGGCTCCCACAGCTGGCACCCTGCAGACAAGTATGTGTACACTACCTGTTCCAGCCACCACTGCTGCTTGCCCTGGTCCCTAGCTGCTGGACCCAGAGGTACTACTAAAGACCCCAATAGTCCTTGCAGCCACTATGGACCCCCTGCACTACCTGCAAAGGAATAACAGTTGTCAGTGCTGCATACCCCAGTGGCCTGGGCCAAAGACACATCATGTCCCCCAACCTGAACCCAGTGCTGCCACACACCCCTGCACTTGGTGCCCTACATACACCACTAGGCCCAGGATCACAGCAAGCTTCAGCACGCCTCCACCCACTCCCTTATCACAGTCAGTCCATAAAGTCTGGAAGAGGTGACTGCTTCTTCATGTGAAGGCACTTATGCAAGATACAAGGATCATGAAGAATCAGGGAAACAGGACTCCACCATCTATAGTAAATAGCCTCAAAGAAATGGAGAACCAGGAATTGCCTAATAAAAAAAAATTCAAAATTGTCCTAAAGATGCTCAGAGACCTACAAAGAATACAGATAAGCAATTAATGATGTCAGGAAAACAACAAAGGAACAAAATGAGAAGTTCAACATAAAAAAGAACCAAACAGGAATTTGGGGGCTGAAGAACACAACGACTCAACTGAAGAATCCAACTATAGCTTCAACAGAAGAGTTGAACAAGCATAAGAATCTGTATGCTAGAAGACAAATGAATTGAAGTTATCCAATCAGAGGAAAAAAAAAAAAGAATGAAAAGGCATGAAAAAAGCCCATGGGACTTATGGGGACACCAACAAGAAAAATCATGTTTGCACCACTGCATCCTTCTCTAGGAGAAGACAGAAAGGGGTAGAAAGATTATTTAAAAAAATAATGGCTGCAAACTTCTCAAACCTGGGGAGAGATGTGGACATTCAAGTTCATGAAGCTATAGGTATCTCAAAATTTCACTCCAAAATAATCTTCTCCAGGACACATAATAATAAAACTGTCTAAAATCAAAGACAGAATTTTAAAACCAGTAAAAGAAAAAAAAACTCTCTCATACATACAAGGGAACCTCTGGATTTTTCGGCAAAGACTTTGTAGATCAGGAGAGAATGTGATGATCTATTCAAAGTGCTAAAAGAAAGAAACTGCAGGGCACCTGGATGGCTCAGTTCGTTGAGCATCTGACTTGGGCTCAGGTCATGATCTCACAGTTTGTGGGTTCGAGCCCCACATCAAACTCTCAGCTGTCAGCACAGAACCCACTTCAGATCTTCTGTCCCCATCTCTCTGCCCCTCTCCTACTCGTGACTGCTCTCTCAAAAATAAACATTAAAAAAAATAAAGAAATAAAAAAAACTGCCAACTCAGGATACTTTTCTGGAAAAGATGTGCTTCAGAAATAAAGGCAAGATGAAGACTTTCCCTAATAAATGAAAGATGAGAGGATTCATTGCCACTAAACATGCCTTAGGGGAAGACTGAAAGAAGTTCTTCAAGTTACAACAAAAAGGCATTAATTAGTAACATGAAAATAAAACACCTGGGTAAAGGTAAGCATATAGTTGGATTCAGAATACCCTAATAACTGTAACATGGTGATATGTTCACTTCTTAACTCTAGTATAAAGATTAGAGAACAAAAGTATTGAAAACCTTTCTAGCTCCAACAATTTGTTAATGGATAAAAAATATAAAAAGATATAAATGGTAACATGAAAAATATAAAGGGAAGAAGAGGAAGAGGGTAGAGTTTTTATATGTGATCAAAGTTGAATTGCTGTCAGTGTAAAATAGACATATATATATATATATATATATATATATAACATATTTACGTTATATGTTAAGACTCATGGTAACCACAAAGCAAAAATCTACAGTAGATTCACAAAAAGTAAAGAGAAGAAAGCAAAGATACTGCTATGATAAATCATTACTTCACAAAGGAAGACGCAAGACAGGAGGAAAGGAACAAAGGAACCACAAAACAGCCAGAAAACAATAAAATGGCATTAGTAAGTCCGTACCTAACAATAGTTACTCTAAATGTAAATTAATTGAATTCTCCAATCAAAAGGCAAGGTGGATGACTAAAAAAAACCCCACGAGATCCAACTGTATGCTGTCTATACTCTAAGAGACTCACTTTGGCTTGAAGCACACACATAGGCTGAAAGTGAAGGTATGGAGAAAGATAATCTATGCAAGTGGAAACCAAAAGAGAGCATGGGTAGCTATATTTCTATCAGACAAAATAGACTTTAAGCCAAAAATGGAAACAAGAGACACAGGTGGTCATTATATAATGGTAAGGGGATCAATTAACCAAGAAGACATAACAATCACCTGAAACTAATATAACACTGTGTTACCTATACTGGAATTAAAACAGAGTGGGAAAAAAAGATATAACGATCATAAATATATATGTACCCCACACCAAAGCACCTAACTATATTAAGGAAATACTAACAGATCTGAGGGAGAAATAGACAAAACAGTAATAGTAAGGGATTTCAAAGGATAACTCACAGATAGGAAATGAACAAGGAAACATTGGATTTGAACAATACTTTAGACCAAATGGACCTAACAGACATATAAAGAATAAGCCATCCAACAATAGCATAACATGCATTCTTCTAAAGTACACAAACATTTTCCAGGATAGGTGACATGACAGGTGACAAAAAAAAAATCTCAACAGACTGAAATCATACCGAGTATCTTTTTCCAACACAATTCTATGAAAATAGAAATCAATAACATGAAGAAAGCTAGAAAATTCACAAATATGTAGAAATTAAACCACACACTCCTGCACAACAGCGGGTCAAAGAAGAAATCAAAAGGGAAATTAAAAAATATCTTGAAACAAATGAAAATAGAAGCATAACATATGAGAGCGTCTGGGAACCAGCAAAAGCAGTTTAATAGGGGATTTTATAGTGATAAATGCATGCATTAAGAAACAAGAGGGGTGCCTGGGTGGCTCAGTTGGTTGAGCGTCCGACTTCAGCTCAGGTCATGATCTCGCGGTCGGTGAGTTCGAGCGCGTCGGGCTCTGTGCTGACAGCTCAGAGCCTGGAGCCTGTTTCAGATTCTGTATCTCCCTCTCTCTCTGACCCTCCCCTGTTCATGCTCTCTCTCTGTCTCAAAAATAAATAAACGTTAAAAGAAAAAAAATTTATAAAAAAGAAACAAGAAAGATCTCCCTGATACCAAAACCAGATAAGGCTACTATATAAAAAAAAGTTACAGACCAATATCCTTGATAAATATAGATGCACAAGTAAAAAAATTTAGCAAACTGTATTCAACAGCTCATTAAAAGGATCATACATCATGATCAAGTGGGATTTATGCTTGAGATGCAAGCATGGTTCAACTTACACAGATGAATCCATGTTATATACCACATTAATAGAATGAAAGATAAAAATCATATGATCATCTCAATAGAGGGAGAAAAATTGTTTGACCAAATACAACATCCATTCCTATAAAAATTTGACAGACTGGGTAAAGAAGGAACATATCTCAATGTAGTAAAGGCCATAATGTGACAAGCCCATACCTAACATCCTACTCAATGGTGACACATTGAAACCTTTTCTTCTAAGACCAGGAACAAAATAAGGGTACCCACTTTTACCACTCTTATTCACCATAGTACTAGAAGTCCTAGCCAGAGCAATCAGGCAAAAAAGGAAATAAGAGGAATCCAAACAGGAAAGGAAGAAGTAAAACTATTTGTATGCAGATGACATGATCTTACATTCAGAAAACCCTAAAGACTCCACCAAAAAACTGTTAGAACTAATCAATGAATTCAGTAAAGTTGCAGGATACAAAATTAACATATAGAGATCAATTGTGTTTCTATAGACTAACAATGAACTATCTGAAAGTGAAATTAAGAAAACAATTCCATTTATAATAGCATCAAAAACAATAAAATACTTAGGAATAAATTGAACAAAGGACATGAAAAACCTATACACTGAAAACTGTAAGACACTGATGAAAGAAATTAAAGAAGACAGAAACAAATGGAAAGATATCTTATGTTCTTCAATTGGAAGAATTAATATTGTTTAAAGGTCCACACCATCCAAAGTGATCTACAGATTCAATGCAATCCTTCTCAAAATTCCAATGGCATTTTTCACAGAAATTGAAAAAAAATCCTAAAATTCACATAGAACCACAAAAGACCCCAAAAAGCCAAAGCAATCTTGAGAAAGAACAACAAACCTGGAGGTATCATACTTCCTGATTTCAAACTATCATTACAAAGCTATAGTAATCAGGGGCACCTGAATGTCTCAGTCAGTTGAGCATCCAACTTTGACTACAGTTTAGGTCATGATATCACAGTTTATGAGTTCAAACTCCACATTGGGATCACTGCTCTCAGCACAGAGCCCGCTGAGGATCCTCTGTCCCCCTGTCCCTTCCTCCCCCACTTGCACTCCCTCAAAATAAACATTAAAAAAATTTTAAAAACGAAAAACAAAAAATAAAGCTACAGTAATCAAAACTGTGTGATACTGGCATAAAAAAGGAAACACATAAGCCAATGGAACAGAATAGAGTCCAGAAATAAACTCATGCATATACGGCCAACTATCTTTGACAAGCATGCCAAGAATACACAATGGGGAAAGGACAGTCTCTTCAATAATTGGTGCTGGGAAAACTGGGTATCCCCATGCAAAAGAATGAAACTGGATCCCTATTTTATGGAAGTCACAAAAATTGACTCAAAGTATACTATTGAAGTCTTAAACATAATGACCTGGAATTGTAAAATTCCTAAAAGAAAACGAAGGAAAAAGCTCCTTGACACTAGTCTTGACTTTTGGATATAATACCAAAAGCACAGTCAGCAGAAGCAAAAATAAACAAATGGAACTAGATCAAATTAAAAAGCTCTGTATGGCAAAGGAAATAAAATGACAAGACAACCTCAGGAATGGGAGAAAATATTTACAAACTATCTTAGTCTGTTCAGGCTGCTATAACAAAATACCACACACTGGGTAGCCTCCCACCCCTCTTAGTCATTATGGTTCACCCTCTGAATGCTTTGAGTGTTATATATATATAGTTCTTCAGTGCTGAATAAAGACAGTGAACATGTTTCCCAAATTTCAAATAAGGCAAATAGGTTGACGCTTGGCCAGTGTATTTAAAATATAAAATAGGTCCGGGTGCCTGGGTGGTTCAGTCGGACTCTTGATTTCAGCTTAGGTCGTGATTGCAAGGTTCGTGAGATCAAGCCCCACATCCCAATTCCTGCTTGGGCTTCTCTTTCTAACAAAATAAAAATAAACTTAAAAAAAATAAATTTTGTCCAATGCACAGTTCATCTTACACGAAGAACAGCGATGTATATTCTCAGAGCCTGGCACCTCCAGTCCACACCTTTGTAAATCCCCCAAATTGACTCAACCCTACCTTGTGGGTAACCTACATTCACCAACACCAGATGCTTAGGCTCCTCCTGCACAGGACGGGAATGTGCCTACAATATTTTTTAACTTATGTAAAATGGAAAACTCCACTGAAGCAAAAACTCTATAATGCTGTGTCTTCATGCAGGAATAATTATCAAGAAGAGACTCAGAATTCAAACTCCTTCACCAAACTTTCAATTTCAATTCAGTCTCCCAAAGAAAGTAAGTTGACTACATATTTTATCTTACCTTTATACCCATGGAAAGGAACTTATAACTTAAATTATTAAACTATACAAATTATCATCATCTCATCTATGATAGCTTACTGAATCTCAATATTAATCTTCAAACATATTTCAGTAACCATGTCTGAAGTGAAACAAATAATAATTTTGTCAAGGGTTAAACTATGTCAGAAGGAGAAAAAAACAAAAACAAAAACAAGCTTTCCCCCCGCCCCCCACCCCTGCAATTTTGTCTACAGAACACAACTAAAAACAGTTAAAGTAGGGAAAGAGCAAAACAATCTAGTCAGGAATCTTTTGTACAAACGTTAGAGAGAAAAGAATAGAACTGGGGAAGAAAAAAACAACTAATCAACTGTGGTTGAAGGGACGGGATGGAATTATCTTCTACAAAGCGGGGAGGTGTGGTTTGGGAGGAAGATAGGCAAGTGTCAAAAGTCTGACTTTTGGAGAAACCGAAGTTGTGAAAGAAGATAAAACAGGGCTGGAGAGAAGGTGGGACTAAGTTGTAGACAAGGCAGGAGTGCTGAACGGAAAGGGGATGGGGCTAGGTAGAAGCATAAACGAGGAGGGCAGAGACTGCGGAAAAGGACCTGGCGGAAAGAGGAGAATGAGTGGAAATGATATACAGAAGGCAGGAAACCAAGCTGGGAGGGGGCAAGACTGCTGGGTCCAGGATAAGGAAGAGGAAGGAGGCGAGCGGGAATGATGGGCCAGGGAAGATGGGTGAGATGGGGCTGTGGGAAGGAGGACGAAGTTGTAGGGAGGCTGAGTGGGAAAAGGGGCTAGGCTGGGGAACTGAGCGCGGTTACGAAGGGAGCTGGGCAGAGAGGGATACGGGGTGGGACAATGAGCTAGGGAGGAAACTGGGGCAAACTGAGATCTGGAGGGAGAAGAGGCAGGGACTAGAGGAACAGGGTAGGAGGAAGAACGCAGCTAGGAGGATGAGAACAAGGAGGCCAATGTCCTGCCCAGGTGGGGTGGAAAAACTAGAGGATGAAGCCGAGGGCAAAGGATGGGAGAGAGAGGAGGAGGACGACGGCATTGTGGAGGCGGGCAGAGAACAGGTGGGGACAGAGGACAATCTTGGGAGGAGGAGGCTGCAGGTGCGCTAAGCAGCGAGCCCTCGAGGCCGCCTGCGCGTGGGGCCAGGTGGGGGTTGGGCAGAGAAGTCCTCACCGTGGGGTCCCTAAAGGACGAGCCCGGGAGAA
The DNA here is from genome assembly GCF_014898765.1 of Herpailurus yagouaroundi. NCBI lineage: Eukaryota > Metazoa > Chordata > Mammalia > Carnivora > Felidae > Herpailurus > Herpailurus yagouaroundi. The sequence goes on along the minus strand of NW_024412394.1, from coordinate 18,468,959 downwards.
AGGGCAGGCCATGCACAGGGTTGGACACCATGGCGGCCGCTTTCGCCGCCTCCAGCGGTGTAGGGTGTTGGGCGCCCCAGTTGCCGGGGCGACGAGCCGCGTCTGTCGGCCTCTGGAAGCTCCATGGTAATGCCAAACTTCCGGAGCGCCGCGCCTGGGGGCGGGGCCTGAGGAGCGGGTGTAAGGAGTGAGCGCATGCGCCGCCCCCAGGATCCGGCGTTCGGTTTGAGAGGTGGTTACAGACTCAGTGGCTGTGACTGGGGCGTTGCGGGGTGGAAGGACGTGACCGCAGAGAGGGTGCCATCGTTGCTGTGAGGTCCAGGGCGGGGGGAGCGGTCCCTTAGATGAGCTACGGTGGAGGGGAAGGTGCTTCCTTTCCTTTCACCGGGTTCTCCACGCTCCCCGCCAGCGCCTTGAGCTCGGGACCTCACCTCTCCCAGCCCTGGGAAAAGGGTTCTTGTCCCAGTTCACACTGAAGTGTAAATGGTTGGTTCCGGTTGAAAGTGGCACCCCGGGCCTATGCTTGTTGGGAGAGGGGCTGCGGATTACTCACGGTTGTGTCTCTGGCCCAAGGATGTCCAAAGAACTAATGCAGCCGTCTTGTCCCTAATCCTCCCACTGCCGCATTATCTTTTTACCATCTTCACCTGTGTGGATCCCTGCCTCTCTCTACTCCCTCTCGGTTCTCCGAAGACTGGTCATGTTCGCCTCAGGAGACTCAATATACGTTAACCTTAGGGCTACAGAGTGCTAATCTCAATTCTGATCTCTACACCTATCTGCAGCTGCAATGCAAAGATCTGAACAAGGGGAAATGCATGTCCTTCAAAGAGAAAACTAAGTCCTAAAGAAAGAAGCAAATGGGTGAAATATTGTCAGGATCGTAGTATTCTCACCTTTGGTGATTTTTGTAAAACTTGTTTAAATTATTATGCCTTAAATGTAATCCTGTTCCTGAAACATTTTCAGGAAAGAGAAACAACAACAACAACTATCCATCACCACTGGAAAGCTTAAAGATAAAAACAAAAAGCAAACAAAATCCTGACGCCCAGACATGGGATTCTTTAGGTCTGAAATAGAACCCAGGAATCTGATTTTTATAACAGCTGTTTCTGATAATGAGCCACTTCAGGAACATGGTAGAATAGCCAAGCCTGACCCAGAAAGCGTATCTCCATGTCACGGGTAGTTTACTGCTAAGATAGTCAACAGCTTTAGTTTTATTGCTGCTTGTCAGAGCAAATCCCCCTGTTGAGTTTCAGTAATGGGCATGAAGCTCAGGGGGACTATGACATTAATCCACTGGTGGCACCTGAAGCAGTTATTTTTTTTTAATGTTTTTATTTTATTTTTGAGAGAGAGCGCGAGCAGGAGAGGGGCAGACACACACACATACAGAATCCAAAGCAGGCTCCAGGCTCTGAGCTGTCAGCACAGAGCAGGACGCTGTGCTCAAACCCATGAACTGTGAGATATGACCTGAGCCAAAGTCAAAGTCGGAGGCTTAACTTACTGAGCTACCCAGGCGCCCCCTGAAGCAGTTATTGGTGGCTAGCTACCACCACCTGCTCAGTTTCTTTTTTGCTAACCCCTCCTCTCTCGTTACTACTTCTGTTTCCTGTTTTTCTCCCTTCCCTTTTTTTTACCTTTAAAATTTTCTTTTTCTATTAGTATATTACCTTAATGCAGGCATTTAGTGCTTTTTTTTAAAAAATCAGTGCATTAGCATTGTTGAACTTTCTGAAAGCTTTAAAAGTATCTGTCCATTGCATTATATCTTAGCCACTGACCTTGGATGGAAGCCAGCTACTGGGAGAATATTTCAAAATGGCAAGTTCAACTTTCAAAGAGAAGATGCTTCTCTCACTTCTTTCCACCTCACTGATGCTGAGTACCCAGAAACACTGGAGCTATAATCCTTGCTGATTCTTGATGATAATCTTAAAGTCTTACCAGTTATATGATCCTGCCCTTCCCTCTATCTTAATAAAAGTAAATCTATGGTCGCACTTGAAAGAGCCCTTCTAGACTAACTGTATGGTTACACTTGGGTAGGGAAGGAGTCCATGGGGACTGGAAAGGGTAAGTCATGCCTAAGCCTATTGTCCATTGTGGCATCTGTTTCTATTTGAGGAGTGGCCTCTGCTGAAATGCTTTTCTGTTCCAGAAGAACACACTAGTTAAAAGATTAAATGTTTTAACTCCTTTTGGACCCTAGAAATGCATGGCGAGTAAAACCTTCCTTGGCCTCTTAAAAATGCCATCACCTCTGAGGAGAGGAAGCCAGGCAGTGGTTGCATCAGTGCTAAAAAGCACGGGACAAGTCTGTAAAGAAGTGGGGGGGAAATTAAAAAATAATGATAGGGCTTCGGAAAACTGCTTGAACCCTGACATTTTGTGTGATTAAGTTTATATCTCATTTCTCCCAAACATGACTGACAACTCAGCATGTATCACACTTCAATTTGTGCTATTTTCCACTTTTTGCGATATGTAGGAGAGAGCAGGACCCAGACCATCCCCGGCAGCTGAAGTAAAAAGTGCTATGGTCTGAAGGCTGTGCATCAAGCCCGGACTCAGAAGACCACAGAGACATTGCATGACTTAGCAGGTGTTTCAAAACTTGGGGAAAGGAAAATAGGGAAAGATTAGACTGCGGGCAGGCCAAACTGAAAAGAGGGCTTCATGCTGGCTATCTCTCAGCAGTTCCTGGGAGATATCAGACTGGCAGAGGCTAAAATACAGCAGTTATCTAAAATAAGTCTCCTTTTTCAGCGTTTTTCCCAGAATTTGTTTTCAATCCTGTGATATTATTCTTCAGTGCCTAAATTTACAGGACATATATCAAGCATGTGTGTGTGTGTGTGTGTGTGTGTGTGTGTGTGTGTGTGTCCCTCAGATATTTATGCAATGATTTTGGGTGCTCTACTTCCCTCTGCTGAATAAAAATGGTACAGCATTGTTTCTGGAAAATTCAATTAGAAACCTATAGGTTTGAAAGTGATGGGGATGTGGCTAATGTATGAACAAAGGGGTAAGACTTTGCAGGGGAGTGTCCCTCAGTCAGAGTGCTATCTATCTAACATTCATTTCCACCACTCTGTGGTTTCTGGAATCTCTTATCTAAAAAGACTGCCCAGTCGAGCCACCTCGATCTTTGCAAAATATGGTAAAGGGCAAAAGAAACATCCTCAGGGACTTCCAAGCAGTTACAGGAGCAGATTTAGGACCCACAGGAAATCTTCATTTGATGCAAATGCATACAATTTGGGTTCAGATGATTTTGGCCTGATGGTGGGTTCCTGCCAGGGGTTTCAAAAAATTTGTGTTTCAGCTGCTTTTTTCTCCCTTAAGTCAAACCCATTCTATGACTTTAGCTGGTTGAATTGGAATTCCTTTCCCTCTGAAAAAGCCTATGAAACATTACCTCACAGAATCAGATTTCACAGGATATAAGTGTCACAAGGATAGGTTCTTTGTTTTGTTCATTGCCATTTTCCTGGATCCCATCACAGTGCTAACACCTCATAAATACTCAATGAACAGCTGTAAAATGACCAAGTGAATGAGTGAATAACTTGGAGATCACCCAGTATTTTTCAAACATGCCAGTCTCCATTAGTAGCTGTTAAAATCAACTCAATGGATTGTGACAACAGTTTTTTTTTTTTAAAAAGGAACAAATAGAATATTAATTATCAGGATGTATCCAATGTTATATGGATAGGAATCATTTGCTGAAAAAGTCTTCAAGATATATACATATTCATATTCTAGGTATTTTTTGCATGGTCACAATAAAAAACCTGGGAATCGATTGACACAGTCCAGCCCGCTCATTTTACTGATGAGATATCCCCAGACCAAAAGAGGTTGAGAAACCATTAGTTAAAGTCTAGTTCCCAGTTGAGTATTTCTTACACTCTGCCTCAATCCTCTCTCAGATGGAAAAGATCTTCCTCCTTCGGCATGTGAGGTATCATTGACTTTGCCATCCTGCTTGTCAGACATCTCTGACCTAATAAGGGTTTAATAGTATGGAGATAGAGATATGTGAGAGCAATGTGGCAGTAATATCCATTATAGTTGTAGATTCCAAAGGTGAACAGTCAAACTCATTAATTCAGGTAAGTGCCAACCTTGAAACAAGGGGGAAATGCTTGCATTTCTGTTGATACTTCTGTTGCACATCTCAAACACTCTTCCTTTTCCTTTTTCACGTATGTAGCATGGAACAGAAAATGAAACACCAGGTTGGGGTCTTGAGAACCACATTCATGTCCTTATTGTACTATAAATATTTGTTTGAGCTCAGACAACTTACCTACCTGAGATTCTGGTTATTTTATCTCAAAAATGAGAAGCCTGAACCAGAATTAATGGTCACTAATTGCTTTGCGTTCATGTGGTCATTTGAAAACAGTGAAAGCTACGCAGAACATATGCAGCATCCTGGGAAAATAAAACATGTCTTAATCTGTTATGAGTGGAGAGAAATCCCTCCCAAAGGCAGAGAGCTGCCAGTCTGGTGAGATACTTTTATACCCCGTGGAAAAGGTGGACACTTTTGTATAGAACCCCCAGCACCCTGCACTGCATAAAGTGATAGAAATATTAATAATTATTATGACGATGATTGCCACTAGTACTTATTGAAAACAAACTTTGTGCTAAGGTGCTTTTCCCACAGTAAAATTAGTAAGATTCCAAAATGATTTGTTCTTGTAAAAAAAGAAAAAAACACTGAGTGGAGATGCTTTGCATGTTTCCATAGTTGTCTTTAAGGAAAAGAAATTGCATTAGCTCAGAATAGTGCTCAAATTCACTTTAATGAATAATAGGATATATTTAATAGGTCCTGAAGATGAGGAAGGGTTCACTAGAGAAATGTAGGGAAATAATTGAGGATAATCAGTGGTTCTTAAAGCTGGTTTGTTACCTTGGAATTTTTCTGAATGGTCACAGATGGCCCCTGAGACTGACATTTGTAATGTGACTAGGTCTGCATTGGATTCTAGCACAGAAGTACATTTAAGAATTTCACCATCAATAACAGCCTAAGGATTATGCTTGGCCAAAGTGTCTAGATGCAACAAGAATTGCATCTTCAGGTTTATTTCATTTATCAGGGCAAAACAAAACAAAACAAAAACAAAAACAAAAACCCACGTTACATTTTCTTCTCAATTCTATGCTTCTAGTTCACACAGTCGTCAATGGGGAAGTTAGGCCGGAAAACCTTCTACATTTACTTTGTTTTGGTTAAGAATATGGATTCTGGATTCAAAGGCCTGAGTTTCTGTGAGATTCCATTACTTACTAGCCAGGTAGTCCTGGGCAAACTTACCTAATCTATCAATTTCCACATTTGAGAATGGAGACAATAATATCTATCTCATAGGGTTGTAAGTGAAGGGTTAAGTGAAAGTAAGAAAATAGCTCAGCTAAGGACTTGGCAAGGAGTGAGCACCAGCTAATGTAAACTGTTGATGTTATTATTCCTAGTTTATAGACTCTGCCTTGGATGTTTCATTGCATTTTTGCCCAGAGGACTACCCAGAGTACAAACCAATGTCAGTAGAACAAGGAAACATTCAAAGCCTATCTGGGAAGTGGAACTCAGCATTCTGAGCACTTAAAAAATGCTAAGAAAAATTTGGGAAGAATCCTGTGAGTACCAGAGAGTGTCCACGGGAATACAGGGTCCATGTGACCAGCCCACAGATGGATTAGCTTGATGATAACCTGGTTTAGTGTAGATTGCAGGGCACAAGATTTACTGTTTTCTACAGGCAAGGTAATGTGCAACTAGTAATTAGTCCATGAAGTAAACAATGACCGTGACTTTTCTTGAGCAGAATTCTTTCCCAGCGTACCCTGTCCTGAAGTCATAGTAAAAGCCAAAGTGCTTACAGGGCTCTCACAACTTGTCTGCATTGTCTACTGCTCTCTCTCTCTCTCTCTCTCTCTCTCTCTCTGTCTCTCTTTGTTCATGCCAGCCTCCAGCTATTCCTAGCATGCTCTGGCCTCAGGGCCCTTACACTTTTTGCATCTGCTTGGGAGAGAAACAGAGCCAACTCCCTCACCTATTTCTGTAGTCTTCCCTGATCCTGTTTAAAATTGCACGCCCATCCTGTCCCTCTGGCCTATTCTTGCGATTTCTCCTTGGCACTATCACCTTCTAACATACTACATAACTTACTTATTTGGTTCATTGTTTGTCCTACCCATCCTCCAACCCCTGAATGCAAGCTCCCTAAGGGCAAGGATTTGTGTGTTTTGGCCTTTGCTGTATTCCTGGTGCCTAGAACAGGGCTTGGCACCTAGTGGTGTTCAGTGTTTGTGGAGTGGCTGTAAGTGAATCACATAATCACCAGTTCAACAGGCTAGGCCTCCCCTCCAGGGAAAGTCTTTCTAGCAGGGTTTTCTTGGAGGGCTTGATTCAGGAGAGGCATTTCAGAGAATTCTTTCAATACAAGATAATGTATCGTTGGCTTTGTTACATGAGCCTGTATCTCAGCCACAGTATCATCAAATTACCTACATAGTGTAATGTCTGAAGGGAGTGTAATATAACTATCTTGGTATTCCTGTACACTGAGCCAGAGACTGTTGATTATGCACAAAAGAATGGAAGTATTAGGTTGCTTAAAATTTCTAGATCCCAATTTCTGTTTTTTCTTGGAGTTTTATATGACACTGCTAATTTACTTATCATTAACAACATTTTGCCATAGCCTTATTTTTCCCCAGAAGAGATTTATTTTAGTGATGGGTCTATGGATTATCTTTTTTCCCTATTTTTTTTTGCATTTTCTTTAATAAGCACATATTACTTGAAAATGATAAATGGGGGACTTTCTGCTAATTCTGTGTAACTTTTTTTATAACGCAGAGAAGTATTTTTTTTTTTAAATCCTATATTCAAAGTCATATCACTTGTCAAAATCCCTGGGAGATCCAATTGTTTGAGGAACTGAAAATCCTAATGAAAGATGAGAGGGAGGGCTTGCAGAATCTTGGGAAGAGTATCAATACTAGAGGAATTTCTTATCCAAGGAATCAAGGTATTTTCAAGAACCTGTCACTGGAGAGTGAGATTTGATATTATACTCCAGGCCACCAAAGGCCTGTAGCCAATGACCTTTTGGGCTCTGAGAAGACTGTGAGGTGCAAAGAATGCTTTATTTGGCATCCAAGGACAAGGTGTAAAGTAAGTCACTTTAACCTGCAAAGAAACCATACAACCCTAGCTATTCATGAGGTATTTAGGGTCAAAAGTTAAAATGAGATTAAAGTATGCACAATGGTAAAAGTACTTCACACACTGTAAAGGGCTCTGCAAATATTTGGGTATTGATGTTTCTGATTAGCTGAGCCCTATATTTGTCTGAAGAAGAAATCAATTTGAGTTTAAACATTACAACTAGTTATGTGACTTTGAACCAATCCTTCCACTTTCTTAGCGTGTTTTCTAGTTTAATGGAGATCTTGTTGGCCTTCCTTCAAACAATTATGTACAAGCTCAAATGGATGTGGAAATTTTTTGGAAAGCATAATGCATGATAAGATCTGAGGTGTTATTCTGCAGCCTTTGAGTTGGTCAAGGCCTCCTGGAGTCTAAAATACAGTGCATACCTCTTCCTATGAGATTATGTTAGGTAAGAAAAGCCCTTACGTGAGATAGATAAGCTCTTGAAGTTAATATTTAAATGTATTTCTTTTAAATGCAATGCTTTCCCTTCCATATTGATAAAAATTCCTTAAAGGATAAGGTGGTTATTCTTTTTTTAAAGGAGGCAGCTAGAGTGCAACATGCTGTTTCTGATTTTCCAAATCAGGGACCTGTACTCAGGACAGTGAAAAGGGCTAGAGAAGCAATGGGAGTAACAAGGTTTGAGGTGGCCACAGGTGACAGCCTTGCTGGTGGGGAAGATATTTCTAGCCTCTGGGGTGGGGGTGGGGGGGGGGGGAGGGAGGAAAAGAGCTCATTCCTTTTGAAAATATTCTGGCACAAAGCAAGTCCCAGCCTCCCCTGGGTTTGGCCTGCCATCTGGCCCTCAGACTGGGATCAAGACCTAGAGGGGTACCCTGTGATGGCCCACCATGGGAAGATGCTGGTTCTCATTTAGCAGTCTGAAAACCCTCTGTAGAAGGATCCCTGGTTGTTGTTGTTGTTTTTCTTACTGTGGTATCTCCAGAGCTAACATGGTGCCTGCCACCAGCAGATGCTCCTACATACTTGATGAATCAGTAATTGAAGAGTGGTTAAACTATTAGCAGTGACAACAGAAGCATTTGCAAACTACCTAGGGCCCCTATTGGTCATGAAAAGGGTTTGGGCAAGAAGGACATCCATAATTCCATCAGCGCCTCAACCCAGGCAAATGGTGTTTTCTTACCGTTGTGATTGTACTATGGCCTAAAGCTGAGTAGCCTGGAGAATGACTTTGTTTTCACAGCTATTTAAATATAAGAGTTGGGCTACAAAATCCTTTGGTTCATAGGTGCCACATTCCACAATACATCCATTATAATAGCTGTTATAGTATAATTATAATTCATAATTTTTAGATTTAAAAATATAGTCCATCAATTCAAAATTTTGAAATCTTTAGCACTATTGTTCATAAAACTAGAAGTATTTATTGAATTAGATGGAAATCCTCAGAGAAATCAACTCCATAGCTTTTGGGGGTGGCAATATGATCTACTCACAGGTGTGTTATATGTATTTTGGGGGTTGGGGTATGAAGATGTTTTAAGCTTTTGTATTTTCCTACTTCTTGGTGAATATAAAATGTCCTGACCTCCTCCTCCTGGCAATGTTTGTCTAGATAAAACCTTTCTTTAAGACGGGCCTTGTCAAAGTAGCCTCTGTCAAGAGCCTTGTCAAAAAGGGGTGCCTGGGTAGCTCAGTCGGTTAAGCATCTTGACTCTTGATCTCAGCTCAGGACATCATCTCACCATTGGTGAGTTTGAGCCCTTCCAGGGTCTCTGTGCTGACAGCGTGTAGCCTACTTGGGATTCCGTCTCTCCTCTCTGCCTCTTCCCTGCTTGTACTCTCTCTCTTTCAAAATAAGTAAACTTTTTATTTTTTTTAAAGAACCTTGTCAAAGAAACAAGATAATTGTTGACAGTACAACAATCCACATACAAAATCTGTTTAATGGTCATTCGTGTAAGTAGATTTATATAAACAGAAAATAGTTCCATTTTTTCTTTGCGGAGCAATCAAGCAAAACAATAGGACCAACACAATTAATAGCCCAAAGATTTGGATACAATGGCCATGCTAAGACATGAGCGCCATCTGGAGGGCCAGCTTGAAACTACAGTGCAGCATCTGAAGAACACAATATACTTAACATTAAGATAAGGTACCATTTTGTGGACAGGGGACAACAGAATCAGGAATGAGCTACCTTCATTCCACAGCCTGAGCTCCTACTATTTCAAGATTCCAATTAGAGGACTGAGAATATTGTTAATGAGTGAGGTACTTTTAGCAGAGGTGGGAAATGAAACTTTAACATCTGAAGCGTACTAACATTAGCTCATTGGTAATTACAAGGCAGGAAGTACTAGGCAAGAGGGAAATAGGCAAATGTGTCCCCATCTGCTGTGTCCTGATACCCCATCTCCTTACCTTGAGTACAGCCTCATACAAATCCATCAAAATTTTTATTCACAAGATGTAAATGACTGATCGTTTAGGTTTTCCAGAGGCATTTACATTTTAATAGAGACAGAGAGATAACTGGCAGAATTTCCAGATGTCAACTGTTGGTGAGGCTATGGTGGAGTAAAATAACTTCCTTTATCAAATACTTAATTACTTCTTTTAAATAAACGAAGTCTGTTCCTTGCTGATACACTCATTTTAATGCATGTTTTTAAAAGGAGTCTTTAATCCTTCAAAAGTCTGAGTAGTTTAAACCATCTGCATTTTCTGTGTTTATATATTTTGAATAAGATACTGGTATTTTAATGAGATACCTAGTCCCCAGTGCTCCTCAAATATCTCTGGTGAAAAATTTTATACTTTTTTAAAAATTTCCAATCACTTGGAGGACCAATACCTGTGCAAATTAAAGTAATAATTTCATGGCAATACCTTAAGAGGTTAGTCTATCTGAACTGGTCACAGACCATTTACAGTGTGTCAGCTGGCCTTGCTCTGTCACCCGCATTTGAAGATCACTGCTCTCTTTCCAGCTTTCTCTTCTAAAAAGTACCTGCCTTTGGCCTGAAGATCTACATCCAACAGGACCACCACCATATCCAAGAGCTTGATTTAAACCTTCCTCCCAACTTTTAAAATACGGTCTTTGAATCGTAAAAGTGAATATTTCAAACATTTTCTAGTCCCCATTTTAAACTGACCCTCTTGCGATGTGTTTGTACAACCCCCCCATTCCCTTGTTTAGTTCAACTGGCTTCAGTTTTGCCAACTTTGTGATGAATTTGGACTAGACACCAGAAGCTTATGTAAGACACTTGGGTAGCACAGAAGTTCAGGTATTTAAGAATTAACAAAGAAATCCATCTAGGAACTCCATGTAGCAGACAAGACATATGCTTTCTTGATATGAAGATTATAGGAAAGCTTCAGTTGAGTGGTTTTTTGTTTGTTTGGTTTTTGCCAAAATGCAGGTTGACAGAGTCTTTTGAATGATAAGTAATTCTGGTGTTCTGACGTTTTTTCATCCACCGGTTGAAAAGCAATGCATTCTTTTTTTCCTTATTCCTATAATCCAAAACTGAAAATTCCGCATGGCCATATATTAAGTAAAGTGTTCATACATTTCCATTTATAAGGCACAAAATCCACAAATCTCTCAGAGAAAGGAAGAAAACAAAGACGTGAAGATAACAAAATAACCTAGTAACAGAAAAATTTCATCAAACTGGCCTGAAAACAAAGCAGTTTCCTTTGTAGTAAACAGAGACCTTATCCTGATAGGAAACATGGCCTCTGAGAATACTCCCATAGCTCCTCTGTCAACACAGCCCCCTTCACAGGATTAGTACATAAATCAGTCCTCAGAGAAGGCTGTGCGGCCAGAACACATCAATCGCAAGTACCGCTTATCCCATAGAAGCTACTGGGCAAAAGAAAATTCTAGCTACAGAGTACCTGGTTCACCATTCTTACACAAAGGAACCTTCAGGCATTAACCCACAGTGAGCACACATGTTCATCTGTCCTGGGGCTTGATTATTTTAAGGATTCAGGTCTAAGTTGAGGTGGTTATCCACCTGCTGGAGGACCTTAAACCAGGGTAGTTATGTGGGTCCTTGATGTGGTGGCATCTAGTTAAGAGGCCAGACCCTGGATTCCTCTTGAAATAATCGAGTCCCTACAGGGACCCTCAGAACTACTTCACTCTATTAGTTTTTGTTTTGTTTTGTTTTGTTTTTTTAACATGTTGGCCCAAATCTGGAGATTCCCTAGCACAAGCCCCAGATTTTCTGGCCTGTAAGGCAGCCCTAATAGATTTCAAGTACTGCAGTCTACAGGTATAAAACAGAAGTGTCCTATGACACAAAACAGTATCCATGCTTACTGGCTGGGTCTCCTGATGGCTCTTGGCACTGCACTTTCTAGTACCATTTACATTATTATTATTATATGAGAATAAGCTTTCTGAATGTCCACATGGATCCAAGCATTTCCTGGAAATATGACTCCTTCATATTCCTCTATATTACCATGCAAGGTACAGATGGGAGTAACAACACTGCAGAGAAAACAGCCAGGCAGACATCATCCTGAGAAAAGAGTCAGTGGCAGAGTAGGGCAAGAGAGAAGGGACCAGAAATCAGATGAACGGAGTAATTCATTATGTCTAAGGGTTTCACTGAGTCATTTTGAAGATTCTGACTTCTCCACCCTGGACAATCTGAAATCCAAATGAAATCGAGTTCTTGGCTCAATTTATTCAATTACCAAAAACCAACATAGTAGGATGGCCATTCCAATACGGTGTGGACCAGCCACACACTTACTTTCCAGTCCCAACTTTTTTATCCCTTCAGCTCCAGGACTTGCCCCTCGAGGCCAAAGTCAGAATTCCCCTATGTTTTCGGGCAGAAAGATCACCCTTAATTTAGTGTCCCATGAATCTTAGCCAAGGTCCCTTCCCTTCCTGTATCTTGTAAGGCTATGACACAGAGGAAAAAGTAATACTCCTTTTATAAGCAACAACTATAACAACAAAATTCTTGAATCCTTTGGCTTTCCAATGCCACGGCATATCCTTGGAAATATGTATTAATTTAAAAGCAACTCTTAAAAGACAAAAAGTCAACTCCTAATGTTGTACTGGGTTTTTCCCCAAATCACGACAGGCTGCCTCCACATCTCACTCCACCTGCCAGCCTCAAGAATCTTTCTTTGTAAGCCTGTCCTTGACTTTGTGCCTCAGGAGGGCTGCGGTGGCAGCGCTGCAGGCCGCCAAGAAGAAGAAAGACAGACAAGCCGTGTAGACAGACAGGGGGCCGTGGCGCTGCTGAAAGATCTCCTGCCGCCCCTGGTAGTCCAGGAGGATGGCCTCCAGCTGGGAGAGCGTACAGATGGCCAGGAAGGCGTGGAAGATCTGATGCCCGTGGCCCACAATGTCACAGGAACCTGGGAAGTACTTCTCAGGAACCGGGCAGGAGAAGAAATAGGCGCTGACCAGGAAGAAGAGGATCTGGAGAGTGTGGTACCAGGCCGCCTGCTCCTGGCAGCCAGCCAGGTGGCACAGGGCCACGCGGTGTGCCACGGGGCTGATGTCTAGGACGAAGGCCAGCCCTGCCGGCACCACTTGACAGATCTTCCTCATCACTGGGTAAGGCCTGCGGTAGCGATACTTGGCATAGCAACAGCCCGCGCAAGATAACCAGCCACAGAAGGCAGCTGCTGGCAAGAAGAAGAGCCAGAACAGCTCGTACCAGGCCTGGTCGGAGCTGTAGAAGAAGTGAGCCAAGGCACTGCCATACTGGTAGACGCTCACGCCCACGTAGTCCACGAAGTAGAAGGTGTAGTGCGAGAGCTCCGACTTGGACTGCAGCAGGTGGGCCAGAAGGCTGCACGTGAGGTAAGTGATGGAGGACAGGATAAAGAGGAGCAGGGGCAGCGAGCGGGTGGAGGCCCACGGCAAGGCCTCGGCCTCAGCGAAGGCCCAGAATCGCAAGAGGACGGCCAGGGCGGCCAGCAGGTGGGTCCAGACGTTGACCACCTCGTTGTGCTTCTGAAAGAGGCTGAAGAAGTAGTAGCGCCACTCGTGGCCCGTAGGGCGGTAGCCGGTGTGGATGTAGGGCTCCCGGAAGAGCTGGGGCACGTCCGTCTCGGGGACGGTGCAGGGCATCTTGGGAAGGCCGTCCTCCAGGAGCTTGGGCAGGCGGCGCAGCTGCTGCCCGCTCACCGACAGGGTGCTCAGGCGCTCCAAGATGGCGGTCGTCATGGCGGCCGGCGGGGCGGCAACCTGCAGAGAACAGAGGAAAGTCGGCAAACCGAGAGACAGGCGGACGGGGCAGAGGCGGCGAGGGCCGTGGGGTTGCTTAGGGCTTCGGGTGCGTTAGGGGAGCCGGGGAGCGGCAGACAGCTTCTTTGAGCCTCATTTTTGTTTCATCGGTATGTAATCGAGTTGGACTAAGAACGCCCCCCCCCCCCTTACCACCCTAAGATTGGGGTTTCGTCTCTACTACCCACTGCGGTGTGAAGGCACATCTTGTAAGATAGGGCTGTTAACCAGCCTGTTTTGATGATATCAGGAAGGTACGTAAGGGTACCTTTAGAGGTACCTTGAAGTTTCCCAGATGTTATTAAAATGTAGTTACCAGACAGGCTTTAATAGTATGAGACATTATATTGAAATATTAAAAATGATAAATATTGATGTTACTAATGACAGCTTACATTTCTTGACCACCTGATCTTAAAATATCCACTAATTTCACCAGTAACTTGAAAATCTGAGATAAGCAGTAGAAACTTGAACTTCAGAGTAAAGATAGGCAAATGAGTCATCAATTTGGTTGGTAAAGACCAATACATATTCTGGGAAATACTTTAACAGTTAAACAAAATTAACACCTGGCCTAAATGCAACATAAAAATCTAACTGTAAAAGTTGGGGGGGGGGTGTTTTTTGTTTTGTTTTCTTTTTAAATTAAATTGGAAAGTAAGTCGTTTTGCATTTGCTCTCCTGGGCACCTAAATCTGTACCCAATCAATTTTAGACCTCAAAAATGTTTAACTTACACTTAGAATTTTTTTTACATGACAGATGAGCCAGAGGAGCATAGCAATTATTTCACAAAATATATCACAAAAGAGCTGCAAAATTTCATGTGAATTTTTTTGGTAAAGAAATGGATTTTCAGCATGTATACAGCTACCTTCTGTACTTCATATTTTCTAACCTCTTTTCCTCAGACCAGTTCAAAATCTGATTGATTTATTGAAATGGCTCCTTTCCTTCAGAGCCCTTCTGCTGGGAGAGATACAGCAAGTGCTTCTCAAAGTATTACTAATTTTAGTGAAGAAAATGTAATCTTCCGGCTCACATTTCTTAATCAATATTGAAAAAGAAAAAATTAGATAATGATCTAAAATGTAGGGCATGAAAATTAATAAAATGTAAAAAAATAAAAAGCTCAGGGAGACGTGGAGTCAATCCTTGGTTTGGGGCTACTTTCTGGGTAACAGGGCAAGTTATAGAGCTGTCCAGGCTTCAGTGTCTTCGTCTGTAAAATGGGAGTAATAATTCTGCATACCATATGGATAGTTGTGATGGTTAAATGAGAAACTCTAAAATATAAAATGCTTACTAAGGATTATGGAGTCAGAAGGACAAAAAGAGGGAGAGTGGGAGAGAGGAAAAAAACAGTCATCAGAATACCTTAATTCATTAAAAAAAAAAAAAAAAGAAAAGAGAAGAAGGGGCGCCTGGGTGGCTCAGTTGGTTGAGCGTCCGACTTCGGCTCAGGTCATGATCTCATGGTCTGTGAGTTCGAGCCCCGCGTTGGGCTCTGTGCTGACCGCTCAGAGCCTGGAGCCTGTTTCAGATTCTGTGTCTCCCTCTCTCTCTCTCTCTGACCCTCCCCCGTTCATGCTCGGTCTCTCTCTGTCTCAAAAATAAATAAATGTTAAAAAAAATTAAAAAGAAAAGAAAAAGAAAGAAAGAAAAAGAAAACAAAGAAAAAGCTAAGCAGTGCTTCTGCTGTCAGCCAGCAGGAGGATCCGAGAGCCTGAGTTAAGACTCCTCCAACTAAACTCCAGTGGCAGTTGGTGACAACACAGCAGGGGTAAAGGAGAGGGACAGGGAATGGTGGGAACAGATGGAGTATGCCAGCCCTAGGATCAAGTGGACGCACTGCATGGCTGGGCCTAGGACATGGGGCAATGTTTCAAGTTGTCTGGTAGCTATTGGCTGAGAAGTATGTGGCCTGGGGGAGCTGGGCTTTGTTGAAGCTCTGGGGAATTAAAGAGCTCTATTCTTTAGATACAGGCTTCTTCCATCTCTTGTGAAGTAGAGAGAAAAATCAGAAATATTGGTCTGATTTTGTGGTTGGGAAAAGTAAAGGTGAGTCATTGGGGATATGAGCTGTAGAATTGCTCCACCTTAGCATTGCTAAGATCAAGGGTGTTTCCATCATCCCTGGGCACCCAAACCAATTGGAGACAATTCCACATCTGAAGTTAAATAACACATGTCTGTACAATTTCTGCCCATCATTGTCTCCTCAAAATAGGATGTCTGGGACAATAGGTTCTTATAAACCAAACAAAGCAAGTGAATTTCTAAAGACTGAAAACTCAGGTTTTGATTGTCTAATGGTTGGAACTCAACACAGTTTAGACATGGGAACCAACTGGCATCTGTCCATTCTGAGGACATGATCTGACAGATCATGATACTGCTTTATTGTCAGTTTCTACAAAACCCTGTCTGCAGAGCTCTGACCCCAAGTGTTCCTCCAGTCCTCATACCACTAACCTAACTTCATGGCTTTATGTTGAGTTCTTTTCAGAAAATTATTTCTAGTTCTCTCTTACAGAAAATAAACTAGGAGAGGTTTTAGAACTAAGAAGTACAAGACCTAACGGTTTTAACTTCAAAGGAAAGGATGCACAGGGGGAAAAAATGGCAGAATCATTATTTCCCTTGCAAATGTGAGCTGCTTTTCCAAGGATCTTTAATTATTTTTAATGTTTATTTTTGAGAGAGAGAGAGAGAGAGAGAGAGAGAGAGCAAGTGGGTGAGGGGAAGACAGAGAGGGAGACAGAATCTGACGCAGGCTCCAGGCTCTGAGCTGTCAGCACACAGCCCTATGGGGGGCTCAAACTCACGAACTGTGAGATCATGACCTGAGCCGAAGTTGGATGCTTAACCGACTGAGCCACCCAGGTGCCCCTCCAAGGATCTTTAAAGTGCTGCCACACCAGCCTCAGGGTCTCCTTTATAACCCCATCCTCTGGAGTGTGTAGCCCAACACCCATGGAGAGAGCCCAACACCCACAGAGTATAGTTGCAGGGACACTACCACAATGGTCTCCGACTCAAGATATGATGTCTTATCTATCAGTAATGAGGGTGCTGCAAAGATCTAGGTCATCTATGTGTGGGTGAAGATCTAAATTTTTACACTTTGGAAGTGAAAAATGAAAAATTCTAAACTAACAGTCAGAAAGAGAGCAGATTATTTCTTTGTCCTTTGCTTAGCAACAGCCCCTTCCCCTGCCATAAAATTCTCCCTTCACCAGAGAGCAGCCACAGCAATGGTAACAAAGTATAATTTTTAAAATCAGCATTAACTTCAGAAGCCCTGTCAAGTGGAGTCCCCCATAGACAGGATTTACTTTCACTGTTCCAGAGTGTGCAGTACTTCCAGAAATAGTCTTCAAAGGGCCAACTAGAAAGTTTGAGAATCTTTCTTGGAGGAAATCACCTGTTGGCATCATGATACTGGTGCAGGCACATACCTCCAGCCTTTCCAGTCCCAGCTCTGACTAAAGCTCAGACTAAGGGTGCCTCCCTCATTCCTGGCCTCGTCCCCATGACTTCTCCCTGAGCTGATATGGCCATCAGCTGACCAAGATGCTACCTTAGAATGATCTCTTCTGCACAGGGTATGCTCCAGCTCCTCTGCTGAAACAGCTGAAATGGAATCTTCCTGAAGAATCCTCATAAACTGGCTAAACTCAAGTCATATTTTGATCATGTGCAGAGCTCCGGAGGAGCTCTGTGGATCACCTGCTCAACAATACTGCAGACTACAAAGGCCACAAAGGAAGAATAAAATAAGACCCCTTTCCCCAAGCAGCCTAAAAGAAGATTCAAACTTCATGAATCTATAGCCAACATCACTGGACTGCATATAATTATTAAGTAGACTGAAATACAAACAGGTCTCCAGAGCGGAGCTCACTCGGGGCACACCGGGACTTAGACAAGTAAAGGGGTGAGGAGCAGGGCATTTCAGGAAGGGGGCAAAAGGGAATTCCCAGGAAGGGAATGCTGTGGCTTCTTTGTGGGCCCATAAACAGAGGGGCTGTTGGGGAGTAATCAAGAAGCGAGTGGGGTAGGTGCCACAGCATTACTGAAAGGAGTTTAGATTTGATGTTGCAGAAAGAAGATGGGAGTTCATGTCTCATCCTTGAAGCTTTAAGCCTGTTTGATCCTCATCTCACCTGAGCTGTGGGGATTCATGCTGCTGACCAATGGCCCTCTCTCAGCCTTAGTGATGCTACCCTCTCTGGTCTTGCCTGTTTTCTTCTCCCACCGCCCCTGTCAACTCTGGTGTTTCCAGGTGTCTGCCATCTGCCCCTTTTCTACCTCCACGGTCCCTCTGGTGCGGGTACTTCTCCCACACCCTTGGCTTTAGCTAGCACCTGTACCAGATGATTCCCACACATATACCTGTAGCCAGATCTTTCCTGAAATTTGGATTCAAATATCCAGTGGCTCTGGATTTGTCCAACTGACTATCCCATGGGCACTTCAAACTCAACATCTTCCAACTTGTCCTTCAACCCAGACTTGACCCTTCCCCTACATCTAATCAGTCATCTAGGCCTGTTGGTTTTATCTCACCATTTCTGGAATCCATGCATTCTTTCCATTTCTACTGCTCTCCACTCAAGGCTTCAAAATGAACTGATGCAGGGGATAAAAACAGCAGTGTCATAACTGACCTTCTTTAAGTGATGGTTCCCCTGCCTCCTGTCCGCCACACCCTCTCTTCTCTGAACCACTTCAGGGTGATAGTTTAAAAACGGAAATCTGAATACCACTCCCCTCCCCATGGCCCCCAGTAGCTCACCATTGCTTGTTTACAACACAGACTTTAAGCCCTTACCAGTCCTACTTCTGTTGACCACTTTCCTCTCAATCCACACCTCCAGGCCACTTTAATGGCCTGGATCACAATACTGGGAGTTTTTCAAAAGTGCCACACTCTTTATTTCCACACATGATGACAAGCCTCCAGTCAGTCCAGCAACCCAGCTCATCAACATTCTGCCCAGGAGCCAGCTCCACCAGGAAGCCTCTCCTACCCCTCAGACTGGGTTTTAGGGCTCTTCCCAGCACACTTCTGTCCTGGAGTACTTATCATTGGTTTACTCTGCTCACGCCCCTATTTGTGGCCAGCTCTGTTAGTGTGCAAGTTCCCATGTCTAAAATGGTACTCAGCATATAAAATTATACACCTAATCATTATTTACTGAATGAATAGCTCTTTAGGCCCAGACATATGGCACCAATTTCCTTCTGTTCAGCAAGGTCAAGGGAAAAAAGAAATAATGGTTTGGGATTCAGAGGATCTGGCTGTTCCATATTTGCTCTACTCAATTAGCTGTGTGGTAATGCCTATGACATTAAACTATTCAGTGTAACTTTCTCCATTAAAAAAAGGTAGGTGGGAGGTAATTTCCTGTCTTTCCATTTTTCAGGATAAAAAGAGGATAAATAATAATAAAATGGGCAGTAGTTGAATAGTGCTTTGAAGAGACAAAACATGCACATTAAAGTACTAGTAATATTTAAAGAACTCACAAAAGGATTATAACTTGGTAATATATAATTTTTATTTTGCCTTATATCAGATGTTAATGCAGTCTTTGAAAACTGAAAAGGCATTTAAAGTTTTTGGTTCATTTCTGGGAATCCTTATAACACCTTCCCCAACTGCTTTATAAAGAGTTTTAATTAGACTCAGGTTATAATAGAATTGGAATTTAAAGTTCTATTTTAATATGAACTGTTATTTAACTCTATTTTAATAATAAGAGTATGGTATCTGTGCCATGAATTCAGGTAATGTTTATATAAGAAAGTGTTAAAAATATTACATTACATTTTGGTTTATGTAGGTTATGTATTTCAGGTGCTCCTTTAAACTGTTTAGAAAAATTAAAGATAATTACTATAAGGCAGAATAGAATTTTCTAGCAATATGTTGCTATGTTCATAGCAATAAGTTGACATTTTAGTCAAGAATTGTATATTTACATTTTCTTTTAAAAAAAAATCACAAAGTATGCATTTATTTATTTATTTATTTTAAATTTTTTTTTCAATGTTTATTTATTTTTGGGACAGAGAGAGACAGAGTATGAACAGGGGAGGGGCAGAGAGAGAGGGAGACACAGAATCGGAAACAGGCTCCAGGCTCTGAGCCATCAGCCCAGAGCCTGACACAGGGCTCGAACTCACGGACCGCGAGATCCTGACCTGGCTGAAGTCGGACGCTCAACCGACTGCGCCACCCAGGCGCCCCGCATTTTTTTAAATGTTTATTTTTTTTTGAGAGAGAGACAAACACACAATGTGAGCAAAGGAAGGACAGAGAGAGAGAGGGAGACACAGAATCTGCACAGGCTCCAGGCTCTGAGCCATCAGCACAGAGCCCAATGAGGGGCTCAAACCCATGAACCTTGAGATAGTGACCAGAGTAGAAGTCAGACGCTTAACTGACTGAGCCACACAGGTGCCCCTCAAAGTATGCATTTTTAAGGTTTGGTTTTGTTTACCTAGTTTTGATGAATGAAAACTACCCAGAATGCATTTCCTTTTCAGTAATTTAATTTTTTTTATTTTAATTTTTTTTTTTAGTAACTTAAATTTTTTTAAAGGAAAGATGTTTTACAGTTGTTGTTGTTGTTATTGTTGTTTTAAGTTTATTTATTTATTTTGAGGAGAGAGAGAGAGCGAGGTAGGAACAGAATCCCAAGCAGGATATGTGCTGTTAGCACAGGGTCCAACTCAGGCCTTGATCCCACAAACCATGAGATCATGACCTGAGTCAAAACTAAGAATCAGACGCTCAACCAACTGAGCCACCCAGGCACCCCTCAGTAACTTTATTTAAAAAAAAAAAAAAATTTTTTTTAACGTTTATTTATTTTTTTGGGACAGAGAGAGACAGAGCATGAACGGGGGAGGGGCAGAGACAGAGGGAGACACAGAATCGGAAACAGGGTCCAGGCTCTGAGCCATCAGCCCAGAGCCCGATGCGGGGCTCGAACTCACGGACCGCGAGATCGTGACCTGGCTGAAGTCGGACGCTTAACCGACTTGCGCCACCCAGGCACCCCAACCCCTCAGTAACTTTAAATAAAACAATGAAATGACCTGTTTCTGTGTTGCGGTCCTCTGGAAACATAGTGCAAACAATGTCCATAAATAACCATTTAACATAAATAAATAAAGTGTCCATAAATAACTATTTAACTTTCAGATAGAAGCCGTGTGGATGAGTAGTGCAGCGCCTGGACCTGTCTCCAGTCTCCTAGTAACAGATTTAACCACTTATACCAGGTATGCCCACTGCCCTCACTGCTTCTTGTAACCTCTTCCACCTGCTGGGTTCCCTCTCTGGGGGGGCTTAGAAGTGGCATGGCCATTGTCCTACTTTGGGTCCTCATTATCTCCCACAGGCACCTCTTTGGGATATAGAAGGCCTTCCCTCTGGTCCCTACCTGTGTATCTCCATGACTAGTTCCAACTGTCCCCTGACCCTGCCACTTTTACTTTGTGTTCCAGTAATTCTGCCATCCTTTCAGGTCTTTGTACACAAGCACAAAGGCATGGAGTGCCCAGAGCACTGATGCCTACGGCCAAGTTCAAATTTCCCCTGTGAAGCCTTCCCTTCAGGTGCTCTTTTGCCTCTGTTACCCCTGCACTATCCTCCATTATAAGCCTCCCCTTTCTGTATAAATACAGTGTCCTGGTTTACATTACAAGCATACCTTGTTTTGTTGTGCTTTGCTTTATTGTGCTTTGCAGATATTGCATTTTTTTAAGATTTTATTTTTAAGTAATCCCTACACCCAACTTGGGGGCTCAAATTACAACCCCAAGATCAAGAGTCTTATGCTCCACCAACCCAACCAATCGGGCATCCCTGCATTTTTTTAAAATATGCTCTATGCCCAACATGGGGCTTGAACTCATGACCCCAAGATCAAGAGTTACATGCTCTACTGACTGAGCCAGCCAGGTGCCCCCAGTTACTGCATTTTTTATAGACTGAAAGTTTGTGGCAATACTGCATACAGTAAGTCTATCAGAGCCATCTTTCCAACAGCATTTGTTCTCTTCATGTCTCTATCCCATTTTGTTAATTCTTGTAATATTTCAAGTTTTTTTTTTCATTATCATGTTTGTTATGCTGATATGTGATCAGTGATCTTTGTTGTTACTATTGTAATTGTTTGGGAGTACCATGAACTGTGCCCATTTAACAATGCAGACTTAATCATTGTGTTTGTTGATTGCTCCACTGACCAGCCAATCCCTGGTCTCTCTTCCCTTCCTCGGGCCTCTCTATTCCCTGAGACACAACAATACTGAAATAAGGCCAATTAACAACACTACAATGGCGTCTCAGTAGTATTCAAGTGAAAGGAGGCATTACACCTCTCTCACTTTAAATCAAAAGCTAGAAACGATTAAGCTTAGTGAGGAAGACATGTTGAAAGCCAAGATAGGCCCAAGTTGTGAATGTAAAGGGGAAGTTCTTGAAGGAAATCAAAAGTCCTACTTCAGTGAACACACGCATTATTAGAAAGTGAAACAGCCTTATTGCTGAGCTGAAGAAAATTTTAGCAGCCTGGCTGGAAGATTAAACCAGCCACAATGTTCCCATAAGCCAAAGCCTAATCCAGAGCAAGGTCCTAACTCTCTTCAATTTTGTGAAGGCAGAGAGAAGTGAGGAAGCTGAAGAAGAAAAGTTTGAAGCCAGCTGAGGTTGATTCATGAGGTTTCAGGAAAGAAGGCATCTCCATAACAGGCACAAGGTGAAGCAGGAAGTGATGTAGAAGCTGCAGCAAGTTACCCAGAAGATCGAGCTAAGAGAATTCATGAAGGTGGCTACACTAAATAACAAATTTTCAGTATAGATGAAACAGCCTTCTATTGGAAGGAAATGCCATCTAGGATGTTCACAGCTACAGAGAAGTCACTGCCTGGCTTCAAAGCTTCCAAGGACAGGCTGACTCTCCTACTGCGGAGTAATGCAGCTGGTAATTTTAAGTTGAGGCCAGTGCTCACTGACCACTCCAAAAATCCTAATGCCCTTAAGAATTATGCTCAATCTACTTGCCCTGTGCTCTACAAATGCAATAACAAAGCCTGGATGATAGCACATGTTTATAATATAGTTTACTGACTATTTTAAGCCCACTGTTGAGAACTACTCTCAAAAAAAAAAAAGATTCCTTTCAAAATATTGCTGTTTATTGACAAAGTACCATCACCCAAGAGCTCTGATGGAGATGTACAAGTTAATGTTGTTTTCATGTCTGCTAATACAACATCCATTCTGCAGCCATGGATCAAGGAGTAATTTCAACTCTCAAGTCTTATTATTTAATTCATAATTAAGTTCTATAGTTTATAAATTAAATTATAAAATTTATAATATAAATTAAGTCAAATGTTATTCAATTCACATTTCATAAGGCTATAGCTGCCATAGGCAATGATTCCTCTGATGGCTCTGGGCAAAGTAAACTGAAAACCTCCTGGAAAGAATTCATGACTCTAGACGTCACTGAGCACATTCATGGGCAGAGGTCAAAATACCAACATTAACAGAAGTTTGGAAGAAGTGGATTCCAACCCTCAGGGAGGACATTGAGGGGTTCAATACTTCCATGGAGGAAGTAAGTGCAGAAGTGGTGGAAACAGCAAGAGAATTAGGACTAGAAGTGGAGCCTGAGGATGTGCCCGAATTGCTGCAAGCTCGTGATGAAACTCGAGTGGATGAAGAGCTGCTGCTTCTTATGGATGGATGAGCACTGAAAGTCGTTTCTTGAGATGGAATCTACTCCTGGTGAAGATGCTGGGAAGACTGTTGAAATGACAATAAAGGATTTAGAATATTATATAAACTTAGTTGATAAAGCAGTGGTGGTGTTTGAGAGGAGGATGGAATCCCAATTTTGAAAGAAGTTCTACTGTGGGAAAATACTATCAAACAGTATCACATGCTACAGAGAAATTGTTCATAAAGAAAGAGTCCACTGATGAAGCAAACTTCACTGTCTTATTTTAAGAAATTGCCACAGGCACCCCAACTTCAGCAACTACCACCCTCACCAGCCAGCAGCCATCAACATTGAGGCAAGACCCCTTACAGCAAAAATATTATAACTCAGTGAAAGCTCAGATGATGGTTAGCATTTTTTAGCAATAAAGTATTTTTAAATTAAGGTATATACATTGTTTTTAAAAGACGTAATGCTATTATATGCTTCATAGACTATAGTATAGTATAAACATAACTTTTATATACACTAGGTAACCAAAAAATTCATTTGGCTCGCTTTATTATAATACTTGCTTTACTTTGGTGGTGTGGAACTGAACCTGCAATGTCTTTGAGGTGTGCTTATATATTCTCTGTCCACTAAACTATAAGGTCCTTTGAGGGCTTGAGAATCTTTTATCACCTCCCACTGTGCCTAGCACATAGGAGATGTTCCTATTAGTTGTTGTTGAATAAATGACTGAATGGAGTGAAAATGTCATAATATAATAACAACAACAATGAAAATAACAAACACATGGTGTTTATCACATGCCCAACAGTGTTCTAGGTACTTTGCAAATATTAGCTCATTTAAACTTCCTAACAGCTATCTGGCATTAGTATTATTATTGTCATCATATCCATTTTACAGCTGATGAAACAGAAACACAGAGAGGTTAAGCAACTTGCTCAAGGCTACACAATAAGTCCCAGAGCCAGCAGGTAACCCGAAGCAGTTGGCCCTAGGCTCTTAACCACTATGCCCTCAAAAACTGTGTTCTAAAACCAAACCCAAATATGATGATATGCAACTTCAGATATGCTGCTGTAAAACTGCTTTGCTCCGTTAACAAAGATAATTTGTAGCTGGCCTTACAAAAGCAATCAGTATCAAAAAACTCAGTTATTTGCCATTGAGTGTATTTGTAAATCATATTCCAATACTGTCCAAGAGAAGAAAATGTGATTTCCATAAAATCTTACTGAAATCGATCAGATGATCCAAGTGGGTCTGTAACCCAGATAAAAGTGATCCTAAACCCAATGGGTTTCTTTCATCTTAGAGACATGTCATTTGTTATGACTGGCTTTGCAGAACTGGTGTGGTGAGACATTCCAATCACAAACCTAACGACTGAAGTCATTTATCAGCCTGTTGGGGGAAAGCATACTAACATTGAGACCAGTCACTGAATTCTGCTACATCTGTAGCATGCTACCTAAAAGGTCTTTTCCATGATTAGCAAATTAGAGAATTAAATGAAAAGTTCCATATTTGGCAAATGGACATAGTTTGCTACTGATGACATTTTATCTGGAGGCCAAATAGAAGTGCTCCAAAGCAGTGATATTCCCTGGTCTGTTACAAGGACCCTAGTTTAATGGACCACAAGCTTAGAATAGCTGATTCCCTGGAAAAGCACCAGATGAGGAATTTAAAATCCCGATTTCTAGTTCCAGCTTATGGGACCTTAGGCAAGTCACTCAACCTCTCTATACTTGGTGTCCTTGTCCATAAAATGGAGTTATAATCTCTACAAGCTGTAAAATTCTGCAATTCATCTGGGCTGTGTTTTGCTTTGTATAAAAGATCAAGCAGTGTGCTGAAATCACCAAAGAACAGATCCTGTGACATCACCTCATGTCACTGTTGGGGGGTGGCTCACACAGATGGCAGGAAGGTGGCCTGCTGGTTGTTGGACAGAGAACAAAAGAGCAGCGATTTCCATCAAAGAGAGCAGAAGAAATGCTTCCAGAGTCCATAGAAGCCAAGCATCACACATCACTGCATAACTATAAATGGCTGGGAAGAAACAACAGCCAAAACGCCAACTTGGGGTCAATTAACAAGGACTGGAACCTTCTCTGAGCAGCCTTTGGCCCAACAGAGACAGACACGAAGTTTCAAACAGCCTCAAACAACCTCAGGATCTCCAGTCATTCATCAAGTGAGAGGCTGCTAGGCCTATATTGATCTTTGTTTTTTGTTGTTGTTTTTTTTTAAGTTTATTTATTTTGAGAGAGGGAGAGTATGCACGTGCACGCACGTGCGCGCGCACACACACACACATGTATTGGAGAGGGGCAGAGGGAGAGAGAATCCCAAGCAGGCTTGGCACCATCAGGGCAGAGCCTCCTTTGGGTCTTGATCCCACAACCGTGAGAATATGACCCGATCTGAAACCAAGAGTTGGATGCTCAACCGACTGAGCCATCCAAGAGCCCCTCACATTGATCTCTGTAGCCACATCTGACAAATATCGTATCAGTGTTTATAAAGTCATATTTTAAAGAGTGGGACTACCAGAAGAATCCTGCTATTTAGCAGAGATAATTTGGACATGAAGTCAGATTCACCAATGGTCAATGCATATTTTCTCCATATTTAAGAAAACCTAACATATAAATAACATCTCAATATCCAAAAATGGGAGATCTGATTTCATAAATTATGATAAATCTATACAATAGAATACTATGCACCTATTAAAATAATTATGTAGATATTTACATATATTGCTATAGAAAGATATGTGTGTTTTGTTTGTGTTTTCACTGTAGTCTCCCCTACACTTAGATAGGGTCTGACTAGTACATTATGAATGCTCAACAGGGATTTGCTGAATGTTAAAATGAACAGAAGACATTGTTACAAGGGAGAAGCAAATTAAATGAATGTGTCCCATTTTTTTAAACATATGCATGTGGCACAGAATAAGCATGGGATCGTGAATAATCAAAACATTAATACAGACATTGTTACATGGTGGGATTGTGGGGAATTTATTTTTTTCTAGGGTAGATACTATCATTACAATACTTTTTAAAAATAAACATTTACTACTTTTGTAACTGAAAAATGGTTATTGTTACTCTACAAATAGGAATATTTGACATAAATATGTAAAACTTGGTAAAACATGATTAATGAGTACAATGGATTTTAAGACACTCTCCCTCAACTCCCCCCACCAAAAAAGGCCACCCCAGCATTACGAAGAAATACATACTTATTTGCATTATTCTATGGATTTTGAGCTCAACTAGTTAGCATATCATACTAATTATTATTAGAAGCAACCTATCTATACTTGCCATAATGTAAGCCAATGGTCATGGGAGTTGTGAAGGGGAAAAAAATATGTAACATCTGCCATTAAGGCAACAATCCTGTTCTCTTAGATTGGGAAAGTCAGTATATGCAATATTGTCAAAAGACTCTTCTCACAGCACACAAACCCAAATGGCCTTAATAATCCAGTCAATCCCTGACCACCTGGGCTTCTGGCATGGCTGAACCCTGCCTATAAAAAGAGTGAGATGCTCCTGTGTGCCACAGATACACCAGAAACACATGTCACCTTCTAGGCTCAGTGACCTTTCCAATTCTGAATCTCTTCCTCTGTGGATCCCCATAATATTGATAGGAGAAAGAAAAGATGACCTTAGTTTGCTGTGGTGCTCTGGGAAAGGATGAGCAGAGGGTATTTCCTCTGAGTGCCTTTCTTTCTCCAGCTGGAACCCTCAGGCTGGGATTCCTGCATTTTCTTTATTGTTACTTCATATGCTTCCCACATCTCAGGTAGTCTCACTTGAACAGGTACTGTTTTCAAAATGCATCATTACAGACACAGAATGTACCTTCCACAGGCAATAAATAGTATCTGCATATAATTCCACTGGCAGGATTTAGAGGCGCTGGGAACAGTTTAGAACACATTGAGCAGTCCAAAGTCAATCAACAGGTTAGCTGGGCATGATGATTGCTTTTCTTCAGAGACTTCTTGTTTGGGTAAAGGTAAGCTGTGCTGTCTGAAATGCCTGCTAATTAATGCCTAGGGACAGGAGTCCCCCGAGACTTTCCGTAAGAGTGTAACTACAGGCTTCATTAGGTATAGTCTGGCACAGTAACACAGCCTCTAGCTTGGTCCAGCCTCTTGCCTGCAAGAAGCTTCATCGCCCACCTGCAGTCCTGCTGGGACTGGGGCCAACCCAGGTGAACCCTGAAGAGAGCTGCAGATTCCACTGGCAGGAAATCAATCTGGGAAATGTACTTTCCATAGCAGAAGAATCTGATAACAAATTAAGCCCAGGTTGGAGCCCATGTAAGGTATGCAGTTTCCCTAGCAATGAAAAGTTAACCCTTTTGCAGCTAATGCAGTACACTCTCCTGGTAGTCCCAAGACCTGGACTTTTTATTTGCTCCCAAGAATCAAGCAAACCACTTCATTCTCAGTTTCTCTTCAGATATCCTCAAGCCCTTAATTCAATTCCACATTGGTCATGAAGCCTTCTCCAGGCCACCTTGATTTCTTTTCTCCCTGAACACTTACCTACCTATTCCACACATTTGGTAAGCAGAACACCCAGACTCGAGCACCATATCACTGTGTGTGTAGAAAGGCTTGTCTCTCCTGTGGATTGGGTTGCAAGCTTCTTGAGACAGGAACACTGACTTACTCATCCTTTATCTCTCCTATCAGCAACTATCAGAGTTAAAGGTGCCCCAGAATGCATCAATAGATAATTGTTCAAGGACAAAGTGAAATAAGATTCCCCTCTGGCCATTTGCTTCTAAAGGTAAAACCAGTGAGATCTTCGATAATGAAAATGTGAGCATTTTTCAAAAGGAAACAACATTTGAGTTGGATGTGTTTATCTGTGTGTGGTTCATCTACGTGGTAGGTATCCATAACAGTGTTTAAACTGTTAACTGATTTCCAGTCACCAGCTCACTTTTGGTCTATCTCCTCTTACCATTAGCACTTTTGTGCCCAAGAATGCCTAAGCAAAGATGCAGGAAATAGAGACACCAGGCAGAAAAAAGATAAAGTAAAATAACATTGGAGCAGGAGTTGGCAGATTGGGAGACCTACTTTTTTATTCTTGTTGCAGAGAAGAAGACAGAACAGACTGTCCATCCTGGTTCCCTGAACAAGCTACACACTTTCCCAGTGTTAGCTGTACCCGTCTATGCCTAGCAAAGTCTGCTTCTCTCTCACATTCAGGCTCAGATATAGCCTCTTCTGTGCAATTTAGCAACAGCCTCAAGCAGACTTAATCACATCCTGTCATACCCGCCTTAGCATTATGTTGTAACTGACTGTATACATGTCTTCCTTTACACTAAATTGTGAAATTCACTGAATTGCATGAGGACATTATTCAAGACATTAAAAAAATTTTTTTTTTAGTTTCTGTTACTTGATTGTGAGAATACCTGAGGCACAGATCAGTTATTTAAATGATCTATTCAAAGCCTTAAACCAAATTAGCCCTTAAGGTATGGACAGACCCCACCACTTCTGACTTCTGTGTCCCAAGAGCCAGCCACCTGTGTTTTGGATAAAGAAAGTCCCTCAAACGTAAATGGAAAAAGAAGAGCTGGATGAGAAGTTGGTACCTGTGTGCCTCTGACCTGCTGATGACCAGAAATCCTGGCTCCCTGTAACATCCTAGGTGTGTTAGCCAGAGCCTCCTCTCCTGGGACATTTGGCGAGAGCTCTCTGAAGGGGACCTCTGAAGACCCCTCTCCACTTCTCAGTGTGACCTTTTCTACAATTTGTAGTAGTAATTCATAATCAATAGCTGGTCTGGTTGAAAATCATTAGTCATTCCATACAGGAGCTTCTATTTGAAAAGTTCAGACCAGTAACTATAAACTATCTCACATAGCTCCAGCTTTCCTCTTCATTATATGACAACTACCCACCTGCCTGGCCTGCAAGTTCTACCAAGGTCATGATTTTTTATCAGTCAGGACTGCTTTAGCTCCAAGATTTCAGATTTTGAAGTTCCTCCTTCCTGGTCACAACATCCTCACTTCCACCCTCTAACACACTAGGCTCCTCCTGACCTCTGGTCCCCCAACCTTTTTCCTCCCTTAGACCAGCCAGTTGGCCCCACTGCCAGCCATTTCATTTCTACCCTGGCTGCCAGCCCTCCTCACCCTGAACTCTTGCACTGGGTCGGCCTGCCTAGCCCCACCTTGATTACACCCAATTTCTCTCTTTTCTCACCAGGTACTATGTACTGCTGGAGAAACTCATGAAACATGAGACCATTATGAATCCATGCCTTTTAACCTCAACCAAGACTTCACAACATCCATCTGGGTTGTGTGTTTAAAAATAAACTCCCGATCTAGCTAGTTTTGTGATTGGTCTGACCGATCTCCCAATCAGCTAGCCTTGAAATCCAACTGGGATGTCTCCTTTCCTCCCCCTTCCCTCAAATCAGTCATCAAACCACTTTTTCCTTTTTAAGTTGCTCGTTCCTTCTTTTCATTCCCCCATAAGCTCATATACTGTCCCAGCTGTACGATGGTGATAACTCCCCAACTGAGCTTGCATTCTACAAACTGTATCCTCGTTTCACTTGACTTGACTAAAGTTCAGCTCTGATGATGATATGCCACAAAGCCACTAGTGGCCTTCTCCTCTCTGCCAACAAAAGCTCACATTCCTGAGGCTGGCAGTCAACGCCTTCTGTGCCCTAACCTTAATCTGCATCTTCAAACATCACCCACTGCTCCATTTCATGCAGAACAAAATAGAGTAAATAGAACAGAACACGTCAGGGCGCGCCCCACATATTAAGGATAAGTACTGTCATGCAACTCCCAGTTCCTAAAATAAAATATATTTCTTACCAAGGGTCATGTTAGGTTTGAAAAACACTGACCTACACCATTTGCTATTCTTAAGCATGCCTTGCGACTTGTTCTTTCATTTTGAAATTAGGAAATACTTCAAGTATACAGACTAGTTTGGAGGATAATACAACAAACAACTGTTTGTCAATTCAACATGTCATATGTACTTCAGATTTTAAAATATGTGTATATTTATGTGTGTATGCATGAGTGTTTATGTGTATGTATGTATGCATATGTATATGTATACGTGTCTCTAAAACACATACTAAGCCTCCTGTGTCCACCCATTCCATCTTTCCCTCCCAGTAGCAGTCACTATACACTGAATTTGGTGGTTTTCATTCCCACTAATGTTTCCAGGTGAAACTATACAATTTATACTGACACTATAAAATTATATAACTACATGCAATAATATAATAAAAAATCATGAAATTAAATATACATAAACAATGTATAGTTTTGTACATTATTTTTAACCTTAATATAAATTTTGTATCTAACCTCCTGCAGTCTTCCTTCTTTATTATGTTTTGTGTCGTTCCACATTAATTGTGACATGATTCTCTAGTTGATTCATTTTCTCTGATGAGTATTTTCCAAATTACAATTCTTTGTCCATCCTCCTGTGGATGGACCTGCAGGTGGTTTCCATTTATTTGCTATGACAGATGAGGCTGCAGTGTAGTTCGTACACGTCTTCTTTGGTATATCCCTCTGAAGTGGATTCCTCTTCAGGTCTTTGTCCAGGCTGTTCCCTTTACCTGGAACGGACTCCTCCCTATCTCTACATCAGGAAACTTCATCCATCCCCAAAGGCACCTCTCAAATGCTGACTCTTCCATGCCTTCCTATTACCCAGGCGAAGCAATATCATCCATCCATTCACCTGTAGCTTTCAGTGTGTGTCTCTTTGTCCTGCAGTTGTTTGGATAATTTTCTCATACCCTAGCAGCTCATAAGTTTCTAATGGGCAAGTACTGTGTCACATGGCATTCAATTCCCTCCACCCACTCCACCCCCACTTAGAGCCTAGTGCAGATATTTGCCCAGAGGGGATTCACAGGAAATGCCTGCTGAAGCCACTGAGCTTTCCTTCTTTTGCTGCCAACCACTGCTATGGCCATCTAATGATATATATCTCATGACAGCAGTATACACCTAATGGCTGCCACATTCCCATGTGTTACCATTTCACCGTGAGGGTAAAGAAAAGCCTGTCTCTACCATCAACACTCTATGTTGGGAGAAGCGGGAGGTACAAGGGATACCTTGAGCTTCATAACCTCCTGGGGCTAAATGATCATAGGCAGCGCCTGTGTATAAAGATGAAAGCAAATATATTTAGATGTCAAAGAAATCAAACACTGAGCAGATAAGCATGTTACAGATCAGTCAACCAATGTCACTGCCACCAGTGCAGGCAGGACTTAAGAGGGAATCCATTCCTCCTTCTTCTAGCCAGTCCCTACTAGTCCCAATCACTACACAGCTGTAGCCTGGGGAGAGAGTCACAGACAGCGTATGTGTTTTCAATGGCTGCCAGTGTAGCTTCAGAATCCTTGGTCAGGACAGGTGCCTGTCCATCCATAGATGTTCATTTCCCCTCCAAGTTCAGTGGCGTGGGGATGAGAGCATCATGAGGGACTTCTTTCTGATTCTAAAGCAGAGACACATGCTCATTATACTTCTTTTCTTTTTTTAGACATGGAAAAGGTTAACAGATGAGATGTGGGAAAATCAGTTCAAGAACCCAATGCTGCAGACCTCTTTCCATTTTACTCATGAGTACAAAGTATTGGCTTAATGATGGCAAGTTGATACCTGTTTATACCAGCCTTATAAATTAGTAATAAAACATGTCCAGGTCACGGGATTTTTCTAAGCAGCTCACCATTCCATGCCATATGACCTACCAGAGAGACAGTAACTGAATAAGTACTCTTGAGCTACCCTCCCTAGTTATGGGTTGACACAAAGGTCAGCTGAAGCCCTGAAAATCCTAGTCCTATGCAGGAGCTTAAAACTCATATTGGAAATGGGCTAGACAACAACATGCAAACTTAGGAGGCACTGAAAAATCAAACTCTTGATTGCTGTCTCTAGCTGATGGAGTTTGATTTTAGAAAGGGCCAAGTATGAGAACAACCATTTCTCTTTACTGTAACATGACCTCAAGTCTCAGATGACATCTGATTATAATCTGTGCAAGTGCCACCTGAGTGCCTGGATTGTTTTTCCAATTGAGTTGAAATGCCCACGGCCACAGTTTCTGCGTCAGCTGCCTGCCAACGTAAACTTTACACTTTGTGCCACTCGGCCATTGCCTTGGCATTGCTGCACACCACCTGTGGGCCTGGGAAGATGTAGACTCTGACTGTAACAGCAGCCAAGAAACAAACACTTCCTCCAGTCCTTGTTCAAATCGCTCCTTCTCTAGGAGGCATCCCCACCCCCCAATTGATTTCATACCGTTTGTACCCTCCTGAGCCCTCTAGAGCCCTTTATTCTGCTCTGCTTCTTGTTTTCTGTAGCACTTTTCCCTTTCCCCCTTAATACATTACTTTCTTTCTCATAAGTTTTGTTTTAACTGTGGTCAAATATACCTAATGAAATTTCCCATCTTAACTCTTTCTAATTCTACAGTTCAGTAGTGTTAAGTACATCCACGTTGTTGTATGACCAATATCCAGAACTCTTTTCATCTTGCAAAACTGAAACTCCATAGCCATTAAACAGCAACTCCCCATTCCCCCTTCCTCCAGGCCCTGATGAATACCCTTCTACTTTCTCGGTGTATGAGTTTGACTACTCCAGTATCTCATATAAGTGGAATCCTACAGCATTTGTCTTTTTGTGATTGGCTTATTTCACTTACCATAATGTCATCTGGGTTCATCCATGTGGCAGCGTGTGTCAGGATTTCCTTCCTTTTTAAAACTGGATAATATTTCATCGTGTGTATACACTGTATTTTGGTTATCTGCTCATCTGTCGACAAACATCTGGGTGCTTCCACCTTTTGGCTATCATGAATAATGCTGCTATGGAGATGGGTTTGCAAGTATCTCTCCAAGACTCTGTTTCAGTTCTTATGGGTATACAGTAGTCCCCCCTTATATGGCAGTTTTGTTTTCTGCAGTTGCAGTATCCTGCGGGCAACCGTGGTTCAGAAGCACATGATCCTTCTGACATAACTTCAGAAGGTCAATAGTAGCTTAATGCTACATCACAATGCCCACATGACTCACCTCACTTTATCCCATCATGTGGGCATGTTATCATCTCACATCATCATCAGAAGAAGGGTGAATACAGTACAAGATATTTTGAGAGAGAGAGATGACACATTCACATAACCTTGATTACAGCATGTTATAATTGTTCTATTTTATTATTAAACTTTATCATAAGTATCTATTTATAGGATATGCATAGAGTTCACCACTCTGTGGTTTCAGGCATCCACTCGGGGTCCTGGCTCATATCCCCTACAGATAAGGTGGGGGGAGGCTACTGTATACTCAGAAGTGGAACTGCTCCATCATTGGTAATTCTATTTTTAAAAATTTTTGAGGACCTCCCATACTGTTTTCCATACTGGCTGTGTCATTTTATAATCCCATCAACAGTGGACAAGAATTCCAATTCTTCTGCATCTTTGGCAACACTTGTTATTATCTGTTTGTTTGTTTGTTTGTTTTGTAGCCATTTTAATGGGTATGATGTTAACATTTTATCTTTACTTACGTATATTGTCTGTCCTTCCTGGCCCTGCTGCTAGCCCAGAATATAAATTCAATTAGCAGAGGGATCTTTGTCTATTTTGTTTACTGATGTATGCTTGCATCTAGAATAGGACTTGGCACATAGTACGTACTCAAAAAATATTCATTCTAAGAGTGAATAAATAGGGGCACCTGGGGGGGGCTCAGTCTGTTAAGCATCTGACTTTGGCTGGAGTCATGATCTCACGGTCCATGAGTTCGAGCCCCGTGTTGGACTCTGTGCTGACAGCTCAGAGCCTGGAGCCTGCTTCAGATTCTGTGTCTCCCTCTCTCTCTGCCCCTCCCCTGCTCATGCTCTGTCTCTCTCTCTCTCTCTTTCTCTCTCTCTCTAGCTCTCAAAAATAAACATTAAAAAAAAAGTGAATAAATGAACTGGTAAAAGAAAGACACGCTGACAATATACTCGTCTTTAATTTCCTTGTTTTGGGGCGCCTGGGTGGCGCAGTCGGTTAAGCGTCCGACTTCAGCCAGGTCACGATCTCGCAGTCCGTGAGTTCGAGCCCCGCATCGGGCTCTGGGCTGATGGCTCAGAGCCTGGAGCCTGTTTCCGATTCTGTGTCTCCCTCTCTCTCTGCCCCTCGCCCGTTCATGCTCTGTCTCTCTCTGTCCCAAAAATAAATAAACGTTGAAAAAAAAATTTTTAATTTCCTTGTTTTTATGTCAAAATCTCAGTGTCGCTATCTTTCTGTCTATCCATCCATCCATTAACACATTACCTTTGTGCAAGCTACTCAGCACCTTATGAAAGCAATTATTCTTTTTTTTTCCTTTCTTTTTTTTTTTTTTTTTTTTTTTAAAGTTTATTTTATTTTTGGGACAGACAGAGACAGAGCATGAACGGGGGAGGGGCAGAGAGAGACGGAGACACAGAATCGGAAGCAGGCTCCAGGCTCCGAGCCATCAGCCCAGAGCCTGACGCGGGGCTCGAACTCAACGGACCGCGAGATCGTGACCTGGCTGAAGTCGGACGCTTAACCGACTGCGCCACCCAGGCGCCCCAGCAATTATTCTTTTAACAAGTGTCTACTATGTGCCATTACTGTGTTCAGTATTGTTCAGATGGAAACTCTGAAGCACATGGAATTCAGTGTTTTTGGAGAGCTCACAAGAAATCCATAAGAAAACCAAGGAGAGAATCTGTAGTACACAGAAAAGTTAGTTCTTATCTGGCATGGAGTATATCTGATATCCATTTGATATCTTTGCTCATTTGTAACACAGTACCTCAGAGTGAACCAAACAGAACAGAGCTTCCCCCACTGACCTTGCTTCTGTCCCATGCTCCTTGCTCCTATCTCAGTATATGGCTGCCAGAAACCAGAGATATATTTGTCCCTCATCTTAACCTGGTACTCCTCTTTATCCAGTTGCCAATAATAACTATTATAATGGCTCATATATTGAGCAATTACTCAATGCTAGGCACACTTCTAAGTTCTTTGCATGTTATTAACTCATTTATTCCTCACCACCCTGTGAAATGGAGTACAGATGAGACAATAAGTCAAGTCTCTTGTCCAAGAGAAGGGACCACCCAGCCAAGAAGTGGTGGAGCCAGAATCTGTACCCAGGTAGTCTCGTTCCAGAGGCTATGCCCCGAACTTCTACACTACTCAGGAAATGCTGGGGGTTTTTTTGTTTGTTTGTTTTTTACTTTTTTTTTAAATTTTTTTTTAAATTTTTTATTTTTTTTTTTAGGAAAGGCTGTTTTAACCTCATGTATTGAAAAGCATTCCAAAATGTATTAGTTCACTTTCCTAAATTTGTAAGTGAAAATAAATTGTATAATTCAGAACTATACACGTCCTTCAGCTCCTTCTGGAAATCAGTGATCATTAGGCAGCTTGGATAATAGAGGTACCAATAGTCAAGAAGACTGGACAGTATCTATGGTAAGTCTAGAGCCTTACTGGAGAGTTGCTCTTAAATATAAGTTCTAATGGGACTTTATTTTCCTGTGCTTTGATGTGTTTTCTTCGAAGTGGAATGTGTCAGTAACAATTAGCTTCACTGAAGACTTTGATTAGTCAAAGCTGTATTGTAGTAGATACACTGTCATCAATGTAAATGAAGCATATCCATTATATAAACACTATTAAAAAATGGACAACTTTTTCTACTTTGAGGTTGTATTGATCTTGGAGGAGGCGAAGTGAGCCGGAAGGCAGAAGGCCCAAATGCTACTTAAATTAAATGAATCACATACTTAAAAATAAACCACAATCCTTCTGGCACCAATAGTACCATCTGTAAACTGAGAATAATAAAGGCCAGCAACTTGAGATTTCTGAATTAAAGTTGAAAAAAAAAAACAACAACAAACAAAAAATGTACGTAATTATAAACCTAAGACAAGAGGACTGTAGGTCCAGAAAGCGTCCTTTCCAAGTTTTAAGCTTATTTAGTGTGTAACAGCCAACATGATTTAAGTTCATCATCCATTTAACATTCAAACAAGATGCTTTTAAATAAGATGATTTTAACCAAAGGATGAACTTTAACATCCCAAGAGTCCCTTTTGAAAACAAAAGAAGCAGTACCAGCCAGAAGCTATTCAGGCAAGTTCCACAGGTCATATGGTCTTGGGAAGAGACAAGCACTGATTGTTACCAGAAAACTCAAGGTCAGTACTTGCAGTTCCATTTCCACCACCCCAGTGCTCCCTTCCACAAAGGATGGTAGTATCTACTGAGAAGTTGCAATTATTCCCCAGCTCGCCGTTTCAGTCTCACCAGCCACTCATCCCCGCCAGAGAATTCAACTACTTCAGACAGTCCCAAATAACAGCAGCAAATGATGTTTTTTGGCCTCATTTTATATGATATCCCAAAAGCTGGAGAAACTAAAGAATAATAGCAAACTAGGAATAATTTCAGCTGAAGAATGATTTTTAAATAAGCATTGCTAGATATAAGTAGGAAGGAGGGCTCTAAATCTTACATTAAAAAAAAAAAACAACCTTTAAAATACTTGGCCAATCTAATGCTTTGTTGACCTATGTGGTTTTTCCTTTCCCTGCCCTCCCCCCTGCCCCCACCCCCAATATCCAGTTGAGATTTCTGAAATGGAAGAGGGTCTCTGCAGATCCTTGCTAGTAAATCAGACAATTCCAAAATGAGCCTTTGACTTTTGCTTGCAAAAGAATGTACTGTCAGTTAAAACAAGAAAAAAAAAACACATTTGAACACACACAGCCTGATCTTGACCACCCAGAGGGCAGCCTGACATCCTTTGTCAATCTTCCTGGAGACAGTCAGCCCCATAGCAGCCCTCACAGCCTCTGTCTGCACAGTTAGTTTTATTAGATAGTAATTTTTTCTGGTGACTATAGACTGGCCCCGGCATTCCTACAGCCTAGTACATTATCTATAATGTGGCCATGAGTACTTAAAACATCTTCTGTCAAGGAAGTCCTGTTGTTTCACAATCATTAACTTAATAACTTCCAAACTCCTTCAAAAGTAAAAGGAAACGTCCGACTTCAGCCAGGTCACGATCTCGCGGTCCGGGAGTTGGAGCCCCGCGTCAGGCTCTGGGCTGATGGCTCAGAGCCTGGAGCCTGTTTCCGATTCCGTGTCTCCCTCTCTCTCTGCCCCTCCCCCGTTCATGCTCTGTCTCCCTCTGTCCCAAAAATAAGATAAAAAAAAAAAAAAACGTTGAAAAAAAAATTCAAAAGTAAAAGGAATTGTTAGTTAGCTGAAAGTAAGTTAATTATAACTAAGCACTAAGTTTCTTGTTGTCACTTCTCGTTCAACTACACTGAATCTAAATTCAGCTTAAATCAACTACTAGATCAGATTAGGAACTCAAGGATAGGCTCTGGGCTGCCATTTCCTTTATACTCCCCTTGAGCATTAAGCATTTCATTTCTCCCATGAAAAGAATGACTTTAAATTAGTCTTATTGACTGACTGACAATCTACAAATCAAATCTACTATGGGTTTGCACTATGGAAATCTACTCAAACCTACTATGGGTTGAAAAGGGAGAGTCACCACCTCCCAATCCTCCATGAACCATCAACACTGAAAACATTTTCCCCATCATCTGTTTTCCAGATGTCGGTAACATCTCCCTCCCCTCCCCCACCTTTGATCTGATTCCAGCTGAAAGAGGAGAGCTGGTCCCTAGCTGTTAAGGACCTAACATGACAACAGACAGAAAGGCTAGAGATTTTACTGCAGGGAGGCCTTTATAAACCATTTACTTTGGAGACAGCAAATAGATTTCAACCCTCACACCAACCTCTTTGGTAAGTGCTTCCTAGATTCCTGTACTGAGAGGCATTCTAGGCCTGGGATGAACTCAGAGAGAAAGGTACTATGATTGATTTACTGCCATGGGCTCCTAAGGGACACCAGACTCAGGAGGGAGCCATGGCACAGAGCCATGTATTTGTCATCCCTGAGCTGACTCTACAATAGAGAGCTAAGAGACTTGCAGTTCACTGTTTTTCTCACTTGACTGTTTTAAAAAGTAGAAATAAAAGCAAAAATTAACTATTGGGACCTCATCAAGATAAAAAAGCTTCTGCAGAGCAAAAGAAACAATCTACAAAAATAAATGCAACCGATGGAATGGGAGAAGATATTTGAAAATGACATATCAGATAAAGGGTTAGTATCCAAAATCTATAAAGAACTTATCAAACTCAACACCCAAAAACCAAATAATCCAGTGAAGAAATGGACAGAAGAAATGAATACATACTTTTCCAAAGAAGACATCCAGATGGTTAACGGACACATGAAAAGATGTTCAACATCACTCATCATTAGGGAAGTACAAATCAAAACCACAAT
This sequence comes from Herpailurus yagouaroundi, assembly GCF_014898765.1. Taxonomy (NCBI): domain Eukaryota; kingdom Metazoa; phylum Chordata; class Mammalia; order Carnivora; family Felidae; genus Herpailurus; species Herpailurus yagouaroundi. The sequence goes on along the minus strand of NW_024412394.1, from coordinate 18,430,178 downwards.
GGGATACCACCTCACACCTGTCAGAGTGGCTAAAATTAACAACTCAGGAAACAACAGATGTTGGTGAGGATGTGGAGAAACAGGAACCCTCTTGCACTGTTGGTGGGAATGCAAACTGGTGCAGCCATTCTGGAAACCAGCATGGAGCTTCCTCAAAAAGTTATAAATAGAACTACCCTATGACCCAGCAATTGCACACTAGGTATTTATCCAAAAGGTACAAAAATGCTTATTATAAACATGCACCCCAATGTTTATAGCAGCACTATGACAATAACCAAATCACCAAAAGAGCCCAAATGTCCATCAACTGATGAATGGATAAAAAAAATGTCACACACACACACACACACACACACACACACACACAATGGAATATTACTCTGCAATCAAAAAGAATGAGATCTTGCCATTTGCAACAACATGGATGGAACCAAGTGTATTATGCTAAGCGAAGTAAGTCGGTCAGAGAAAGATAAATATATGATTTTACTTGTATATGGAATTAAGAAACAAAACAGATGAACATAGGGGAAGGGAAGAAAAAATAAAATAAGATAAAAAGAGGTGGGTGACAAACCATAAGAGACTCTTGAATATAGAGAACAAACTGAGGGTTACCAAAGTGGAGGTCGGTGGAGGGATGGGTTAAATAGGCGATGGGGGTTAAGGAGGGCACTTGTTGGGATGAGCACTGGGTGTTGTATGTAAGTGATGAATCACTGAATTCTCCTGAAACTAGTACTACATGTTAAGTAACCTGAATTTAAACAACAAAAAAGTAAAAGTCTGGGCAATCATAATAACCTATTTTAAAATATTCACGACGATAAGTATTTAAAGAAAATACATGTTCCCTAAAAAGCTTAGTTCCCAGTTAAGGTCCTTGCTGACATGTCCCAGAGAGAACCAAAGGTGGGATTTCTAAGCTCTTCCTCACCCGCACCCTGACAAATGCCACTTTTTAGTGCTCACTGGTGAAAGGGTTAAATAGGAGCTGAGTAGTTCCCCATCAGTTGTGTGGCTTCAGTGATGGGACTGCATGGGGAAGGAGGAAGAAAAAAAAAAGACTGAGGTTTGAGAATCAAGCAAATGTCAGTGATCCCAAAGACAAAAGAGTGTATTAAGCAGAAAAGTCAATGTGATGCTTGTTTTGATAGGAAAAATGGAGAATCAATTTCTTGAACTTGAACCAGCAAAGCTCTCTTCTTCACTCAATCAATAGTATTTACTTGCTTTCTGTTCTGAACACTGATGGACCAAGTGGGTGCAGACAAGGCAAATGACATAGTCCCTTTCATAGCCAGCTTATATAATCTGTCTCCCTCTCCCCTGAGGTGGGCTTGGACGCCAGAAGCTAAGTCAGCCCTCTGGAGAGACAAAGTCAGCCTCCCAATATCTACTCTGTGTTGTCAGCCAACTGGCTCCCAGGTGAGGAGAACATTTTTGGCAGTTAAGTACAACAAAGCAGTCAAGAGACCTTAAGAAAGGGCAAGGGAGAGTAGGCAGGCATGTGATTCTGGAGACAAATAAACACAATTAGCTGTGCTAGAAACAAACTGAAAAGACTCAGTGGGAAGACTGGTTCCTTCTGCCAAGAGAAATCCAAAGGAAAATTCATTTTAAAAGAAACCTTTACTTCTCTCGGCAGCCATGGCCCAATGACAGTCATATTTTCTGTCAAGTTCTTCTCCTTGTGGGTTTCTCCAACATCTCAAGAACTATTGCAATAATGCTGCTTTATCAGGTTTGCTGCCCAGATAGAATCCATTAATGTTTCAGGCTGGGTCCTTTCATTCATGGAGATGACAATCCCAAGCCTTTCACAGCCATTCTGTCCCTGTGTGCTTAAAGAGACCCAATTTGCAGCAGTGGTCAGGTGGTTAAATTCACAGAAATCAAGTCACGTCCCTGGATGTCTTTTCCTCTACCCTAGATCCAATTGCGTACTGTAGGATTAGCTATAGCAGAGAGGTCTAGTGACAACGACATAGCATAGTGGTTAACAGGACAGTCTCTGGAGTTAGGAAACTTGGGTTTGAATTCTGACTGCCACTTACAAGTTGGGTGACCTTGGGCAAGTAATTTAATCTTCTTGTGTCTCATTGTCTTCATCTATAAAATAAGGATATAACAGTACCTGGCTAATAAATAGAGTTGTTGTGAATTTTAAAGAATTATATTAAAAGAGTCCTGTCTTTTAGAATGCATTCTAAAATGATCACAAATAATAATATGATTTCTGGGGTTTGCTTTAAAATCATCTGGAGGTAAGGTGTGTGTGTATACACACACACACACACACACACACATATGTAAAGAAACTGGCCATGAGTTGGTAATTGTTGAAGTTGAGGGATGGATACATGGGGGTTTATTATACCATTCTGTGCACCTCTGTCTTTTTGAAATTTTCTGTAAAAGGAAGTTTGAGAGAGAGAGAGAGAAGATAATATGTATAAAACTGCTAGCACACATGTGCTCAATAAAATGTAATCTGTTATAGATCAGAGAAGATCTTGAAGGCACTGTTGCTAGGTCAAAGAGGCATGTGGATAGCAGCCTGTCTCTCTAGAGACATGGATGGGGTCCTGGGGCCAGCAATGGGGGCGGGGGGCGTCAGACAAGCACTGAACTTCACTGTCACTCTAGGCCATCCATTATTGCCCAACCTTTTCACCATCAAACCTGTTTTAAATTGATTGTTATTCGTTCCCTATGCTTTACTAAGTCAACCATATCTAATAAATGTTCATTTCCCCATATCTTTTAGTGAGATACATAAGTCAGTGTTTGAGTCAGCTTTAGATAAACTAGTGATTAAACTGAGCTGCCATCACCCCAGCCCAAAGCAAAGCACGTCCAAGTTTTCACTGCCCGAGCAGTACACATATAGGCAGTTTTTCAGATCTCATTATATGAGATAATGAAATGCTCAATGCACATCTCCAGCACCATCTTCCACCCCCTGTCACCTGAGTCTATGCCTCCATTAGGTTCAGGAAACCACATATATAAATTCAGAGTCAGTTCCAAAAATTCCCAGCTTCTGGGGTCCCTTAGATAGGGTGATGAGCTGGATGGAAAACCCACCCTGGACCAATTCCAGGCTAGGTATGCACACTAAGGGAGTCCTTAATTAACCCCCAACTCACCCACCCCATACCCTCTCACAAACAAGGAATCAGCCACCCCAGCTCTGACACTTAACAAACTATAAGGCCTTGGGCTAGCCATTTCATCTGTTTTCTCATTTGTAAACTGGGGTTTCTCCCTTATAAGGCTGTTTTAGGGATTAGAAATAATGTAAATAAAGTGCATTGCACAATGCCTGGCACACGGTAATTGTTCAGTACATAGTAGCTATTTTATGTCTCTATATGCCTGTGAGTATGCATGGGTGCACTGTTATTACCTCCTTTGGAATTTGGTTGATGTTTAGACCCAGTGGTTCTCCAGACCATGAGACACATTGAGGCCACATAATTATACTTTAATATTTTCTTTTTCTTTCATTTGACAAAATTTTGATGCAGCTACTTCAATCTTCTCCACAGAACTGATGTATAAATATGTTACTGTCATCAATACCTACATGTCCTCTCCTATGTGATTCCCTTTTCTCCTTCCGTAAATATCTGTGACAATATCTTTTAAATTAAAAAAAAAATTATAAAAAGTAAGAAGGAGAAAAATGTGGTCCAATTCAAGCCTAGCAAGGCCATTCTTATTACTATTGTGAAATGTTTGCTGAATGTCCACTATATATAGATAGTGGAGAGTCAACGCATGAGATGAATATAAACAACAAAGCCAGAACTCCATTAGCGAAGACTTCAGTAACGATCCAGTGATAATCCAGGCTTCTCCAGGGAAGTTAAGTGCTAATCTAAAATCTTTATCTTATTCTTTTTCTAAAAAAAAATTTTTTTTTTAATTTTTTTTTCAATGTTTTTATTTATTTTTGGGACAGAGAGAGACAGAGCATGAACGGGGGAGGGCAGAGAGAGAGGGAGACACAGAATCGGAAACAGGCTCCAGGCTCCGAGCCATCAGCCCAGAGCCCGACGCGGGGCTCGAACTCACGGACCGCGAGATCGTGACCTGGCTGAAGCCGGACGCTTAACCGACTGCGCCACCCAGGCGCCCCTCTAAAAAAAATTTTTTTTTTTAATTTTTTTTTTTCAACGTTTATTTATTTTTGGGACAGAGAGAGACAGAGCATGAACGGACGAGGGGCAGATCTAAAAAATTTTTTTAAGAGTGTCTTTATTTATTTTGAGAGAGAGTGAGCAGGGGAAAGGCAGAAAGAGAGAGAGAGAGAGGAAAAGAGAGAGAATCCCAAACAAGCTCCACACCCTCAGTGCCGAGCCCAATGTGGGGCTCTAACTGAAGAACTGTGAGATCACGGCCTGAGCCAAAACGAAGAGTCGAAGAGTCGTACGCATAACCGACTGAGCCACCAGGCGCTCCTATCTATTCTTAACCTTACCTACAACCATCACTCTGTTTCTCCTCATCCTGAGTTATTTTTCTTCATAAGATTTTTCACATCCTAAAAGTATATATTCCCTGATTTACTTATTATCTGTCTCCCCCCAAGAGAATACATATTACATAAAAGCAGGGATCTTGATCATGTCTGTATCTCTAACAACTAAAACTACTGCCAAGCACAGAAGAGGCCCTTGAGAAATAATTTCAATGATTTCATTTTCTTTTCCTTTCTCCAAACACCCAATTACAAGAAGGAATCTACATCTGAAATCCTGCCCCATGTATTCCTTACATACACGACCACTGTGACCCGTTGTAGACAGAGTGTAAACAACTAAGCACACAATATATGAAGTGGTACCATGAGAGACAAAAAAAACCTAAGCAGAATGAAGCGATTTCCTCAAGGCCTTACATACACCACATACATGTACCATTCTGATTTCTGCCTCTGTGGTATTGCTTCAGCTGCTTCTACCATCAGAAATACCCACCTCTCTATCTAAATGTTACCCCCTTCCAAGTTCTCACTCAGGTTGTTTTTCCTGAGTTATACTGACTTTAAGAGCTCACAGTGACTCTGCCCTTTTCTAAACCGAGTGGCACACACCCACTAACAGTGCCTCATAGCCCTGCACTTAACTATAAGTGATTTAAAGTTTTCTTCCTCTTTCCTGAGAAAACTTTGATGCTCCAAGTGTATCATAGGTTCCTGAAATACAAAACCATGCTTTATGATTCTCTTGAATCCCTCAAAGTATCTAGCACAGTGTTAGGTACTTACTGTACATTCAAAAAATCCCTGTATGTGAACTGACAGATTCCCAAATTGAATCCCACCTCTGCTGCTCTGGTAGGATTCCATTTACACCCCTCACCCCCCGCAAGAAAAATCTGTTTCCTTTTGCTCCCTCATCCTTCCAAGTGTTCTTCTATTAGAATGACTTTCCAGCTGCAAAAAGCCAAAGCATTAGTATCTCAGATAGGACAGGACATTGCCACGGACTGTGACAACAGCAACTCAGAAGGTGGCATTATACCCAGAGACATAAACCAGAAACAAGTCATCATTCAGAGTATCTTAAAGAGAAAACAAAGGGGGGCACAAAACCTAAGAAACACCTAGAGCACCTCATGAATTAATCTGAACCCTTTACCAGGCCAAGATCTGATGAATCAGTCTCTACCTGAAATGCTGCCCAGTTTCAATGACATTCTTGCAGCTTTACCTGAACTTGTCTGGGTGACATTCTAGTACTGCAGCCAATTCCAACTTCAGCGTCAGTGCATGCATCAAACTGACTAATTCCACATTCTGAAGTGCTCTGGGTTCCTGGCAGCTCCAGAGAACAATATCAATGCCTTTATTTTGCTTAAGTGCAGGAATAAAAAACAAACAAACAAACAAACAAACAAAAAACCTAAGATGGAACTCTTGGAATGAATTCTTTGGACAGACTTAAAGACATCATGGAGAACATAAATTTTCTAATTCAAGAGCCATAACACTCCAACATTGACTTTACATCATCCTTATCCCTTCCATGTTTTATACTTTACCAGTCCTCTTTAGAGTGAGTCTAAAAGGAAAATGAGAAGATAGTTTTCACCAACATAAGTTTTATTTCTCACAAAACCATGATCTATAAGCCATACTCAGCAAAACATGTGTGTTTTAATTCCATCTTCAATTAGCTGGCGGTAAGTGCAGCCCTCCTCCAGTTTCCCAACTGTAGACTCACCTTTATTTAGCCTCTTGGCTATTCTCTTAGCCTCCAAAGAGCAGGTCAAGGATAAAGCAAATACATAGTTTCAAGCTACTGATGGAAGAGCAAGCAATTCTCTATTGCTTGAGAATAGAAACATTTTTTCTTCTTTGCTGTTGTTAATCTTGGAGTACATGACCCTAGAAGGAAAAATGTCACTGCCCTCAGTGCTAGCTACATCTCAAAATGAACAAAAACTCTTAAAATCTGTAACCTTTGCTTTGAGCTTCAAATCCTAGGAATTAGAGATTGGTGAAAGTCAGAGACCAGCTCAGCCTGGGGAGCTGAGTTCTCCTAAAGTGGGAGAGCTAGCCTTGGTACCTCTCTGGATGTACTCATCTCAAAAATGTTGTCTCCAATTACCTCTCTCATATATTAACATTTATCATAATTATTACTAATTCACTCATTTGACAAATAGTATTCTGATAGAGTATTGAATTGTCTTCACATAAGAAAATACTAATAGTGTATTAGCTCCCTAGATGGCTTAGAAGCTTATACCCTGCCGGACATGCAGAGAAAAGTCTTAAGCCCCAGGCTTAACTCAACCTGATCATCCAACCCAGTTGCCTTACAACAGAGAGCAGTTCCCCACTTTTGCCCAAGGGTGGTTTCTGAATGTCATGTGGGATAATGTGACACTCTAAGTAAGACACTCTCAGTAAGAACTGAGAGTAAGACACTCTCAGTAAGTAACCAACCAGCCCCCTACTATTTACACTGGGCCTGAATTTTGCTTTGTCCTGGTCATTTTAGCTCTGTGTACAGGTATTAGAAAGCTATAATAAATACTCCTTCCCTCCATTTTTAAATTGGAGTGTCATCTCTACAACTTACCTGCAAACTGTATCCTCCATAAGGGCAGGAAGTACATCATTCTATCTCCAGTGTTTAGCACAGAACCTGGCCCTTAATATTTGATAAATGAATGAATGAATGTGTGCATGAACAAAATATCCTTTGGTTCCCAGGCCAGTGAGAAGTCCATCAAGATCTCACTCCACAGAGTTAGTGTTCAGGTTCCTTCTTAGCCAGTACTACCAAAGTCCCATCATAAATTTTCAGCAATTCATGGCACTAAACACCACAAACAACATGGACAATGATCCATAAAATAGATCAGGCAGCAGAGAGGGCTTTGCTCACTTAATCACTATGGGGTATAAGGTTCCAGCAACATACACTAGGAAAGCTGAGTGGAAGCTACAAGTACTAGACTGCTTGTGTTCCCTGCCCCCCAAATCCTTATGTTGAAGCCCTAACCTCCAGTGTGATGACTGATATTTGAATGTGGGGTCTTTGGGAAGTAATTAGGTATAGATGAGATCATTAGGACTGTGGGTCTTCATGATGAGATTAGTGCCCTTATAAGTAGAGGAAAAGAGCTTGCTCTCTCTCATGGGAAGACACAGCAAGAAGGTGGCTATCTATAAACCAGGAAGAAGGTCCTTACCAGAACTGAATCTGCTGGCACCTTGATCTTGGACTTCCTAGTCTCCAGAAATGTGAGCAATAAACTTCTGTTGTTTAAGCCAACCAGTCTATGGTATTTTGTTATAGCACTTTGAGCAGATTAAGACATAGGGCCATTTCCTGGTTATTTAAACTGTCCCTAGAGGCAGGAATCTAGAAGTTAGAGCAATGGCAACAAACTAGTACTGGGGCAATAAGGAGCACTCATAAAGAATTTGGGTTTGCTATCAGGGCCCAGCTCTGCTCCTTGGGCAAGTCACAACCTGTTTCCTCATCTGTACAATGGGGCTAATAATAGTACCTATCTCAGGATTGTTCTGAGATTTAAATGAAGTAACACAAACACATTTCCTGACACTCCTAAGTGCTCAGTCAACAGTATTATTTTTATAATGCTGAAGCCAGACTCATGCTCTAGTTATAACTCCTTCTCATAGGGTCTGCTGATCAGAAGAAGCGGAAAGATGTGGTAGACTGAGCCCTGTAGCAGTAATTATAAGCCCTGGAAGTCTGAGTCCCTGTTTTTGACATTTTCTCATTGTGACTGATACATGTCTAACCTTCACCAACCCTAAATTCCCTTCATCTGTAAAGAAAAAAAAATCCATATGATGATGTCTGTTCTCTAGGCCTCCATAGGATGGCTGCAAAGTTGCATTTGACAAGGAACATAAAAGCACTTTGAAATTTGTCCAGCAGAGGCTCACACAGGAATACTGAAAGAGGTAAATTTGCCAATATTAATTAAATACCTCTAAGACTCTAAAACAATGTTTTTCAAACGTTTTGACTGCAACCTATGAGAAGAAACGTATTTTACATTGCAAACAGGCACACATTCATCACTAAAATAAAAGCCTAACAAATAATTCTTATGTTACTTTGATACTTTTAATTAGATTCTTTTTTATCCCTTCCTTCCTACCTTTTCTTCTTCTGCTCTTTTCTTTTCTTTTTCTTTGCTTTCAATATAGGTCATTAATTTCACAAGGCATGGTCCTAACTGGGCATCAAAATAATTTTAAAAATCTGATGCCCGTGCCCTACCCATTGAAATTCTGAATCAATGGTTTGTGGTGGGGCTAAGGCATCTGCATTCTTTTTTTTTTTTTTTTATGTTTGTTTATTTTTGAGAGAGAGAGAGACAAAGTGTGAGTGAGGGGGGAAGGGCAGAGAGAGAGAGGGAGGCACAGAATCCAAAGCAGGCTCCAGGCTCTGAGCTGTCAACACAGAGTCCAAGCTGAGCTCGAACTCACTGGAGATCATGACCTGAGCCAAAGCAGGAGTTGGATGCTTAACTGAATGAGCCACCCAGGAGCCCCTGAGGCATCAGCATTCTTAAGAGAGCCCCAGTTGATTTTATTGTGCAACACAACTAATGGTTTCTAGCTCACAGCTAAAAAAACCACTGTGTTATTTACATCCTGGTCTGCTAAACGCTCTCTGCACCCAGAATGACTGCCCTGCCCCCACTCTGCAGAAGCTCCACTGGTAACAGTGAGTGGATTACTCACTCAAGTGGCTTCAGTGTGCACCAGGAGAACACAGAAAGGCAAGGGGATCAAAGCAGAGCCTGGGCCTTAGGGGAGGCCTCTTATCTCCCCCCAGATGGCTGGTAACCCCATACAGAACAAAAACTGGAGTGGATTTGGACAATTCTTTTAAAAGTAAAGGGACCTCTACAAGAACTTGTTGCTTGAGTAGGAGGGATTAAGGAAAATAAAGGGAACCTGCCAGACTTTGCTCAGAGCCTTCTCATAGAGCAGAGAAAGCTCTGAGCAGGCATACACAGGGGTCTGAGAGGACCCTGGAGATCAACATGGTTAGAGAGAGCTTCTCAGCCTGGCTCTCTCCTTCCCAGTTTAGCCCCAATAAAACAGAGAGTGCTTCCATCCTCAGCTCACTTTCCCTATACATAAGAGAGGTCTGGGGACTGACTGTCCTGTTTATCTGGCTAGAGTCATATTCAGCTGCCTAGCAGAACCAGGGCAGAACCAGGGCAGAACCAGGGCAGAACCTGGGCCAGAATGAAGAAAGGAAACACAGGGGCTAGAGGCCATAAGTCTGTGTCTCTGTCCTATTCTTGGACGCACAGGTGGGATCAGGAAACCTGGATTGGTTCTGTGTACAATGAGTTAAATAACCAAAGCCGTCTGTTTGAAGCGTAGCCCCTAGATTTACTAGCCAGACATGATACTAAGAGTTACCATTTATTGGGCACCTTGTGTGTACTAAGCACTTTATATACATTATCTCTTTTAATTCCACAGTATCTCTTCAGACACAAGGTTTAAGGATCTTACCCAGGGTTGTGATAGGATGCTAGTGCAGGTTGATGCCCACTCCAGATCCCAAGCTCCAGTCCAGAGTTTCTTAGCACTATTGACATTTCAGTTGGTAATTCTTTGTTTTGGGGAGCTGTACTTTGCATTTTATTATGCTTTACAGGATCTTTGGCCTCTACCCATTACATCCAGTAACATCCTTTCCCCCAACAGTTGTGATAATAAAAAATATCTCCAGAAATTACCAAATGTGGGGGAGGGGGTATCATCCCCTTCCCCATTAAGAACCAGGACTCTAACCGCCATGCTGTCTTATTTCTTCGTACTCTATAAGTACATAAACCACTGTGACTCAGAAGAGAGACAGAGCTGGAACCAACACTACTATGGAAGGGATAATCAGAACACTCTAGGAAAGTACTGTACAACAATAATACCATTTTATGCTACATTTATATACCACATACAATACACATGTATTTGTGTAGCCATTATCTCCTTTCATGGCAAATGACTGCATAGCACGATCTAATTCCCAGAGTTAATCCACCTCAAAAATATGAACACCATTAAGAGATCTGTATATTTAGCCTTCTCCAAGAAATTGAGGGAAAAGAACATGTAGTGAAATCCATATTAATCCTTATCCCCATAAGCCATTAGGAGAAAAAAATTCTGCTAATGAATGGTCCTGAGGTAACACGTTATGTGAACTCTTGGAGGACAAGTCTGTTTCCATCTCTTGTCTCCTGCACACACCTGCCTAGAACAGAGAACTCTCACTAAAGGGCAAACATTTCCTGAAACATCTATTTCATAGCAACCTCTATTTGGTTGATTAAAACTAAGATAAAATTATTTTCCCACATTTTTGCATCTTTCTAATTTATGTTTTAACAAAATTCCTAAATCAGAAAAAATTAACATCAATATTTATGAAAGACCCAAGAGCTTAGTGCCAAGTTATTCTTCCTTGCCATTTGACAAAGCAGATCGAAATTCGAGTTTAACTAAAACAAATGTGCACCAGAATCATCCTTTTTTTAAAAAAAAAATTTTTTTTTTAATGTTTATTTATTTTTGAGACAGAGAGAGACAGAGCATGAACAGGGGAGGGGCAGAGAGAGGGAGACACAGAATCTGAAACAGGCTCCAGGCTCTGAGCTGTCAGCACAGAGCCCGACGCCAGGCTCGAACTCACAAACCGTAAGATCATGACCTGAGCCGAAGTCGGACGCTCAACCGACTGAGCCACCCAGGCGCCCCAGAATCATCCTTTTTAATACATGCCAAGAGAACAGTAGCTATTACATTAGAATAGTATTTGATTGATCAAGGAAAGTAATTATAGGAGGAGCTTTTAAAGTTTTTTTCCTTCAGACTTTCACCAAACTGTTATACTTAATACACAATTAAAATAAGAATGTTCATTTTATTTTATTTTTATTTTTTTAATTTTTTTTAATGCTTTATTTATTTTTGAGACAGAGATAGAGCGCGAGCAGGGGAGGGGCAGAGAGAGAGCAAGACACAGAATCCGAAGCAGGCTCCAGGCTCTGACCTGTTACCACAGAGCCCGACACGGGGCTCGAACCCATAAACTGGGAGATCATGACCTGAGCCGAAGTCGGACGCTTAACTGACTGAGCTACCCAGGCGCCCCAAGAATGTTCATTTAAAAAATAAAATCTGATTTCAAAATAAAGCAGCTAGGAGCGGTTGCTTTTTGAGGTCACTTAAAAATTTTCTAAGAAGATAGGAGAGTAAAAACAAAATGTTCTCATTCACATATTCATTTGCACAGCCCAACAAAGGGAATATCAGTACCTGGGAAATGATAAATTTATACATGCTCCAAAGGATTTTTAATATAAAACTATCAATAAACAACAATAATAACAAAAATAGGTAGGATCTATTGAGCACTTATGTGTCGGGCCCTGGACTCAGGGTTTTACATTCATTTCATCTTCATTAGGCACATACTCATTAGCATCTTCATTTTAAGGTTAGAAAACTGAAGCTGAAAGCTGTGCCCCAGATCGCAGCAAATCAAGGTTCAAACCATGGGGGTATGAAGCATTATATTATATAACCTAAAAAAATCGGTAATTTAGAAGAAAAATGGAAGAAAAAAAGGATATGTTAATTTTTCACACTGTGTGCCCTGAAGTCCCAAAACTGAAATGGATTTGCAGAACTCACTCTCTTCCCCTTATTTCAATCTAGATCCTCTCACATAAAAACTCAAGTACCAGCCAGGCATTACCTATATATGGGGTAAGTGACTTTCTGGGTACCTTTGTTTTTCAGAGAAAACAAGTCTTGTTTTGTTTTCTGTAAAAATGCACAGTAATGGAAACTGCCTGGTAAAGAGTATCTTCAAAGGGAAAAGAAAAGAAAGGCTTATTTTCTCCAGCCCAGTAGACCATTAAGGTATAAAACAGGTGACAGGACCAATTGTTTTTTTACACACATGACAGCATATACACCCCAATAAAGGTTGTACTTCAAAGCAATTACTTTCCAATCCTAAACACATACGCATACCTTTATTGGATGCCCCCTTTAAAACTGCCAGTCCTTCAAGAGGGACTTTCATTACTTTAATGGGCATACTTCCTATTACTGTCTCGATCCTGACCTCAGAAACCAGATTTGGTCCCACTTGGTTTGGCTCTTTCCCAACTGAGGGAGGTTTGCCATCATGGAGGCAATTCAGTAAATGTGTTACAAACTCTGAAGGCAACTCCAAGCCAGGAGCTCTAAAATTATGCTCAGCAATGACAGCATCACTAGAATTAGTCCACAGCCTGCCAAGATGAGGCTTCTGAAGGGGAGAAATACTCATCTGAATGTATAAATACTGGCATATTTATTTTAGCATTTGGATAATGAATTGAAAGAATCAGCTAGATATGTCCAAGTAAATAAATATGCTGTGCAATAATGATACTGCAGATTTTGGTGCAAGGTTCTGAACACCCCCTTGATGAAAAAAGAAAGAAAGAAAGAAAGAAAGAAAGAAAGAAAGAAAGAAAGAAA